>NC_138730.1:11063605-11088605 GCF_965113295.1 Leuciscus leuciscus
TTTTGGCAGCAGATTTCGCTTACGGCCATACCACGTTGAGAACGCCCGATCTCGTCTGATCTCGGAAGCTAAGCAGGGTCGGGCCTGGTTAGTACTTGGATGGGAGACCGCCTGGGAATACCAGGTGCTGTAAGCATTTTTGGTTAAAAAAGAAAAGAAAAAAAGAGTCCATGAGATTCTTCAAAAAGCCTGAAATATTCTCTGAGTTTCTTCAACATGCCCGGTCTTGGGAGCAGAGATTCTTCAGAAGGCCTGAAAAATTCGATGAATTTCTTCAAAAAGCCCGTTTTTGGCAGCAGATTTCGCTTACGGCCATACCACGTTGAGAACGCCCGATCTCGTCTGATCTCGGAAGCTAAGCAGGGTCGGGCCTGGTTAGTACTTGGATGGGAGACCGCCTGGGAATACCAGGTGCTGTAAGCTTTTTAGTTTACTTCACTAATGTTCTAACCTTTTAAATAGCCCGTTTTTGGCAGCAGATTTCGCTTACGGCCATACCACGTTGAGAACGCCCGATCTCGTCTGATCTCGGAAGTTAAGCAGGGTCGGGCCTGGTTAGTACTTGGATGGGAGACCGCCTGGGAATACCAGGTGCTGTAAGCTTTTTAGTTTACTTCACTAATGTTCTAACCTTTTAAATAGCCCGTTTTTGGCAGCAGATCTGCTTACGGCCATACCACGTTGAGAACGCCCGATCTCGTCTGATCTCGGAAGCTAAGCAGGGCCGGGCCTGGTTAGTACTTGGATGGGAGACCGCCTGGGAATACCAGGTGCTGTAAGCTTTTTAGTTTACTTCACTAATGTTCTAACCTTTTAAATAGCCCGTTTTTGGCAGCAGATTTCGCTTACGGCCATACCACGTTGAGAATGCCCGATCTCGTCTGATCTCGGAAGCTAAGCAGGGTCGGGCCTGGTTAGTACTTGGATGGGAGACCGCCTGGGAATACCAGGTGCTGTAAGCATTTTTGGTTAAAAAAAAAAAAAAAAAAAAAAAAAGAGTCCATGAGATTCTTCAAAAAGCCTGAAATATTCTCTGAGTTTCTTCAACATGCCCGGTCTTGGGAGCAGAGATTCTTCAGAAGGCCTGAAAAATTCGATGAATTTCTTCAAAAAGCCCGTTTTTGGCAGCAGATTTCGCTTATACCAGGTGCTGTAAGCTTTTTAGTTTACTTCACTAATGTTCTAACCTTTTAAATAGCCCGTTTTTCGCAGCAGATTTTGCTTACGGCCATACCACGTTGAGAACGCCCGATCTCGTCTGATCTCGGAAGCTAAGCAGGGTCGTGCCTGGTTAGTACTTGGATGGGAGACCGCCTGGGAATACCAGGTGCTGTAAGCTTTTTAGTTTACTTCACTAATGTTCTAACCTTTTAAATAGCCCGTTTTTGGCAGCAGATTTCGCTTACGGCCATACCACGTTGAGAACGCCCGATCTCGTCTGATCTCGGAAGCTAAGCAGGGTCGGGCCTGGTTAGTACTTGGATGGGAGACCGCCTGGGAATACCAGGTGCTGTAAGCTTTTTAGTTTACTTCACTAATGTTCTAACCTTTTAAATAGCCCGTTTTTGGCAGCAGATTTCGCTTACGGCCATACCACGTTGAGAACGCCCGATCTCGTCTGATCTCGGAAGCTAAGCAGGGTCGGGCCTGGTTAGTACTTGGATGGGAGACCGCCTGGGAATACCAGGTGCTGTAAGCTTTTTAGTTTACTTCACTAATGTTCTAACCTTTTAAATAGCCCGTTTTTGGCAGTAGATTTCGCTTACGGCCATACCACCTTGAGGGCGCCCTAGAGCAACCAGGAAGTAGTGTGGCAGAAGTGGGTGAGAAAGGCTCACCAAACGTGTTTCTGTGTTTTTTCTTTTGTTTTATGTTAGTATCTGTGTTTTTTTTTTGTTTTTGTTTTTTTTGTTTGTTTTAAGCTAAATCCTCCCAACAGCGTACGCTGTTTGGGAGGAATTTTTGTCTGCGTGTTTTTCTTTGATGGATGGACAAACGTTAACGGACATTGCAATGGCTGGAGTACCACGAGGGCGAAACGACCACGGACCGGACGAACAACAAAGAGATGGACAAGAACGGGGGAAAGAAACGAGAAAGGAGAAAGTGAAAAGGATGTACAAAAAGGAAGCGACAATAACAGTGGATTTAAGAGATGAAAAAGAGGTGAGAGCGATGGATATCATAAAAGCAGTGACGGACAAGATCGGAGAAGGAAAGATTTTGGCGGTGAGACCCAAACAAACAAATGAATATGAAGTCACACTTGAACGTGAGGAGGATACGGGTTTCTTAATGGACGGACTGGACATCAAAGGAATGACATTCGAGGTAAAGAGTCTTCAAAACAGGGACTATGTTGTCTCTTTTATGCACCTGCCGGCCTACACTGAGGATGTGGAGATTTTTAATAAACTGGAACAATGGGGAGTAATCCCCGTATCTGTGGTGAAAAGGAGGTTGTATCCGGGCACAAATATAGAGGACGGTACGCGCTTTTTAAAAGTAAGGTTCCCCAGGGAGGTGGCGTCACTACCATACAGCACAAGACTGGAAACAGCGGAAGGACCACAATATTTCAGAGTGATGCACAGTCATCAGGTTAAAACCTGTCGACTGTGCATGAGCCCGGACCACGTGGTGAAAGACTGTCCAGATTTTAAGTGTTTTAAATGTGACGAGAAAGGCCACTTTGCAAGGAACTGTAACGCCGTTAAGTGCCCGGATTGCCGAAAGGTTCTCACTAAATGTGAATGCGGGACGGGGCGAGAGGAGGAGGAAGAAGAGGAGCAGGTGAGCGGGCAGGTGCTAGAAAGAGACACAGAAAAGGAGCAAGAAGAAGAAGACGGAGGAAATGAGACGAGCGAAATTACAGAAAATAAAGGAAGTGAGGAACGGATGGACAATGAGAATAAGCAGGGGGAACAAACACAACAAGAGGATGAAAACTGGACACAAATGGACATGAATGTATGCTTGGAAAGTGAAGTGGACAGAGCGGAACAAAAGGACAAGGAGCAGAACGTGGAAATGGAAAAGGAAGCGGAAAATGAAGAAGATGACAATGTAGTTAAATCAAGTAAAAGGAGAAGATCAGTAAAGATAAAACCGAACACTGAAGGAGCGAGAAAAAGAGTGACTTTAAAAGGTGAGCAACAAAGGATAGATGGAGAGGAGCTGGTAAAGGACTCGGAGGAGATTGGATGAAAAGATGGATTTTAGCAATGTCTTTTTAAGAACTTTTTTTTGTGTTATGATTTTAAAAATGGTTACTTTTAATGCTAGAGGGTTAAGGGATATAAGGAAATTTGAAAAAGTGAAGGAAATGTGCAAAAGAGAAGATGTGATAATGTTACAAGAGACTAACTGGAAAGATGTGCATATAAGTGAAATAAGGAAAAAATGGAATGGAGAGATTTTATACAACAACGGTGATGATAGATTTGGAAGAGGAGTTGCAGTACTAATAAGAGAAAATAGAGATATAAAATGTAAAGTAGTATATAAAGATAAAGTCGGGAAATGTATAGGTTTTGAAATGGAATATGAAGAGAACAAAATACTTGTGGTAAATGTGCATGCACCACCGGAAGAGATTAAGAAGAGGGAATATTTTAATGATTTAAGGGAACTTTTAAGGAAATATAAGGAAATTGTTATTATGGGGGATTTTAATGTTGTTTTTAGTAAATTGGACATGGCTGAAGGAATGGTTTTTAAGACGGATACAGGAAGAAAAGAGTTAAAAGGGCTGATGGAAGAAAATAATTTGATTGATGTATGGAGGGAAAGAAATGAAAAGAGAAAAGAATTTTCAAGAAGACAAATAGTGGGGAATTTTATTTGTAAAACAAGAATCGATTTTATTTTATGTACAAGGAATATAGAAAGTTTTTTAGAAAAAATAAGGTACGAAGAAACAAGTTTAAGCGATCATAAACCTATTTTTATGCAAATAGATTGGAATACAGTGAAAAGAGGGCCGGGAGTATGGGTTTTAAACACAGGGATTTTAAAGAATGAAGACTATGTTTTGAGTGTACAAGAAATCATAACAAAGGAAAAAGAAAACGGAATGTATAGAGAGGACAAAAGGATTTGGTGGGAAAATGTGAAGTATTTAATCAAAAAGTTTACCATAAAATATTGTGGGATAATCCAGAGATGCAAAAATGGTAAGGAAAGAGAAATACGAGAACAACTAGAAAAGGAATTGAACATGAACGAAAAAGATATACAAAAAATAAAGGAAATAGAGGGAAAACTGAAAGAAATAGAAGAGAAGAAATATAACGGGGCACGATTAAGAAGTAAAGCAAAGTATACAGTGGAAGGAGAGAAATGTACAAAGTTTTTCTTTGACTTGGAAAGAAGAAGGGGAATGTCACAAACAATTAAAGGAATACAAAGGGAAGATGGAGAGATAGTGGAAACAAATGAGGAGATATTAAAAGCAATAAGAGCATATTATGAAAAGCTATTTAAAGCAGAAGGAGTAAAAGAGGAAGAAAAACTAGAATTATTGAAACAAATAAAGACCAAAGTAGGAGAGGATGACAAAAAAGAGTGTGACCTAGAGATAAGAGAAGAAGAGATAAAAAGAGCAATAAGTGAACTGAATAAAAGGAAAAGTCCAGGCATTGATGGTTTAGGGAATGAATTTTATATAACTTTTAAGGATTTTTTAACTGGTATTTTAAAAGAAGTATATGAAGATATTTTTAAGAAAGAGGAAATGAATCAGAGAATGGGGATGGGATTAATTAAGTTGATATATAAAAGAAAAGGAGAAAAAGTAGACTTAAAAAATTATAGACCAATCACAATGCTGAATACAGATTTGAAAATTTTAACAAAGGTTTTAGCCAACAGATTGAAAGAGGTAATGCCAACCATAATCAAAACAAATCAAGTGTATGGAGTGAAAGGGAAGGATATAGCAGACACAACAATAAGTATAATAGATAGAATAAGGTATATGAAAGTAAAAAATAAAGACGGATATGTTATTAGTTTGGATTTTGAAAAGGCCTTTGACAGAGTAGAACATGATTATTTATTTGAGATTTTAAGAGGGTATGGGTTTGGGGAAAGCTTTATCAAATGGATTACAATTTTATATAAAGGAGCAATAACAAGAATAAAATGTAATGGTTTTTTAACAGAATGTTTTAAATTAACTAGGTCAATAAGACAAGGATGTCCACTATCAGCACTTTTATATTCATTAATTGCAGAACCATTGGGATTAGCTGTAAAAATAGATAAAGAAGTAAGAGGGATAGACATTGAAGAGAGTGGGGAAAATGAAAAAATATTTCAATACGCAGATGATACAACGATAATGGTTAAGGATATAGAGAGTGTTAAAAAGGCAATGGAAGTGGTACAGACGTTTTGTAGGGGATCTGGGAGCAAGATAAATGAAGAGAAAACAGTATATATGAGATTTGGAAGAGTGAGTGTTTTAGCAAATGATTTTAATTTTAAAGAATCAAAGGAAATAAAGATTTTAGGTGTTTTAATAGGGAAAGACGAAAAGTATGTTAAAGAAGTAATGTGGGAAGAAATATTAGGAGGAATTGAAAGAAGGTTAACTTTTTGGAAATTGAGGACTTTAAGTTTAAAAGGGAAGGTTTTAATTGTAAATGTTTTAATGGTAGCAAAGCTATGGTATGTTTTATATGTGACTTCTATGCCGATGTGGGTGGAAAAAAGGCTGAAAAAATGTTTTTTTGGATTTTATATGGGATGGAAAACCACCAAGAATTGCATATAATACTGTAATAGGTGAAGTAGGAAAGGGAGGGATGGGATTGATAGATGTGGAACAAAGAAAAAATAGCTTAAGAGTTAAAGTAATAAAAAAGTATCTAGATGAGAAAAGTAAAACAGCATGGAAAAAGACAATGGAATATTTTTTAAATAAATGTGGGAATTTTAATTTGGGAGATAATATTTTATGGATGAAAACTAAGAATTGGATGATGGAAGGAATGCCAGATTTTTACAAAGAATTGATGAGTGCTTGGGGGAAATTTCTAACTATTGTTAATTTTAATCTTCAAGGTAGAGAGAGCATTTTAAACCAGCCTTTATTCTTAAACAGCGGCATTTTAAATCAGGGGAAAGTGATTTTTTTAAAGAAATGGTGGGATGTTGGGATCACAAGAGTCAGAGATATTTTATATGAATTTAAAGAGGGATTTTTACCATTACAGTATATAATAGATACAATGGAAGTGGCAAAAGAGGATTTTAATGAACAAGAACTAAAAAATAAGTATGAAATAATGAAAGAAGCAATACCTAAGGAGTGGATAAAAAGAATAGAAAATATGGAAGAAGAGAAACAAGGGAAAGAAGTGTATGTAGAGTTGAGAGACAAACTATATGATTTTAATGAATGTACTGTGAAAATGTTTTACTGTTTTTTTAGAGAGGGGGTTTTTAAGAAACCAAAGGTTAATGAGTACTGGGTACAGAAATATGACGACTTAAAAGAAGATGACATATGGAATAACATGAAGGGTAAAATGATAGAGGCAAAATTGGAGAGTTTGGAGTATTTAATTAGACACAGAGCAATTTTCACTGACATTATATTGAAAAAAATCGGAATGGAACTAAGTGAAACATGTAAAGTGTGTAATGTTGAAGATGAAAGTTTTTTACACTTGTTTTTAAATTGTAGAGAATTGGTAGATTTTATGGAAAAAGGTAGACGACTGATTGAAATACTGAGAGGGGAACAAAATGAGAAAACTGTAGAATGGAATAGAGTGGTGATGTTTGGGATGGAAGAAAAGGGTAAAAACAAAAGTTTTATTAATCTGTGTGTAATGTTAATGAAAAGTGCAATATGGGAGAGAAGAATTGTAGCAAAAAAGGAAAAAATCGTGTTGGATGTTTGGGCTGTGTTTAAAAGGAAAACTGAATTATATATTGAAAGATTGTATGAGTATTTTAAATATGAAAATATGTTGGATGCTTTTTATGATGTTTTTACCCCAAAAGTTTGTTGTGTTTTAAAAGATTTAATGTGGAAGCTGCCGGGAACCGGAGGAGATTTTTAAATAATGTATGTAAAAGAGAGATATGTGATGTAGAGATGATTGTGGAAAGACAATTTGTATTTTTTATTGTTTTAAATGTATTTTATTGATTGAATTTCTTAATAATAAAAAAAAAAAAAAAAAAAAGAACGCCCGATCTCGTCTGATCTCGGAAGCTAAGCAGGGTCGGGCCTGGTTAGTACTTGGATGGGAGACCGCCTGGGAATACCAGGTGCTGTAAGCTTTTTAGTTTACTTCACTAATGTTCTAACCTTTTAAATAGCCCGTTTTTGGCTGCAGATTTCGCTTACGGCCATACCACGTTGAGAACGCCCGATCTCGTCTGATCTCGGAAGCTAAGCAGGGTCGGGCCTGGTTAGTACTTGGATGGGAGACCGCCTGGGAATACCAGGTGCTGTAAGCATTTTTGGTTAAAAAAAAAAAGAAAAGAAAAAAAGAGTCCATGAGATTCTTCAAAAAGCCTGAAATATTCTCTGAGTTTCTTCAACATGCCCGGTCTTGGGAGCAGAGATTCTTCAGAAGGCCTGAAAAATTCGATGAATTTCTTCAAAAAGCCAGTTTTTGGCAGCAGATTTCGCTTACGGCCATACCACGTTGAGAACGCCCGATCTCGTCTGATCTCGGAAGCTAAGCAGGGTCGGGCCTGGTTAGTACTTGGATGGGAGACCGCCTGGGAATACCAGGTGCTGTAAGCTTTTTAGTTTACTTCACTAATGTTCTAACCTTTTAAATAGCCCGTTTTTGGCAGCAGATTTCGCTTACGGCCATACCACGTTGAGAACGCCCGATCTCGTCTGATCTCGGAAGCTAAGCAGGGTCGGGCCTGGTTAGTACTTGGATGGGAGACCGCCTGGGAATACCAGGTGCTGTAAGCTTTTTAGTTTACTTCACTAATGTTCTAACCTTTTAAATAGCCCGTTTTTGGCAGCAGATTTCGCTTACGGCCATACCACGTTGAGAACGCCCGATCTCGTCTGATCTCGGAAGCTAAGCAGGGTCGGGCCTGGTTAGTACTTGGATGGGAGACCGCCTGGGAATACCAGGTGCTGTAAGCTTTTTAGTTTACTTCACTAATGTTCTAACCTTTTAAATAGCCCGTTTTTGGCAGCAGATTTCGCTTACGGCCATACCACCTTGAGGGCGCCCTAGAGCAACCAGGAAGTAGTGTGGCAGAAGTGGGTGAGAAAGGCTCACCAAACGTGTTTCTGTGTTTTTTCTTTTGTTTTATGTTAGTATCTGTGTTTTTTTTTTTGTTTGTTTTTTTTGTTTAAGCTAAATCCTCCCAACAGCGTATGCTGTTTGGGAGGAATTTTTGTCTGCGTGTTTTTCTTTGATGGATGGACAAACGTTAACGGACATTGCAATGGCTGGAGTACCACGAGGGCGAAACGACCACGGACCGGACGAACAACAAAGAGATGGACAAGAACGGGGGAAAGAAACGAGAAAGGAGAAAGTGAAAAGGATGTACAAAAAGGAAGCGACAATAACAGTGGATTTAAGAGATGAAAAAGAGGTGAGAGCGATGGATATCATAAAAGCAGTGACGGACAAGATCGGAGAAGGAAAGATTTTGGCGGTGAGACCCAAACAAACAAATGAATATGAAGTCACACTTGAACGTGAGGAGGATACGGGTTTCTTAATGGACGGACTGGACATCAAAGGAATGACATTCGAGGTAAAGAGTCTTCAAAACAGGGACTATGTTGTCTCTTTTATGCACCTGCCGGCCTACACTGAGGATGTGGAGATTTTTAATAAACTGGAACAATGGGGAGTAATCCCCGTATCTGTGGTGAAAAGGAGGTTGTATCCGGGCACAAATATAGAGGACGGTACGCGCTTTTTAAAAGTAAGGTTCCCAAGGGAGGTGGCGTCACTACCATACAGCACAAGACTGGAAACAGCGGAAGGACCACAATATTTCAGAGTGATGCACAGTCATCAGGTTAAAACCTGTCGACTGTGCATGAGCCCGGACCACGTGGTGAAAGACTGTCCAGATTTTAAGTGTTTTAAATGTGACGAGAAAGGCCACTTTGCAAGGAACTGTAACGCCGTTAAGTGCCCGGATTGCCGAAAGGTTCTCACTAAATGTGAATGCGGGACGGGGCGAGAGGAGGAGGAAGAAGAGGAGCAGGTGAGCGGGCAGGTGCTAGAAAGAGACACAGAAAAGGAGCAAGAAGAAGAAGACGGAGGAAATGAGACGAGCGAAATTACAGAAAATAAAGGAAGTGAGGAACGGATGGACAATGAGAATAAGCAGGGGGAACAAACACAACAAGAGGATGAAAACTGGACACAAATGGACATGAATGTATGCTTGGAAAGTGAAGTGGACAGAGCGGAACAAAAGGACAAGGAGCAGAACGTGGAAATGGAAAAGGAAGCGGAAAATGAAGAAGATGACAATGTAGTTAAATCAAGTAAAAGGAGAAGATCAGTAAAGATAAAACCGAACACTGAAGGAGCGAGAAAAAGAGTGACTTTAAAAGGTGAGCAACAAAGGATAGATGGAGAGGAGCTGGTAAAGGACTCGGAGGAGATTGGATGAAAAGATGGATTTTAGCAATGTCTTTTTAAGAACTTTTTTTTGTGTTATGATTTTAAAAATGGTTACTTTTAATGCTAGAGGGTTAAGGGATATAAGGAAATTTGAAAAAGTGAAGGAAATGTGCAAAAGAGAAGATGTGATAATGTTACAAGAGACTAACTGGAAAGATGTGCATATAAGTGAAATAAGGAAAAAATGGAATGGAGAGATTTTATACAACAACGGTGATGATAGATTTGGAAGAGGAGTTGCAGTACTAATAAGAGAAAATAGAGATATAAAATGTAAAGTAGTGTATAAAGATAAAGTCGGGAAATGTATAGGTTTTGAAATGGAATATGAAGAGAACAAAATACTTGTGGTAAATGTGCATGCACCACCGGAAGAGATTAAGAAGAGGGAATATTTTAATGGTTTAAGGGAACTTTTAAGGAAATATAAGGAAATTGTTATTATGGGGGATTTTAATGTTGTTTTTAGTAAATTGGACATGGCTGAAGGAATGGTTTTTAAGACGGATACAGGAAGAAAAGAGTTAAAAGGGCTGATGGAAGAAAATAATTTGATTGATGTATGGAGGGAAAGAAATGAAAAGAGAAAAGAATTTTCAAGAAGACAAATAGTGGGGAATTTTATTTGTAAAACAAGAATCGATTTTATTTTATGTACAAGGAATATAGAAAGTTTTTTAGAAAAAATAAGGTACGAAGAAACAAGTTTAAGCGATCATAAACCTATTTTTATGCAAATAGATTGGAATACAGTGAAAAGAGGGCCGGGAGTATGGGTTTTAAACACAGGGATTTTAAAGAATGAAGACTATGTTTTGAGTGTACAAGAAATCATAACAAAGGAAAAAGAAAACGGAATGTATAGAGAGGACAAAAGGATTTGGTGGGAAAATGTGAAGTATTTAATCAAAAAGTTTACCATAAAATATTGTGGGATAATCCAGAGATGCAAAAATGGTAAGGAAAGAGAAATACGAGAACAACTAGAAAAGGAATTGAACATGAACGAAAAAGATATACAAAAAATAAAGGAAATAGAGGGAAAACTGAAAGAAATAGAAGAGAAGAAATATAACGGGGCACGATTAAGAAGTAAAGCAAAGTATACAGTGGAAGGAGAGAAATGTACAAAGTTTTTCTTTGACTTGGAAAGAAGAAGGGGAATGTCACAAACAATTAAAGGAATACAAAGGGAAGATGGAGAGATAGTGGAAACAAATGAGGAGATATTAAAAGCAATAAAAGCATATTATGAAAAGCTATTTAAAGCAGAAGGAGTAAAAGAGGAAGAAAAACTAGAATTATTGAAACAAATAAAGACCAAAGTAGGAGAGGATGACAAAAAAGAGTGTGACCTAGAGATAAGAGAAGAAGAGATAAAAAGAGCAATAAGTGAACTGAATAAAAGGAAAAGTCCAGGCATTGATGGTTTAGGGAATGAATTTTATATAACTTTTAAGGATTTTTTAACTGGTATTTTAAAAGAAGTATATGAAGATATTTTTAAGAAAGAGGAAATGAATCAGAGAATGGGGATGGGATTAATTAAGTTGATATATAAAAGAAAAGGAGAAAAAGTAGACTTAAAAAATTATAGACCAATCACAATGCTGAATACAGATTTGAAAATTTTAACAAAGGTTTTAGCCAACAGATTGAAAGAGGTAATGCCAACCATAATCAAAACAAATCAAGTGTATGGAGTGAAAGGGAAGGATATAGCAGACACAACAATAAGTATAATAGATAGAATAAGGTATATGAAAGTAAAAAATAAAGACGGATATGTTATTAGTTTGGATTTTGAAAAGGCCTTTGACAGAGTAGAACATGATTATTTATTTGAGATTTTAAGAGGGTATGGGTTTGGGGAAAGCTTTATCAAATGGATTACAATTTTATATAAAGGAGCAATAACAAGAATAAAATGTAATGGTTTTTTAACAGAATGTTTTAAATTAACTAGGTCAATAAGACAAGGATGTCCACTATCAGCACTTTTATATTCATTAATTGCAGAACCATTGGGATTAGCTGTAAAAATAGATAAAGAAGTAAGAGGGATAGACATTGAAGAGAGTGGGGAAAATGAAAAAATATTTCAATACGCAGATGATACAACGATAATGGTTAAGGATATAGAGAGTGTTAAAAAGGCAATGGAAGTGGTACAGACGTTTTGTAGGGGATCTGGGAGCAAGATAAATGAAGAGAAAACAGTATATATGAGATTTGGAAGAGTGAGTGTTTTAGCAAATGATTTTAATTTTAAAGAATCAAAGGAAATAAAGATTTTAGGTGTTTTAATAGGGAAAGACGAAAAGTATGTTAAAGAAGTAATGTGGGAAGAAATATTAGGAGGAATTGAAAGAAGGTTAACTTTTTGGAAATTGAGGACTTTAAGTTTAAAAGGGAAGGTTTTAATTGTAAATGTTTTAATGGTAGCAAAGCTATGGTATGTTTTATATGTGACTTCTATGCCGATGTGGGTGGAAAAAAGGCTGAAAAAATGTTTTTTGGATTTTATATGGGATGGAAAACCACCAAGAATTGCATATAATACTGTAATAGGTGAAGTAGGAAAGGGAGGGATGGGATTGATAGATGTGGAACAAAGAAAAAATAGCTTAAGAGTTAAAGTAATACAAAAGTATCTAGATGAGAAAAGTAAAACAGCATGGAAAAAGACAATGGAATATTTTTTAAATAAATGTGGGAATTTTAATTTGGGAGATAATATTTTATGGATGAAAACTAAGAATTGGATGATGGAAGGAATGCCAGATTTTTACAAAGAATTGATGAGTGCTTGGGGGAAATTTCTAACTATTGTTAATTTTAATCTTCAAGGTAGAGAGAGCATTTTAAACCAGCCTTTATTCTTAAACAGCTGCATTTTAAATCAGGGGAAAGTGATTTTTTTAAAGAAATGGTGGGATGTTGGGATCACAAGAGTCAGAGATATTTTATATGAATTTAAAGAGGGATTTTTACCATTACAGTATATAATAGATACAATGGAAGTGGCAAAAGAGGATTTTAATGAACAAGAACTAAAAAATAAGTATGAAATAATGAAAGAAGCAATACCTAAGGAGTGGATAAAAAGAATAGAAAATATGGAAGAAGAGAAACAAGGGAAAGAAGTGTATGTAGAGTTGAGAGACAAACTATATGATTTTAATGAATGTACTGTGAAAATGTTTTACTGTTTTTTTAGAGAGGGGGTTTTTAAGAAACCAAAGGTTAATGAGTACTGGGTACAGAAATATGACGACTTAAAAGAAGATGACATATGGAATAACATGAAGGGTAAAATGATAGAGGCAAAATTGGAGAGTTTGGAGTATTTAATTAGACACAGAGCAATTTTCACTGACATTATATTGAAAAAAATCGGAATGGAACTAAGTGAAACATGTAAAGTGTGTAATGTTGAAGATGAAAGTTTTTTACACTTGTTTTTAAATTGTAGAGAATTGGTAGATTTTATGGAAAAAGGTAGACGACTGATTGAAATACTGAGAGGGGAACAAAATGAGAAAACTGTAGAATGGAATAGAGTGGTGATGTTTGGGATGGAAGAAAAGGGTAAAAACAAAAGTTTTATTAATCTGTGTGTAATGTTAATGAAAAGTGCAATATGGGAGAGAAGAATTGTAGCAAAAAAGGAAAAAATCGTGTTGGATGTTTGGGCTGTGTTTAAAAGGAAAACTGAATTATATATTGAAAGATTGTATGAGTATTTTAAATATGAAAATATGTTGGATGCTTTTTATGATGTTTTTACCCCAAAAGTTTGTTGTGTTTTAAAAGATTTAATGTGGAAGCTGCCGGGAACCGGAGGAGATTTTTAAATAATGTATGTAAAAGAGAGATATGTGATGTAGAGATGATTGTGGAAAGACAATTTGTATTTTTTATTGTTTTAAATGTATTTTATTGATTGAATTTCTTAATAATAAAAAAAAAAAAAAAAAAAAAAAAAAAAAAAAAAAAAGAACGCCCGATCTCGTCTGATCTCGGAAGCTAAGCAGGGCCGGGCCTGGTTAGTACTTGGATGGGAGACCGCCTGGGAATACCAGGTGCTGTAAGCTTTTTAGTTTACTTCACTAATGTTCTAACCTTTTAAATAGCCCGTTTTTGGCAGCAGATTTCGCTTACGGCCATACCACGTTGAGAATGCCCGATCTCGTCTGATCTCGGAAGCTAAGCAGGGTCGGGCCTGGTTAGTACTTGGATGGGAGACCGCCTGGGAATACCAGGTGCTGTAAGCATTTTTGGTTAAAAAAAAAAAAAAAAAAAAAAAAGAGTCCATGAGATTCTTCAAAAAGCCTGAAATATTCTCTGAGTTTCTTCAACATGCCCGGTCTTGGGAGCAGAGATTCTTCAGAAGGCCTGAAAAATTCGATGAATTTCTTCAAAAAGCCCGTTTTTGGCAGCAGATTTCGCTTATACCAGGTGCTGTAAGCTTTTTAGTTTACTTCACTAATGTTCTAACCTTTTAAATAGCCCGTTTTTGGCAGCAGATTTCGCTTACGGCCATACCACGTTGAGAACGCCCGATCTCGTCTGATCTCGGAAGCTAAGCAGGGTCGTGCCTGGTTAGTACTTGGATGGGAGACCGCCTGGGAATACCAGGTGCTGTAAGCTTTTTAGTTTACTTCACTAATGTTCTAACCTTTTAAATAGCCCGTTTTTGGCAGCAGATTTCGCTTACGGCCATACCACGTTGAGAACGCCCGATCTCGTCTGATCTCGGAAGCTAAGCAGGGTCGGGCCTGGTTAGTACTTGGATGGGAGACCGCCTGGGAATACCAGGTGCTGTAAGCTTTTTAGTTTACTTCACTAATGTTCTAACCTTTTAAATAGCCCGTTTTTGGCAGCAGATTTCGCTTACGGCCATACCACGTTGAGAACGCCCGATCTCGTCTGATCTCGGAAGCTAAGCAGGGTCGGGCCTGGTTAGTACTTGGATGGGAGACCGCCTGGGAATACCAGGTGCTGTAAGCTTTTTAGTTTACTTCACTAATGTTCTAACCTTTTAAATAGCCCGTTTTTGGCAGCAGATTTCGCTTACGGCCATACCACGTTGAGAACGCCCGATCTCGTCTGATCTCGGAAGCTAAGCAGGGTCGGGCCTGGTTAGTACTTGGATGGGAGACCGCCTGGGAATACCAGGTGCTGTAAGCTTTTTAGTTTACTTCACTAATGTTCTAACCTTTTAAATAGCCCGTTTTTGGCAGCAGATTTCGCTTACGGCCATACCACGTTGAGAACGCCCGATCTCGTCTGATCTCGGAAGTTAAGCAGGGTCGGGCCTGGTTAGTACTTGGATGGGAGACCGCCTGGGAATACCAGGTGCTGTAAGCTTTTTAGTTTACTTCACTAATGTTCTAACCTTTTAAATAGCCCGTTTTTGGCAGCAGATTTCGCTTACGGCCATACCACGTTGAGAACGCCCGATCTCGTCTGATCTCGGAAGCTAAGCAGGGCCGGGCCTGGTTAGTACTTGGATGGGAGACCGCCTGGGAATACCAGGTGCTGTAAGCTTTTTAGTTTACTTCACTAATGTTCTAACCTTTTAAATAGCCCGTTTTTGGCAGCAGATTTCGCTTACGGCCATACCACGTTGAGAATGCCCGATCTCGTCTGATCTCGGAAGCTAAGCAGGGTCGGGCCTGGTTAGTACTTGGATGGGAGACCGCCTGGGAATACCAGGTGCTGTAAGCATTTTTGGTTAAAAAAAAAAAAAAAAAAAAAAAAAGAGTCCATGAGATTCTTCAAAAAGCCTGAAATATTCTCTGAGTTTCTTCAACATGCCCGGTCTTGGGAGCAGAGATTCTTCAGAAGGCCTGAAAAATTCGATGAATTTCTTCAAAAAGCCCGTTTTTGGCAGCAGATTTCGCTTATACCAGGTGCTGTAAGCTTTTTAGTTTACTTCACTAATGTTCTAACCTTTTAAATAGCCCGTTTTTGGCAGCAGATTTTGCTTACGGCCATACCACGTTGAGAACGCCCGATCTCGTCTGATCTCGGAAGCTAAGCAGGGTCGTGCCTGGTTAGTACTTGGATGGGAGACCGCCTGGGAATACCAGGTGCTGTAAGCTTTTTAGTTTACTTCACTAATGTTCTAACCTTTTAAATAGCCCGTTTTTGGCAGCAGATTTTGCTTACGGCCATACCACGTTGAGAACGCCCGATCTCGTCTGATCTCGGAAGCTAAGCAGGGTCGGGCCTGGTTAGTACTTGGATGGGAGACCGCCTGGGAATACCAGGTGCTGTAAGCTTTTTAGTTTACTTCACTAATGTTCTAACCTTTTAAATAGCCCGTTTTTGGCAGCAGATTTCGCTTACGGCCATACCACGTTGAGAACGCCCGATCTCGTCTGATCTCGGAAGCTAAGCAGGGCCGGGCCTGGTTAGTACTTGGATGGGAGACCGCCTGGGAATACCAGGTGCTGTAAGCTTTTTAGTTTACTTCACTAATGTTCTAACCTTTTAAATAGCCCGTTTTTGGCAGCAGATTTCGCTTACGGCCATACCACGTTGAGAACGCCCGATCTCGTCTGATCTCGGAAGCTAAGCAGGGTCGTGCCTGGTTAGTACTTGGATGGGAGACCGCCTGGGAATACCAGGTGCTGTAAGCTTTTTAGTTTACTTCACTAATGTTCTAACCTTTTAAATAGCCCGTTTTTGGCAGCAGATTTCGCTTACGGCCATACCACGTTGAGAACGCCCGATCTCGTCTGATCTCGGAAGCTAAGCAGGGTCGGGCCTGGTTAGTACTTGGATGGGAGACCGCCTGGGAATACCAGGTGCTGTAAGCTTTTTAGTTTACTTCACTAATGTTCTAACCTTTTAAATAGCCCGTTTTTGGCAGCAGATTTCGCTTACGGCCATACCACGTTGAGAACGCCCGATCTCGTCTGATCTCGGAAGCTAAGCAGGGTCGGGCCTGGTTAGTACTTGGATGGGAGACCGCCTGGGAATACCAGGTGCTGTAAGCTTTTTAGTTTACTTCACTAATGTTCTAACCTTTTAAATAGCCCGTTTTTGGCAGTAGATTTCGCTTACGGCCATACCACGTTGAGAACGCCCGATCTCGTCTGATCTCGGAAGCTAAGCAGGGTCGGGCCTGGTTAGTACTTGGATGGGAGACCGCCTGGGAATACCAGGTGCTGTAAGCTTTTTAGTTTACTTCACTAATGTTCTAACCTTTTAAATAGCCCGTTTTTGGCAGCAGATTTCGCTTACGGCCATACCACGTTGAGAACGCCCGATCTCGTCTGATCTCGGAAGCTAAGCAGGGTCGGGCCTGGTTAGTACTTGGATGGGAGACCGCCTGGGAATACCAGGTGCTGTAAGCATTTTTGGTTAAAAAAAAAAAGAAAAGAAAAAAAGAGTCCATGAGATTCTTCAAAAAGCCTGAAATATTCTCTGAGTTTCTTCAACATGCCCGGTCTTGGGAGCAGAGATTCTTCAGAAGGCCTGAAAAATTCGATGAATTTCTTCAAAAAGCCCGTTTTTGGCAGCAGATTTCGCTTACGGCCATACCACGTTGAGAACGCCCGATCTCGTCTGATCTCGGAAGCTAAGCAGGGTCGGGCCTGGTTAGTACTTGGATGGGAGACCGCCTGGGAATACCAGGTGCTGTAAGCTTTTTAGTTTACTTCACTAATGTTCTAACCTTTTAAATAGCCCGTTTTTGGCAGCAGATTTCGCTTACGGCCATACCACGTTGAGAACGCCCGATCTCGTCTGATCTCGGAAGCTAAGCAGGGTCGGGCCTGGTTAGTACTTGAATGGGAGACCGCCTGGGAATACCAGGTGCTGTAAGCTTTTTAGTTTACTTCACTAATGTTCTAACCTTTTAAATAGCCCGTTTTTGGCAGCAGATTTCGCTTACGGCCATACCACGTTGAGAACGCCCGATCTCGTCTGATCTCGGAAGCTAAGCAGGGTCGGGCCTGGTTAGTACTTGGATGGGAGACCGCCTGGGAATACCAGGTGCTGTAAGCTTTTTAGTTTACTTCACTAATGTTCTAACCTTTTAAATAGCCCGTTTTTGGCAGCAGATTTCGCTTACGGCCATACCACGTTGAGAACGCCCGATCTCGTCTGATCTCGGAAGCTAAGCAGGGTCGGGCCTGGTTAGTACTTGGATGGGAGACCGCCTGGGAATACCAGGTGCTGTAAGCTTTTTAGTTTACTTCACTAATGTTCTAACCTTTTAAATAGCCCGTTTTTGGCAGCAGATTTCGCTTACGGCCATACCACGTTGAGAATGCCCGATCTCGTCTGATCTCGGAAGCTAAGCAGGGTCGGGCCTGGTTAGTACTTGGATGGGAGACCGCCTGGGAATACCAGGTGCTGTAAGCATTTTTGGTTAAAAAAAAAAAAAAAAAAAAAAAAAGAGTCCATGAGATTCTTCAAAAAGCCTGAAATATTCTCTGAGTTTCTTCAACATGCCCGGTCTTGGGAGCAGAGATTCTTCAGAAGGCCTGAAAAATTCGATGAATTTCTTCAAAAAGCCCGTTTTTGGCAGCAGATTTCGCTTATACCAGGTGCTGTAAGCTTTTTAGTTTACTTCACTAATGTTCTAACCTTTTAAATAGCCCGTTTTTGGCAGCAGATTTCGCTTACGGCCATACCACGTTGAGAACGCCCGATCTCGTCTGATCTCGGAAGCTAAGCAGGGTCGTGCCTGGTTAGTACTTGGATGGGAGACCGCCTGGGAATACCAGGTGCTGTAAGCTTTTTAGTTTACTTCACTAATGTTCTAACCTTTTAAATAGCCCGTTTTTGGCAGCAGATTTTGCTTACGGCCATACCACGTTGAGAACGCCCGATCTCGTCTGATCTCGGAAGCTAAGCAGGGTCGGGCCTGGTTAGTACTTGGATGGGAGACCGCCTGGGAATACCAGGTGCTGTAAGCTTTTTAGTTTACTTCACTAATGTTCTAACCTTTTAAATAGCCCGTTTTTGGCAGCAGATTTCGCTTACGGCCATACCACGTTGAGAACGCCCGATCTCGTCTGATCTCGGAAGCTAAGCAGGGCCGGGCCTGGTTAGTACTTGGATGGGAGACCGCCTGGGAATACCAGGTGCTGTAAGCTTTTTAGTTTACTTCACTAATGTTCTAACCTTTTAAATAGCCCGTTTTTGGCAGCAGATTTCGCTTACGGCCATACCACGTTGAGAACGCCCGATCTCGTCTGATCTCGGAAGCTAAGCAGGGTCGTGCCTGGTTAGTACTTGGATGGGAGACCGCCTGGGAATACCAGGTGCTGTAAGCTTTTTAGTTTACTTCACTAATGTTCTAACCTTTTAAATAGCCCGTTTTTGGCAGCAGATTTCGCTTACGGCCATACCACGTTGAGAACGCCCGATCTCGTCTGATCTCGGAAGCTAAGCAGGGTCGGGCCTGGTTAGTACTTGGATGGGAGACCGCCTGGGAATACCAGGTGCTGTAAGCTTTTTAGTTTACTTCACTAATGTTCTAACCTTTTAAATAGCCCGTTTTTGGCAGCAGATTTCGCTTACGGCCATACCACGTTGAGAACGCCCGATCTCGTCTGATCTCGGAAGCTAAGCAGGGTCGGGCCTGGTTAGTACTTGGATGGGAGACCGCCTGGGAATACCAGGTGCTGTAAGCTTTTTAGTTTACTTCACTAATGTTCTAACCTTTTAAATAGCCCGTTTTTGGCAGTAGATTTCGCTTACGGCCATACCACGTTGAGAACGCCCGATCTCGTCTGATCTCGGAAGCTAAGCAGGGTCGGGCCTGGTTAGTACTTGGATGGGAGACCGCCTGGGAATACCAGGTGCTGTAAGCTTTTTAGTTTACTTCACTAATGTTCTAACCTTTTAAATAGCCCGTTTTTGGCAGCAGATTTCGCTTACGGCCATACCACGTTGAGAACGCCCGATCTCGTCTGATCTCGGAAGCTAAGCAGGGTCGGGCCTGGTTAGTACTTGGATGGGAGACCGCCTGGGAATACCAGGTGCTGTAAGCATTTTTGGTTAAAAAAAAAAAGAAAAGAAAAAAAGAGTCCATGAGATTCTTCAAAAAGCCTGAAATATTCTCTGAGTTTCTTCAACATGCCCGGTCTTGGGAGCAGAGATTCTTCAGAAGGCCTGAAAAATTCGATGAATTTCTTCAAAAAGCCCGTTTTTGGCAGCAGATTTCGCTTACGGCCATACCACGTTGAGAACGCCCGATCTCGTCTGATCTCGGAAGCTAAGCAGGGTCGGGCCTGGTTAGTACTTGGATGGGAGACCGCCTGGGAATACCAGGTGCTGTAAGCTTTTTAGTTTACTTCACTAATGTTCTAACCTTTTAAATAGCCCGTTTTTGGCAGCAGATTTCGCTTACGGCCATACCACGTTGAGAACGCCCGATCTCGTCTGATCTCGGAAGCTAAGCAGGGTCGGGCCTGGTTAGTACTTGAATGGGAGACCGCCTGGGAATACCAGGTGCTGTAAGCTTTTTAGTTTACTTCACTAATGTTCTAACCTTTTAAATAGCCCGTTTTTGGCAGCAGATTTCGCTTACGGCCATACCACGTTGAGAACGCCCGATCTCGTCTGATCTCGGAAGCTAAGCAGGGTCGGGCCTGGTTAGTACTTGGATGGGAGACCGCCTGGGAATACCAGGTGCTGTAAGCTTTTTAGTTTACTTCACTAATGTTCTAACCTTTTAAATAGCCCGTTTTTGGCAGCAGATTTCGCTTACGGCCATACCACGTTGAGAACGCCCGATCTCGTCTGATCTCGGAAGCTAAGCAGGGTCGGGCCTGGTTAGTACTTGGATGGGAGACCGCCTGGGAATACCAGGTGCTGTAAGCTTTTTAGTTTACTTCACTAATGTTCTAACCTTTTAAATAGCCCGTTTTTGGCAGCAGATTTCGCTTACGGCCATACCACGTTGAGAATGCCCGATCTCGTCTGATCTCGGAAGCTAAGCAGGGTCGGGCCTGGTTAGTACTTGGATGGGAGACCGCCTGGGAATACCAGGTGCTGTAAGCATTTTTGGTTAAAAAAAAAAAAAAAAAAAAAAAAAGAGTCCATGAGATTCTTCAAAAAGCCTGAAATATTCTCTGAGTTTCTTCAACATGCCCGGTCTTGGGAGCAGAGATTCTTCAGAAGGCCTGAAAAATTCGATGAATTTCTTCAAAAAGCCCGTTTTTGGCAGCAGATTTCGCTTATACCAGGTGCTGTAAGCTTTTTAGTTTACTTCACTAATGTTCTAACCTTTTAAATAGCCCGTTTTTGGCAGCAGATTTCGCTTACGGCCATACCACGTTGAGAACGCCCGATCTCGTCTGATCTCGGAAGCTAAGCAGGGTCGTGCCTGGTTAGTACTTGGATGGGAGACCGCCTGGGAATACCAGGTGCTGTAAGCTTTTTAGTTTACTTCACTAATGTTCTAACCTTTTAAATAGCCCGTTTTTGGCAGCAGATTTCGCTTACGGCCATACCACGTTGAGAACGCCCGATCTCGTCTGATCTCGGAAGCTAAGCAGGGTCGGGCCTGGTTAGTACTTGGATGGGAGACCGCCTGGGAATACCAGGTGCTGTAAGCATTTTTGGTTAAAAAAAAAAAAAAAAAAAAAAAAAAGAGTCCATGAGATTCTTCAAAAAGCCTGAAATATTCTCTGAGTTTCTTCAACATGCCCGGTCTTGGGAGCAGAGATTCTTCAGAAGGCCTGAAAAATTCGATGAATTTCTTCAAAAAGCCCGTTTTTGGCAGCAGATTTCGCTTATACCAGGTGCTGTAAGCTTTTTAGTTTACTTCACTAATGTTCTAACCTTTTAAATAGCCCGTTTTTGGCAGCAGATTTCGCTTACGGCCATACCACGTTGAGAACGCCCGATCTCGTCTGATCTCGGAAGCTAAGCAGGGTCGGGCCTGGTTAGTACTTGGATGGGAGACCGCCTGGGAATACCAGGTGCTGTAAGCTTTTTAGTTTACTTCACTAATGTTCTAACCTTTTAAATAGCCCGTTTTTGGCAGCAGATTTCGCTTACGGCCATACCACGTTGAGAACGCCCGATCTCGTCTGATCTCGGAAGCTAAGCAGGGTCGGGCCTGGTTAGTACTTGGATGGGAGACCGCCTGGGAATACCAGGTGCTGTAAGCTTTTTAGTTTACTTCACTAATGTTCTAACCTTTTAAATAGCCCGTTTTTGGCAGCAGATTTCGCTTACGGCCATACCACGTTGAGAACGCCCGATCTCGTCTGATCTCGGAAGTTAAGCAGGGTCGGGCCTGGTTAGTACTTGGATGGGAGACCGCCTGGGAATACCAGGTGCTGTAAGCTTTTTAGTTTACTTCACTAATGTTCTAACCTTTTAAATAGCCCGTTTTTGGCAGCAGATTTCGCTTACGGCCATACCACGTTGAGAACGCCTGATCTCGTCTGATCTCGGAAGCTAAGCAGGGCCGGGCCTGGTTAGTACTTGGATGGGAGACCGCCTGGGAATACCAGGTGCTGTAAGCTTTTTAGTTTACTTCACTAATGTTCTAACCTTTTAAATAGCCCGTTTTTGGCAGCAGAATTCGCTTACGGCCATACCACGTTGAGAATGCCCGATCTCGTCTGATCTCGGAAGCTAAGCAGGGTCGGGCCTGGTTAGTACTTGGATGGGAGACCGCCTGGGAATACCAGGTGCTGTAAGCATTTTTGGTTAAAAAAAAAAAAAAAAAAAAAAAAAGAGTCCATGAGATTCTTCAAAAAGCCTGAAATATTCTCTGAGTTTCTTCAACATGCCCGGTCTTGGGAGCAGAGATTCTTCAGAAGGCCTGAAAAATTCGATGAATTTCTTCAAAAAGCCCGTTTTTGGCAGCAGATTTCGCTTATACCAGGTGCTGTAAGCTTTTTAGTTTACTTCACTAATGTTCTAACCTTTTAAATAGCCCGTTTTTGGCAGCAGATTTTGCTTACGGCCATACCACGTTGAGAACGCCCGATCTCGTCTGATCTCGGAAGCTAAGCAGGGTCGTGCCTGGTTAGTACTTGGATGGGAGACCGCCTGGGAATACCAGGTGCTGTAAGCTTTTTAGTTTACTTCACTAATGTTCTAACCTTTTAAATAGCCCGTTTTTGGCAGCAGATTTCGCTTACGGCCATACCACGTTGAGAACGCCCGATCTCGTCTGATCTCGGAAGCTAAGCAGGGTCGGGCCTGGTTAGTACTTGGATGGGAGACCGCCTGGGAATACCAGGTGCTGTAAGCTTTTTAGTTTACTTCACTAATGTTCTAACCTTTTAAATAGCCCGTTTTTGGCAGCAGATTTCGCTTACGGCCATACCACGTTGAGAACGCCCGATCTCGTCTGATCTCGGAAGCTAAGCAGGGTCGGGCCTGGTTAGTACTTGGATGGGAGACCGCCTGGGAATACCAGGTGCTGTAAGCTTTTTAGTTTACTTCACTAATGTTCTAACCTTTTAAATAGCCCGTTTTTGGCAGTAGATTTCGCTTACGGCCATACCACGTTGAGAACGCCCGATCTCGTCTGATCTCGGAAGCTAAGCAGGGTCGGGCCTGGTTAGTACTTGGATGGGAGACCGCCTGGGAATACCAGGTGCTGTAAGCTTTTTAGTTTACTTCACTAATGTTCTAACCTTTTAAATAGCCCGTTTTTGGCAGCAGATTTCGCTTACGGCCATACCACGTTGAGAACGCCCGATCTCGTCTGATCTCGGAAGCTAAGCAGGGTCGGGCCTGGTTAGTACTTGGATGGGAGACCGCCTGGGAATACCAGGTGCTGTAAGCATTTTTGGTTAAAAAAAAAAAGAAAAGAAAAAAAGAGTCCATGAGATTCTTCAAAAAGCCTGAAATATTCTCTGAGTTTCTTCAACATGCCCGGTCTTGGGAGCAGAGATTCTTCAGAAGGCCTGAAAATTCGATGAATTTCTTCAAAAAGCCCGTTTTTGGCAGCAGATTTCGCTTACGGCCATACCACGTTGAGAACGCCCGATCTCGTCTGATCTCGGAAGCTAAGCAGGGTCGGGCCTGGTTAGTACTTGGATGGGAGACCGCCTGGGAATACCAGGTGCTGTAAGCTTTTTAGTTTACTTCACTAATGTTCTAACCTTTTAAATAGCCCGTTTTTGGCAGCAGATTTCGCTTACGGCCATACCACGTTGAGAACGCCCGATCTCGTCTGATCTCGGAAGCTAAGCAGGGTCGGGCCTGGTTAGTACTTGGATGGGAGACCGCCTGGGAATACCAGGTGCTGTAAGCTTTTTAGTTTACTTCACTAATGTTCTAACCTTTTAAATAGCCCGTTTTTGGCAGTAGATTTCGCTTACGGCCATACCACGTTGAGAACGCCCGATCTCGTCTGATCTCGGAAGCTAAGCAGGGTCGGGCCTGGTTAGTACTTGGATGGGAGACCGCCTGGGAATACCAGGTGCTGTAAGCTTTTTAGTTTACTTCACTAATGTTCTAACCTTTTAAATAGCCCGTTTTTGGCAGCAGATTTCGCTTACGGCCATACCACGTTGAGAACGCCCGATCTCGTCTGATCTCGGAAGCTAAGCAGGGTCGGGCCTGGTTAGTACTTGGATGGGAGACCGCCTGGGAATACCAGGTGCTGTAAGCATTTTTGGTTAAAAAAAAAAAGAAAAGAAAAAAAGAGTCCATGAGATTCTTCAAAAAGCCTGAAATATTCTCTGAGTTTCTTCAACATGCCCGGTCTTGGGAGCAGAGATTCTTCAGAAGGCCTGAAAAATTCGATGAATTTCTTCAAAAAGCCCGTTTTTGGCAGCAGATTTCGCTTACGGCCATACCACGTTGAGAACGCCCGATCTCGTCTGATCTCGGAAGCTAAGCAGGGTCGGGCCTGGTTAGTACTTGGATGGGAGACCGCCTGGGAATACCAGGTGCTGTAAGCTTTTTAGTTTACTTCACTAATGTTCTAACCTTTTAAATAGCCCGTTTTTGGCAGCAGATTTCGCTTACGGCCATACCACGTTGAGAACGCCCGATCTCGTCTGATCTCGGAAGCTAAGCAGGGTCGGGCCTGGTTAGTACTTGAATGGGAGACCGCCTGGGAATACCAGGTGCTGTAAGCTTTTTAGTTTACTTCACTAATGTTCTAACCTTTTAAATAGCCCGTTTTTGGCAGCAGATTTCGCTTACGGCCATACCACGTTGAGAACGCCCGATCTCGTCTGATCTCGGAAGCTAAGCAGGGTCGGGCCTGGTTAGTACTTGGATGGGAGACCGCCTGGGAATACCAGGTGCTGTAAGCTTTTTAGTTTACTTCACTAATGTTCTAACCTTTTAAATAGCCCGTTTTTGGCAGCAGATTTCGCTTACGGCCATACCACGTTGAGAACGCC
>NC_138730.1:11093605-11106105 GCF_965113295.1 Leuciscus leuciscus
AGTACTTGGATGGGAGACCGCCTGGGAATACCAGGTGCTGTAAGCTTTTTAGTTTACTTCACTAATGTTCTAACCTTTTAAATAGCCCGTTTTTGGCAGTAGATTTCGCTTACGGCCATACCACGTTGAGAACGCCCGATCTCGTCTGATCTCGGAAGCTAAGCAGGGTCGGGCCTGGTTAGTACTTGGATGGGAGACCGCCTGGGAATACCAGGTGCTGTAAGCTTTTTAGTTTACTTCACTAATGTTCTAACCTTTTAAATAGCCCGTTTTTGGCAGCAGATTTCGCTTACGGCCATACCACGTTGAGAACGCCCGATCTCGTCTGATCTCGGAAGCTAAGCAGGGTCGGGCCTGGTTAGTACTTGGATGGGAGACCGCCTGGGAATACCAGGTGCTGTAAGCATTTTTGGTTAAAAAAAAAAAGAAAAGAAAAAAAGAGTCCATGAGATTCTTCAAAAAGCCTGAAATATTCTCTGAGTTTCTTCAACATGCCCGGTCTTGGGAGCAGAGATTCTTCAGAAGGCCTGAAAAATTCGATGAATTTCTTCAAAAAGCCCGTTTTTGGCAGCAGATTTCGCTTACGGCCATACCACGTTGAGAACGCCCGATCTCGTCTGATCTCGGAAGCTAAGCAGGGTCGGGCCTGGTTAGTACTTGGATGGGAGACCGCCTGGGAATACCAGGTGCTGTAAGCTTTTTAGTTTACTTCACTAATGTTCTAACCTTTTAAATAGCCCGTTTTTGGCAGCAGATTTCGCTTACGGCCATACCACGTTGAGAACGCCCGATCTCGTCTGATCTCGGAAGCTAAGCAGGGTCGGGCCTGGTTAGTACTTGGATGGGAGACCGCCTGGGAATACCAGGTGCTGTAAGCTTTTTAGTTTACTTCACTAATGTTCTAACCTTTTAAATAGCCCGTTTTTGGCAGCAGATTTCGCTTACGGCCATACCACGTTGAGAACGCCCGATCTCGTCTGATCTCGGAAGCTAAGCAGGGTCGGGCCTGGTTAGTACTTGGATGGGAGACCGCCTGGGAATACCAGGTGCTGTAAGCTTTTTAGTTTACTTCACTAATGTTCTAACCTTTTAAATAGCCCGTTTTTGGCAGCAGATTTCGCTTACGGCCATACCACGTTGAGAACGCCCGATCTCGTCTGATCTCGGAAGCTAAGCAGGGCCGGGCCTGGTTAGTACTTGGATGGGAGACCGCCTGGGAATACCAGGTGCTGTAAGCTTTTTAGTTTACTTCACTAATGTTCTAACCTTTTAAATAGCCCGTTTTTGGCAGCAGATTTCGCTTACGGCCATACCACGTTGAGAATGCCCGATCTCGTCTGATCTCGGAAGCTAAGCAGGGTCGGGCCTGGTTAGTACTTGGATGGGAGACCGCCTGGGAATACCAGGTGCTGTAAGCATTTTTGGTTAAAAAAAAAAAAAAAAAAAAAAAAGAGTCCATGAGATTCTTCAAAAAGCCTGAAATATTCTCTGAGTTTCTTCAACATGCCCGGTCTTGGGAGCAGAGATTCTTCAGAAGGCCTGAAACATTCGATGAATTTCTTCAAAAAGCCCGTTTTTGGCAGCAGATTTCGCTTATACCAGGTGCTGTAAGCTTTTTAGTTTACTTCACTAATGTTCTAACCTTTTAAATAGCCCGTTTTTGGCAGCAGATTTCGCTTACGGCCATACCACGTTGAGAACGCCCGATCTCGTCTGATCTCGGAAGCTAAGCAGGGTCGTGCCTGGTTAGTACTTGGATGGGAGACCGCCTGGGAATACCAGGTGCTGTAAGCTTTTTAGTTTACTTCACTAATGTTCTAACCTTTTAAATAGCCCGTTTTTGGCAGCAGATTTCGCTTACGGCCATACCACGTTGAGAACGCCCGATCTCGTCTGATCTCGGAAGCTAAGCAGGGTCGGGCCTGGTTAGTACTTGGATGGGAGACCGCCTGGGAATACCAGGTGCTGTAAGCTTTTTAGTTTACTTCACTAATGTTCTAACCTTTTAAATAGCCCGTTTTTGGCAGCAGATTTCGCTTACGGCCATACCACGTTGAGAACGCCCGATCTCGTCTGATCTCGGAAGCTAAGCAGGGTCGGGCCTGGTTAGTACTTGGATGGGAGACCGCCTGGGAATACCAGGTGCTGTAAGCTTTTTAGTTTACTTCACTAATGTTCTAACCTTTTAAATAGCCCGTTTTTGGCAGCAGATTTCGCTTACGGCCATACCACGTTGAGAACGCCCGATCTCGTCTGATCTCGGAAGCTAAGCAGGGTCGGGCCTGGTTAGTACTTGGATGGGAGACCGCCTGGGAATACCAGGTGCTGTAAGCTTTTTAGTTTACTTCACTAATGTTCTAACCTTTTAAATAGCCCGTTTTTGGCAGCAGATTTCGCTTACGGCCATACCACGTTGAGAACGCCCGATCTCGTCTGATCTCGGAAGCTAAGCAGGGTCGGGCCTGGTTAGTACTTCGATGGGAGACCGCCTGGGAATACCAGGTGCTGTAAGCTTTTTAGTTTACTTCACTAATGTTCTAACCTTTTAAATAGCCCGTTTTTGGCAGCAGATTTCGCTTACGGCCATACCACGTTGAGAACGCCCGATCTCGTCTGATCTCGGAAGCTAAGCAGGGTCGGGCCTGGTTAGTACTTGGATGGGAGACCGCCTGGGAATACCAGGTGCTGTAAGCATTTTTGGTTAAAAAAAAAAAGAAAAGAAAAAAAGAGTCCATGAGATTCTTCAAAAAGCCTGAAATATTCTCTGAGTTTCTTCAACATGCCCGGTCTTGGGAGCAGAGATTCTTCAGAAGGCCTGAAAAATTCGATGAATTTCTTCAAAAAGCCCGTTTTTGGCAGCAGATTTCGCTTACGGCCATACCACGTTGAGAACGCCCGATCTCGTCTGATCTCGGAAGCTAAGCAGGGTCGGGCCTGGTTAGTACTTGGATGGGAGACCGCCTGGGAATACCAGGTGCTGTAAGCTTTTTAGTTTACTTCACTAATGTTCTAACCTTTTAAATAGCCCGTTTTTGGCAGCAGATTTCGCTTACGGCCATACCACGTTGAGAACGCCCGATCTCGTCTGATCTCGGAAGCTAAGCAGGGTCGGGCCTGGTTAGTACTTGGATGGGAGACCGCCTGGGAATACCAGGTGCTGTAAGCTTTTTAGTTTACTTCACTAATGTTCTAACCTTTTAAATAGCCCGTTTTTGGCAGCAGATTTCGCTTACGGCCATACCACGTTGAGAACGCCCGATCTCGTCTGATCTCGGAAGTTAAGCAGGGTCGGGCCTGGTTAGTACTTGGATGGGAGACCGCCTGGGAATACCAGGTGCTGTAAGCTTTTTAGTTTACTTCACTAATGTTCTAACCTTTTAAATAGCCCGTTTTTGGCAGCAGATTTCGCTTACGGCCATACCACGTTGAGAACGCCCGATCTCGTCTGATCTCGGAAGCTAAGCAGGGCCGGGCCTGGTTAGTACTTGGATGGGAGACCGCCTGGGAATACCAGGTGCTGTAAGCTTTTTAGTTTACTTCACTAATGTTCTAACCTTTTAAATAGCCCGTTTTTGGCAGCAGATTTCGCTTACGGCCATACCACGTTGAGAATGCCCGATCTCGTCTGATCTCGGAAGCTAAGCAGGATCGGGCCTGGTTAGTACTTGGATGGGAGACCGCCTGGGAATACCAGGTGCTGTAAGCATTTTTGGTTAAAAAAAAAAAAAAAAAAAAAAAAAGAGTCCATGAGATTCTTCAAAAAGCCTGAAATATTCTCTGAGTTTCTTCAACATGCCCGGTCTTGGGAGCAGAGATTCTTCAGAAGGCCTGAAAAATTCGATGAATTTCTTCAAAAAGCCCGTTTTTGGCAGCAGATTTCGCTTATACCAGGTGCTGTAAGCTTTTTAGTTTACTTCACTAATGTTCTAACCTTTTAAATAGCCCGTTTTTGGCAGCAGATTTTGTTTACGGCCATACCACGTTGAGAACGCCCGATCTCGTCTGATCTCGGAAGCTAAGCAGGGTCGTGCCTGGTTAGTACTTGGATGGGAGACCGCCTGGGAATACCAGGTGCTGTAAGCTTTTTAGTTTACTTCACTAATGTTCTAACCTTTTAAATAGCCCGTTTTTGGCAGCAGATTTCGCTTACGGCCATACCACGTTGAGAACGCCCGATCTCGTCTGATCTCGGAAGCTAAGCAGGGTCGGGCCTGGTTAGTACTTGGATGGGAGACCGCCTGGGAATACCAGGTGCTGTAAGCTTTTTAGTTTACTTCACTAATGTTCTAACCTTTTAAATAGCCCGTTTTTGGCAGCAGATTTCGCTTACGGCCATACCACGTTGAGAACGCCCGATCTCGTCTGATCTCGGAAGCTAAGCAGGGTCGGGCCTGGTTAGTACTTGGATGGGAGACCGCCTGGGAATACCAGGTGCTGTAAGCTTTTTAGTTTACTTCACTAATGTTCTAACCTTTTAAATAGCCCGTTTTTGGCAGTAGATTTCGCTTACGGCCATACCACGTTGAGAACGCCCGATCTCGTCTGATCTCGGAAGCTAAGCAGGGTCGGGCCTGGTTAGTACTTGGATGGGAGACCGCCTGGGAATACCAGGTGCTGTAAGCTTTTTAGTTTACTTCACTAATGTTCTAACCTTTTAAATAGCCCGTTTTTGGCAGCAGATTTCGCTTACGGCCATACCACGTTGAGAACGCCCGATCTCGTCTGATCTCGGAAGCTAAGCAGGGTCGGGCCTGGTTAGTACTTGGATGGGAGACCGCCTGGGAATACCAGGTGCTGTAAGCATTTTTGGTTAAAAAAAAAAGAAAAGAAAAAAAGAGTCCATGAGATTCTTCAAAAAGCCTGAAATATTCTCTGAGTTTCTTCAACATGCCCGGTCTTGGGAGCAGAGATTCTTCAGAAGGCCTGAAAAATTCGATGAATTTCTTCAAAAAGCCCGTTTTTGGCAGCAGATTTCGCTTACGGCCATACCACGTTGAGAACGCCCGATCTCGTCTGATCTCGGAAGCTAAGCAGGGTCGGGCCTGGTTAGTACTTGGATGGGAGACCGCCTGGGAATACCAGGTGCTGTAAGCTTTTTAGTTTACTTCACTAATGTTCTAACCTTTTAAATAGCCCGTTTTTGGCAGCAGATTTCGCTTACGGCCATACCACGTTGAGAACGCCCGATCTCGTCTGATCTCGGAAGCTAAGCAGGGTCGGGCCTGGTTAGTACTTGGATGGGAGACCGCCTGGGAATACCAGGTGCTGTAAGCTTTTTAGTTTACTTCACTAATGTTCTAACCTTTTAAATAGCCCGTTTTTGGCAGCAGATTTCGCTTACGGCCATACCACGTTGAGAACGCCCGATCTCGTCTGATCTCGGAAGTTAAGCAGGGTCGGGCCTGGTTAGTACTTGGATGGGAGACCGCCTGGGAATACCAGGTGCTGTAAGCTTTTTAGTTTACTTCACTAATGTTCTAACCTTTTAAATAGCCCGTTTTTGGCAGCAGATTTCGCTTACGGCCATACCACGTTGAGAACGCCAGATCTCGTCTGATCTCGGAAGCTAAGCAGGGCCGGGCCTGGTTAGTACTTGGATGGGAGACCGCCTGGGAATACCAGGTGCTGTAAGCTTTTTAGTTTACTTCACTAATGTTCTAACCTTTTAAATAGCCCGTTTTTGGCAGCAGATTTCGCTTACGGCCATACCACGTTGAGAATGCCCGATCTCGTCTGATCTCGGAAGCTAAGCAGGGTCGGGCCTGGTTAGTACTTGGATGGGAGACCGCCTGGGAATACCAGGTGCTGTAAGCATTTTTGGTAAAAAAAAAAAAATAAAAAAAATAAGAGTCCATGAGATTCTTCAAAAAGCCTGAAATATTCTCTGAGTTTCTTCAACATGCCCGGTCTTGGGAGCAGAGATTCTTCAGAAGGCCTGAAACATTCGATGAATTTCTTCAAAAAGCCCGTTTTTGGCAGCAGATTCCGCTTACGGCCATACCACGTTGAGAACGCCCGATCTCGTCTGATCTCGGAAGCTAAGCAGGGTCGGTCCTGGTTAGTACTTGGATGGGAGACCGCCTGGGAATACCAGGTGCTGTAAGCTTTTTAGTTTTCTTCACTAATGTTCTAACCTTTTAAATAGCCCGTTTTTGGCAGCAGATTTCGCTTACGGCCATACCACGTTGAGAACGCCCGATCTCGTCTGATCTCGGAAGCTAAGCAGGGCCGGGCCTGGTTGGTACTTGGATGGGAGACCGCCTGGGAATACCAGGTGCTGTAAGCTTTTTAGTTTACTTCACTAATGTTCTAACCTTTTAAATAGCCCGTTTTTGGCAGCAGATTTCGCTTACGGCCATACCACGTTGAGAACGCCCGATCTCGTCTGATCTCGGAAGCTAAGCAGGGTCGGGCCTGGTTAGTACTTGGATGGGAGACCGCCTGGGAATACCAGGTGCTGTAAGCTTTTTAGTTTACTTCACTAATGTTCTAACCTTTTAAATAGCCCGTTTTTGGCAGCAGATTTCGCTTACGGCCATACCACGTTGAGAACTCCCCTTGTGGTAGCAGGAAGTGGTGAAGCCAGTGGAAAGAGCAGGTGAAGAGTGTTTGTTTGGAAGAGCTGAGTTTTCTACTAAAACATCCTTTATTAACAAATAAGGAGTGCTTATCTGTGAAGTTATTTACTCCCCAAACGGCTTTTTGCTGTTTGGGGATAAATGCAAACCGACAACATGGAAAAGGGAAGAGGAGTGGACAAGCGGAATGTGAGAGAGAATGGCGGTGAAGATGAACAAAGAAGAAGGAATTATGAGAAGCGGCTAACAGTGCTGGTGGAGATAGAGGGAGAAGACAGAATCACTATGATGGAGCTGTTGAAGAAAGTAAGAGAGGAATGTGGAGTGGTGATCGGATGCAGGTACAAAACGCCGAGGGAATATGAAATAACAATGGAGGAGGAGAAAGGAAAGGAGAAAATATTGGATGGATTAAAGATAAAAGAGAGTAGAATTATGGTGAAAGAAAAAACAGCACTGAGATGGTAGTATCATTCCTTGGTCTGCCTACGTACATCCAGGATGAGGAAATAAATAGAAAGCTGACGGAATGGGGAGTGACAGCGGTCTCAAGAATAAAGAGGAGAATGTGGCCGGGGACGGACATTGCTGATGGAACAAGATTTTTAAAGGTCAAGTTCACAGATACGATAAAATCATTGCCATATTCTACAAAATTTGAAACGATGGGAGGAACGGAGCACTTCCGAGTCATACATGATAGACAGGTGAAGGTGTGCCGCTTGTGCATTCAACCGGGGCACATAGTGAGAGACTGCCCAAGCTTCAAGTGCTTCAAGTGTAACAAGCAAGGACACTATGCACGAGAGTGTAAGGAGGGGAACTGCAAAGATTGTGAGATGAGGCACGGACTGTGTGTATGTGAAGCGCCGGAGGAGATGAGAGAAGAGGACAGCGAAGGAAAGTCATCGGACCTTTACGAAGTGGTTGGGGAGGAGGAAAGTGAGGAGGAGGTAGATGCAGCGGCTGGAGAAGAGTTGAGAAGGGACATCTGGAGTGAAAAAGAAGGAACAGCAGAACACAAAGCTGCTGAAAGAGAGCACGGCCAAGAGGAGGTGGTCTCGGGACTGCGGCAGAGAGAGAGAGGAGAAAAAAAGAAAGGTGAGAAAACGGAACCTAGTGAAGGGATAAGTCTAAGAGCCAGAAAAGCGAAAATATTGAAGGAACAGGAGAATGAAGATGGAAATGGAGTGACATCGAAAGGTGATGGTGAAAGTCAAGGTACAAAACTCAGGAAGGAGAAAAGTATGAAGGAGAAGGACGAAGGAGGGGGAGGAGAGAAGGAGGTGCCTGAGAGTCCAGAGTCAAATGTGGGGGAAGAAATGGACACAAGTGAGGGAAAGAGTACACAGAAGAAAAGAAAGAAGAAAGAGATGGAGGAGCAAACTGCAAAAAAGTAAGAGATTGGATTTACTGAAATGAGTTTGAGTTTCCTTAAAACTGTAATTTATGTTATGTGTGGCATTATGAACATTGCCTGCTTGAACAGCAATGGTCTAAGAGAAGTAAATAAGTTTGAGAATGTGAAAGGAATGCTTAAAGCAGACATAATCTGTTTACAAGAGACACATTGGTCAGAAGATATAATGGGAAATATAAAAAAGTTGTGGGAAGATGATATTTTTGTTAATCATGGAAATCACAAATCTTGTGGCGTGGCGATTTTGATAAAGAGAGATAGAGTGCATAATGTAAAGCAAATATATAAAGATGGCAAAGGAAGATTGTTAGTAATAGAATTTATGTTTTACAATGAACTGTTTAGGTTAATAAATATTTATGCACCTAATGTAGAAACTGAAAGAAAAGAAGTCTTCAAAGAAATGAAGCCGTTATGTAAAGGGAAAAGTATAGTGGTCGGAGACTTCAATGTGTGGTGCACAAGACTAGATGCGTCAAGCAGTGCAAACTTTAAGTCTGATGTGTCTAGGAAATATTTAAATGAATGGATGCAAAGTGAAGATATGGTTGATGCTTGGAGAGAGGAGAATCCTTACAAACGAGAGTTTTCTAGAAGGCAAATGGTCATGGGAAGTTTGAAACAAAGCCGAATAGATTTATGTTTAATTAAAAGGGAAATGTTAAGATACATTAAAAATGTGAAATATAAGTTTATAGGAATAAGTGACCATGCTGCTATGACAGTAAAGGTTGGTGTAAATATGGAAGAGAGAGGTGGGGGAGTGTGGTGTTTGAATGCATCTCTGCTAAAGGAAAAGGCATACAAAGAAAATATTAGGAAATGTATAAGTTATGAAATGGAAAATCCAATGTTCAATGAAAATGTGTGTGAATGGTGGGAAATAATGAAAGGGAAAATCAAGAAAAGAAGCATTAGATATTCAAAACAAAGGGATTTCATGAGAAGGAGTAAAGTAGATGAAATGGAAAATGCATTGAAGAAGGAAGCAGAGAAAATAGAGAGTGATCCTGAGCATGCAAAAGAATGTTTCTTGCAGATAAAAGCAGAAATGGAGGAGTATGAAAAAGAAAAAAGTAAGGGTGCAATAGTAAGGAGTAGGGCACAGTATGCGTTGAAGGGTGAAAGGAGTACAAAGTTCTTTCTGAACTTAGAGAAAAAAAAGCAGAGAAAAAATCATATTATTGAGCTGGAAAATGAAAAAGGTGTAAAAGTAACTGATTATGTGGAGATAATAAGAGTAGTAGAATCGTTTTATAGGAAATTATTTAAGAAAGAAGGTGTAAAACAGGAGTGTGTAGATAAAGTTTTAAATACTGTGAGTGCTAGGTTAAACGAAGATGATAAGAATATGTGTGAAAGAGATATAAACATTGAAGAAATAAAAGAAGCAATAAAACAAACAAAAACGAATAAAAGTCCAGGAGCAGACGGGCTAACACATGAGTTTTATAAGACTTTTGTTGACATTCTAGCACCAATATTGTGGAAGCTTTATAGGAGCATGGAAGAGAGAGAGGAAATGCCAGAATCAATGGGTTTAGGAGTTATTACCATCTTGTACAAAAATAAAGGAAGTCCACTAAAGTTGGAAAATTATAGACCGTTGAGTCTGTTAAACACAGACTATAAAATCTTAACAAAAGTATTAGCCAATAGAATAAAGAAGGTAGTAGGGAGAATAGTATCACCAAATCAAGCATACAGTATAATGGGAAGAGATATCACAGACACAATCTGTACAATAAGAGATGTAGTAGAAAGCATGGGAAAGGATGGGGAGGGGGGTTTGATTTTATCTATGGATTTAAACAAGGCGTTTGATAGGGTAGAGCACAGCTTTATGGAGCAAGTAATGAGAAGATTTGGATTTGGGGAGAGGATTTTAAGGTGGATAAAGCTAGTATATGATAATGCAAAGAGTTGTGTGAAGATTAACGGGGTTCTAACTGACCCCTTCACTTTGGAGAGGTCAGTTAGGCAAGGATGTCCGCTGTCGGCATTGCTATACTCAATAACAGCAGAACCTTTGGGAACACTGATTAAAGGAGATAAAGAGATAAGAGGAGTTAAAATACCACATGGGGGAATAAGCATAATTCATCAGTATGCAGATGACACCACATTTACAGTCAAGGACATAGAGAGTATAAATAGAATAGGGAAACACATGGAAACATATGGAAAAGCGTCAGGCGCAAAAATAAATGTAGATAAATCAGAAATAATGAGTATAGGAGGTGTGGCTATAGAAGGACAGGACACTCCCTTTAAACTAACGAAAGATTATATGAAGATTCTAGGTGTGAACATAGGAGAAAATGTAAAAGAAGCTAGAGATGCCACATGGACAGGAATATTAAATAAAATAAAACAAGTTTTACAATTTTGGAGGCTAAGGGAGTTAAGATTAAGAGGCAAGGTAATAGTAGTTAATTCATTATTGCTTACCAAATGCAACTATGTGATGGCAGTATTAGACTTACCAAATTGGGTGTTGAATGGAATGAAAGAGGCTGTGAAAATTTTTTTGTGGGGAGGGAAAGGAGTTAAAATATCAGCAAAAACATTAATAGCAGACTATAACGAGGGAGGTTTGAAACTGACTGACTTAGAAGTTAAAAGAAAAGCAATAAGAGTGAAAACGATAAAAAAATATTTATATGATAAAGTAGAACATGGATGGAAGGGTTATATGAGAAATTATTTAAATAAAAGTGGTGGATGTGGTGAAGAAGGATTGTTTATGGCCTTAAAAAAGCCAATGATTGAAAACATGCCATTATTCTACCAGGAAGTATTTAGTGCATGGGCTGAGTTTGTAGTAAATGTGGGATATGAATGTGAGAATATAAATCAAGTGCATCATCAGCCAATATTCTTGAATCCAAAAATAAGGTTAGGAGGGAAAATGCTTTATAATAGGCTGTTTATGAGAGCGGGTGTAAGAAAAGTAAAAGATATGGCGTATGAATATGTAAAGGGGTTCTTACCAAATAGGGCCATATATGACTGTGTGGTAGGATGGGATGATGAGATTGAAAAATCAAAGGTGGACCGTGAGTGTGAAAATATCAAAACAAGCCTGCCTGAGAGGTGGGTGGAAAGGATAGAGAGAGAGACTGTTAAAGTTGGAGATTGGGGAATTCCAGAAATGTATATTGTAGAAAATAAGAAAAAGAAAAATTTGTTTGAGATAAATGTGAAAATGATATATAAGATGTTGGTGAAAAAGGAAATCAAATTGCCTGCATCGGAGGCTGTATGGCCAAAAGTATTCCCGGATTTGAATGTGAAGACAATTTGGGAAAATTTAAGTGTGAAATATAATGGACTAGATTGTGAGAACTTGGATTTTAAACTCAGACATAATAGAATATACACAAAGGTGGTAATTCATCAAATTAACAAAAATGTGAACAGAGAATGTGATTTATGTGAGACAGAGCCAGAAACTCTGATGCATATATTCTTTGAATGTAAAGAGCTTGAAATGTTCCATGAAAAATTGAAAAAACTGATAAAAGATGGAATGGGAAAAGATGTAACAGGGAATGAATGGAAAAAACTGTTTTTATTTGGTGAATGTGTGAATCACAAAGACAAGAGGGTTAACTTGTGGAATTTTATTTTAAGTCATGCAAGATATGCAATATGGGTGAGGAGGAACTTAGCATATTTTGAAAGGAAGAAAGTGGATGTAATTGAGATGTTTAAAACTGTTGTAAGAAAGAATGTGTATCTCATGTGGAAATATTTGAGCAAAGAGGAATTTGAAAAGGCTTTTGTGGAAGGATGTGGGCTAATATGTATAGAAAAAAAAGAAGGGTTAATTTTGAAATTCTGAAAAGAGAAAAGGAGTGAGAAATAATGGCACATGTTGAATTAAGTCACAATTTTCTTTGGAATCTTTTTGGTGATAGTGTTTGAGGATTGAAGAAATTTCATAGTTTATGTTTTGTATTGTACATTGATATTTAAGTTGAATTAGTTAGGGGGATATAAGGATTGGAATCATAATTGTGTTATGTAAACAATATTTTGTAACTTTTTGATAATAAAAAAAAAAAAAAAAAAAAAAAAAGAACGCCCGATCTCGTCTGATCTCGGAAGCTAAGCAGGGTCGGGCCTGGTTAGTACTTGGATGGGAGACCGCCTGGGAATACCAGGTGCTGTAAGCTTTTTAGTTTACTTCACTAATGTTCTAACCTTTTAAATAGCCCGTTTTTGGCAGCAGATTTCGCTTACGGCCATACCACGTTGAGAACGCCCGATCTCGTCTGATCTCGGAAGTTAAGCAGGGTCGGGCCTGGTTAGTACTTGGATGGGAGACCGCCTGGGAATACCAGGTGCTGTAAGCTTTTTAGTTTACTTCACTAATGTTCTAACCTTTTAAATAGCCCGTTTTTGGCAGCAGATTTCGCTTACGGCCATACCACGTTGAGAACGCCCGATCTCGTCTGATCTCGGAAGCTAAGCAGGGCCGGGCCTGGTTAGTACTT
>NC_138730.1:11108605-11116105 GCF_965113295.1 Leuciscus leuciscus
TTTGGCAGCAGATTTCGCTTACGGCCATACCAAGTTGAGAACGCCCGATCTCGTCTGATCTCGGAAGCTAAGCAGGGTCGGGCCTGGTTAGTACTTGGATGGGAGACCGCCTGGGAATACCAGGTGCTGTAAGCTTTTTAGTTTACTTCACTAATGTTCTAACCTTTTAAATAGCCCGTTTTTGGCAGTAGATTTCGCTTACGGCCATACCACGTTGAGAACGCCCGATCTCGTCTGATCTCGGAAGCTAAGCAGGGTCGGGCCTGGTTAGTACTTGGATGGGAGACCGCCTGGGAATACCAGGTGCTGTAAGCTTTTTAGTTTACTTCACTAATGTTCTAACCTTTTAAATAGCCCGTTTTTGGCAGCAGATTTCGCTTACGGCCATACCACGTTGAGAACGCCCGATCTCGTCTGATCTCGGAAGCTAAGCAGGGTCGGGCCTGGTTAGTACTTGGATGGGAGACCGCCTGGGAATACCAGGTGCTGTAAGCATTTTTGGTTAAAAAAAAAAGAAAAGAAAAAAAGAGTCCATGAGATTCTTCAAAAAGCCTGAAATATTCTCTGAGTTTCTTCAACATGCCCGGTCTTGGGAGCAGAGATTCTTCAGAAGGCCTGAAAAATTCGATGAATTTCTTCAAAAAGCCCGTTTTTGGCAGCAGATTTCGCTTACGGCCATACCACGTTGAGAACGCCCGATCTCGTCTGATCTCGGAAGCTAAGCAGGGTCGGGCCTGGTTAGTACTTGGATGGGAGACCGCCTGGGAATACCAGGTGCTGTAAGCTTTTTAGTTTACTTCACTAATGTTCTAACCTTTTAAATAGCCCGTTTTTGGCAGCAGATTTCGCTTACGGCCATACCACGTTGAGAACGCCCGATCTCGTCTGATCTCGGAAGCTAAGCAGGGTCGGGCCTGGTTAGTACTTGGATGGGAGACCGCCTGGGAATACCAGGTGCTGTAAGCTTTTTAGTTTACTTCACTAATGTTCTAACCTTTTAAATAGCCCGTTTTTGGCAGCAGATTTCGCTTACGGCCATACCACGTTGAGAACGCCCGATCTCGTCTGATCTCGGAAGTTAAGCAGGGTCGGGCCTGGTTAGTACTTGGATGGGAGACCGCCTGGGAATACCAGGTGCTGTAAGCTTTTTAGTTTACTTCACTAATGTTCTAACCTTTTAAATAGCCCGTTTTTGGCAGCAGATTTCGCTTACGGCCATACCACGTTGAGAACGCCCGATCTCGTCTGATCTCGGAAGCTAAGCAGGGCCGGGCCTGGTTAGTACTTGGATGGGAGACCGCCTGGGAATACCAGGTGCTGTAAGCTTTTTAGTTTACTTCACTAATGTTCTAACCTTTTAAATAGCCCGTTTTTGGCAGCAGATTTCGCTTACGGCCATACCACGTTGAGAATGCCCGATCTCGTCTGATCTCGGAAGCTAAGCAGGGTCGGGCCTGGTTAGTACTTGGATGGGAGACCGCCTGGGAATACCAGGTGCTGTAAGCATTTTTGGTTAAAAAAAAAAAAAAAAAAAAAAAAGAGTCCATGAGATTCTTCAAAAAGCCTGAAATATTCTCTGAGTTTCTTCAACATGCCCGGTCTTGGGAGCAGAGATTCTTCAGAAGGCCTGAAACATTCGATGAATTTCTTCAAAAAGCCCGTTTTTGGCAGCAGATTCCGCTTACGGCCATACCACGTTGAGAACGCCCGATCTCGTCTGATCTCGGAAGCTAAGCAGGGTCGGTCCTGGTTAGTACTTGGATGGGAGACCGCCTGGGAATACCAGGTGCTGTAAGCTTTTTAGTTTTCTTCACTAATGTTCTAACCTTTTAAATAGCCCGTTTTTGGCAGCAGATTTCGCTTACGGCCATACCACGTTGAGAACGCCCGATCTCGTCTGATCTCGGAAGCTAAGCAGGGCCGGGCCTGGTTGGTACTTGGATGGGAGACCGCCTGGGAATACCAGGTGCTGTAAGCTTTTTAGTTTACTTCACTAATGTTCTAACCTTTTAAATAGCCCGTTTTTGGCAGCAGATTTCGCTTACGGCCATACCACGTTGAGAACGCCCGATCTCGTCTGATCTCGGAAGCTAAGCAGGGTCGGGCCTGGTTAGTACTTGGATGGGAGACCGCCTGGGAATACCAGGTGCTGTAAGCTTTTTAGTTTACTTCACTAATGTTCTAACCTTTTAAATAGCCCGTTTTTGGCAGCAGATTTCGCTTACGGCCATACCACGTTGAGAACTCCCCTTGTGGTAGCAGGAAGTGGTGAAGCCAGTGGAAAGAGCAGGTGAAGAGTGTTTGTTTGGAAGAGCTGAGTTTTCTACTAAAACATCCTTTATTAACAAATAAGGAGTGCTTATCTGTGAAGTTATTTACTCCCCAAACGGCTTTTTGCTGTTTGGGGATAAATGCAAACCGACAACATGGAAAAGGGAAGAGGAGTGGACAAGCGGAATGTGAGAGAGAATGGCGGTGAAGATGAACAAAGAAGAAGGAATTATGAGAAGCGGCTAACAGTGCTGGTGGAGATAGAGGGAGAAGACAGAATCACTATGATGGAGCTGTTGAAGAAAGTAAGAGAGGAATGTGGAGTGGTGATCGGATGCAGGTACAAAACGCCGAGGGAATATGAAATAACAATGGAGGAGGAGAAAGGAAAGGAGAAAATATTGGATGGATTAAAGATAAAAGAGAGTAGAATTATGGTGAAAGAAAAAACAGCACTGAGATGGTAGTATCATTCCTTGGTCTGCCTACGTACATCCAGGATGAGGAAATAAATAGAAAGCTGACGGAATGGGGAGTGACAGCGGTCTCAAGAATAAAGAGGAGAATGTGGCCGGGGACGGACATTGCTGATGGAACAAGATTTTTAAAGGTCAAGTTCACAGATACGATAAAATCATTGCCATATTCTACAAAATTTGAAACGATGGGAGGAACGGAGCACTTCCGAGTCATACATGATAGACAGGTGAAGGTGTGCCGCTTGTGCATTCAACCGGGGCACATAGTGAGAGACTGCCCAAGCTTCAAGTGCTTCAAGTGTAACAAGCAAGGACACTATGCACGAGAGTGTAAGGAGGGGAACTGCAAAGATTGTGAGATGAGGCACGGACTGTGTGTATGTGAAGCGCCGGAGGAGATGAGAGAAGAGGACAGCGAAGGAAAGTCATCGGACCTTTACGAAGTGGTTGGGGAGGAGGAAAGTGAGGAGGAGGTAGATGCAGCGGCTGGAGAAGAGTTGAGAAGGGACATCTGGAGTGAAAAAGAAGGAACAGCAGAACACAAAGCTGCTGAAAGAGAGCACGGCCAAGAGGAGGTGGTCTCGGGACTGCGGCAGAGAGAGAGAGGAGAAAAAAAGAAAGGTGAGAAAACGGAACCTAGTGAAGGGATAAGTCTAAGAGCCAGAAAAGCGAAAATATTGAAGGAACAGGAGAATGAAGATGGAAATGGAGTGACATCGAAAGGTGATGGTGAAAGTCAAGGTACAAAACTCAGGAAGGAGAAAAGTATGAAGGAGAAGGACGAAGGAGGGGGAGGAGAGAAGGAGGTGCCTGAGAGTCCAGAGTCAAATGTGGGGGAAGAAATGGACACAAGTGAGGGAAAGAGTACACAGAAGAAAAGAAAGAAGAAAGAGATGGAGGAGCAAACTGCAAAAAAGTAAGAGATTGGATTTACTGAAATGAGTTTGAGTTTCCTTAAAACTGTAATTTATGTTATGTGTGGCATTATGAACATTGCCTGCTTGAACAGCAATGGTCTAAGAGAAGTAAATAAGTTTGAGAATGTGAAAGGAATGCTTAAAGCAGACATAATCTGTTTACAAGAGACACATTGGTCAGAAGATATAATGGGAAATATAAAAAAGTTGTGGGAAGATGATATTTTTGTTAATCATGGAAATCACAAATCTTGTGGCGTGGCGATTTTGATAAAGAGAGATAGAGTGCATAATGTAAAGCAAATATATAAAGATGGCAAAGGAAGATTGTTAGTAATAGAATTTATGTTTTACAATGAACTGTTTAGGTTAATAAATATTTATGCACCTAATGTAGAAACTGAAAGAAAAGAAGTCTTCAAAGAAATGAAGCCGTTATGTAAAGGGAAAAGTATAGTGGTCGGAGACTTCAATGTGTGGTGCACAAGACTAGATGCGTCAAGCAGTGCAAACTTTAAGTCTGATGTGTCTAGGAAATATTTAAATGAATGGATGCAAAGTGAAGATATGGTTGATGCTTGGAGAGAGGAGAATCCTTACAAACGAGAGTTTTCTAGAAGGCAAATGGTCATGGGAAGTTTGAAACAAAGCCGAATAGATTTATGTTTAATTAAAAGGGAAATGTTAAGATACATTAAAAATGTGAAATATAAGTTTATAGGAATAAGTGACCATGCTGCTATGACAGTAAAGGTTGGTGTAAATATGGAAGAGAGAGGTGGGGGAGTGTGGTGTTTGAATGCATCTCTGCTAAAGGAAAAGGCATACAAAGAAAATATTAGGAAATGTATAAGTTATGAAATGGAAAATCCAATGTTCAATGAAAATGTGTGTGAATGGTGGGAAATAATGAAAGGGAAAATCAAGAAAAGAAGCATTAGATATTCAAAACAAAGGGATTTCATGAGAAGGAGTAAAGTAGATGAAATGGAAAATGCATTGAAGAAGGAAGCAGAGAAAATAGAGAGTGATCCTGAGCATGCAAAAGAATGTTTCTTGCAGATAAAAGCAGAAATGGAGGAGTATGAAAAAGAAAAAAGTAAGGGTGCAATAGTAAGGAGTAGGGCACAGTATGCGTTGAAGGGTGAAAGGAGTACAAAGTTCTTTCTGAACTTAGAGAAAAAAAAGCAGAGAAAAAATCATATTATTGAGCTGGAAAATGAAAAAGGTGTAAAAGTAACTGATTATGTGGAGATAATAAGAGTAGTAGAATCGTTTTATAGGAAATTATTTAAGAAAGAAGGTGTAAAACAGGAGTGTGTAGATAAAGTTTTAAATACTGTGAGTGCTAGGTTAAACGAAGATGATAAGAATATGTGTGAAAGAGATATAAACATTGAAGAAATAAAAGAAGCAATAAAACAAACAAAAACGAATAAAAGTCCAGGAGCAGACGGGCTAACACATGAGTTTTATAAGACTTTTGTTGACATTCTAGCACCAATATTGTGGAAGCTTTATAGGAGCATGGAAGAGAGAGAGGAAATGCCAGAATCAATGGGTTTAGGAGTTATTACCATCTTGTACAAAAATAAAGGAAGTCCACTAAAGTTGGAAAATTATAGACCGTTGAGTCTGTTAAACACAGACTATAAAATCTTAACAAAAGTATTAGCCAATAGAATAAAGAAGGTAGTAGGGAGAATAGTATCACCAAATCAAGCATACAGTATAATGGGAAGAGATATCACAGACACAATCTGTACAATAAGAGATGTAGTAGAAAGCATGGGAAAGGATGGGGAGGGGGGTTTGATTTTATCTATGGATTTAAACAAGGCGTTTGATAGGGTAGAGCACAGCTTTATGGAGCAAGTAATGAGAAGATTTGGATTTGGGGAGAGGATTTTAAGGTGGATAAAGCTAGTATATGATAATGCAAAGAGTTGTGTGAAGATTAACGGGGTTCTAACTGACCCCTTCACTTTGGAGAGGTCAGTTAGGCAAGGATGTCCGCTGTCGGCATTGCTATACTCAATAACAGCAGAACCTTTGGGAACACTGATTAAAGGAGATAAAGAGATAAGAGGAGTTAAAATACCACATGGGGGAATAAGCATAATTCATCAGTATGCAGATGACACCACATTTACAGTCAAGGACATAGAGAGTATAAATAGAATAGGGAAACACATGGAAACGTATGGAAAAGCGTCAGGCGCAAAAATAAATGTAGATAAATCAGAAATAATGAGTATAGGAGGTGTGGCTATAGAAGGACAGGACACTCCCTTTAAACTAACGAAAGATTATATGAAGATTCTAGGTGTGAACATAGGAGAAAATGTAAAAGAAGCTAGAGATGCCACATGGACAGGAATATTAAATAAAATAAAACAAGTTTTACAATTTTGGAGGCTAAGGGAGTTAAGATTAAGAGGCAAGGTAATAGTAGTTAATTCATTATTGCTTACCAAATGCAACTATGTGATGGCAGTATTAGACTTACCAAATTGGGTGTTGAATGGAATGAAAGAGGCTGTGAACATTTTTTTGTGGGGAGGGAAAGGAGTTAAAATATCAGCAAAAACATTAATAGCAGACTATAACGAGGGAGGTTTGAAACTGACTGACTTAGAAGTTAAAAGAAAAGCAATAAGAGTGAAAACGATAAAAAAATATTTATATGATAAAGTAGAACATGGATGGAAGGGTTATATGAGAAATTATTTAAATAAAAGTGGTGGATGTGGTGAAGAAGGATTGTTTATGGCCTTAAAAAAGCCAATGATTGAAAACATGCCATTATTCTACCAGGAAGTATTTAGTGCATGGGCTGAGTTTGTAGTAAATGTGGGATATGAATGTGAGAATATAAATCAAGTGCATCATCAGCCAATATTCTTGAATCCAAAAATAAGGTTAGGAGGGAAAATGCTTTATAATAGGCTGTTTATGAGAGCGGGTGTAAGAAAAGTAAAAGATATGGCGTATGAATATGTAAAGGGGTTCTTACCAAATAGGGCCATATATGACTGTGTGGTAGGATGGGATGATGAGATTGAAAAATCAAAGGTGGACCGTGAGTGTGAAAATATCAAAACAAGCCTGCCTGAGAGGTGGGTGGAAAGGATAGAGAGAGAGACTGTTAAAGTTGGAGATTGGGGAATTCCAGAAATGTATATTGTAGAAAATAAGAAAAAGAAAAATTTGTTTGAGATAAATGTGAAAATGATATATAAGATGTTGGTGAAAAAGGAAATCAAATTGCCTGCATCGGAGGCTGTATGGCCAAAAGTATTCCCGGATTTGAATGTGAAGACAATTTGGGAAAATTTAAGTGTGAAATATAATGGACTAGATTGTGAGAACTTGGATTTTAAACTCAGACATAATAGAATATACACAAAGGTGGTAATTCATCAAATTAACAAAAATGTGAACAGAGAATGTGATTTATGTGAGACAGAGCCAGAAACTCTGATGCATATATTCTTTGAATGTAAAGAGCTTGAAATGTTCCATGAAAAATTGAAAAAACTGATAAAAGATGGAATGGGAAAAGATGTAACAGGGAATGAATGGAAAAAACTGTTTTTATTTGGTGAATGTGTGAATCACAAAGACAAGAGGGTTAACTTGTGGAATTTTATTTTAAGTCATGCAAGATATGCAATATGGGTGAGGAGGAACTTAGCATATTTTGAAAGGAAGAAAGTGGATGTAATTGAGATGTTTAAAACTGTTGTAAGAAAGAATGTGTATCTCATGTGGAAATATTTGAGCAAAGAGGAATTTGAAAAGGCTTTTGTGGAAGGATGTGGGCTAATATG
>NC_138730.1:11123605-11138605 GCF_965113295.1 Leuciscus leuciscus
AGAATGGCGGTGAAGATGAACAAAGAAGAAGGAATTATGAGAAGCGGCTAACAGTGCTGGTGGAGATAGAGGGAGAAGACAGAATCACTATGATGGAGCTGTTGAAGAAAGTAAGAGAGGAATGTGGAGTGGTGATCGGATGCAGGTACAAAACGCCGAGGGAATATGAAATAACAATGGAGGAGGAGAAAGGAAAGGAGAAAATATTGGATGGATTAAAGATAAAAGAGAGTAGAATTATGGTGAAAGAAAAAACAGCACTGAGATGGTAGTATCATTCCTTGGTCTGCCTACGTACATCCAGGATGAGGAAATAAATAGAAAGCTGACGGAATGGGGAGTGACAGCGGTCTCAAGAATAAAGAGGAGAATGTGGCCGGGGACGGACATTGCTGATGGAACAAGATTTTTAAAGGTCAAGTTCACAGATACGATAAAATCATTGCCATATTCTACAAAATTTGAAACGATGGGAGGAACGGAGCACTTCCGAGTCATACATGATAGACAGGTGAAGGTGTGCCGCTTGTGCATTCAACCGGGGCACATAGTGAGAGACTGCCCAAGCTTCAAGTGCTTCAAGTGTAACAAGCAAGGACACTATGCACGAGAGTGTAAGGAGGGGAACTGCAAAGATTGTGAGATGAGGCACGGACTGTGTGTATGTGAAGCGCCGGAGGAGATGAGAGAAGAGGACAGCGAAGGAAAGTCATCGGACCTTTACGAAGTGGTTGGGGAGGAGGAAAGTGAGGAGGAGGTAGATGCAGCGGCTGGAGAAGAGTTGAGAAGGGACATCTGGAGTGAAAAAGAAGGAACAGCAGAACACAAAGCTGCTGAAAGAGAGCACGGCCAAGAGGAGGTGGTCTCGGGACTGCGGCAGAGAGAGAGAGGAGAAAAAAAGAAAGGTGAGAAAACGGAACCTAGTGAAGGGATAAGTCTAAGAGCCAGAAAAGCGAAAATATTGAAGGAACAGGAGAATGAAGATGGAAATGGAGTGACATCGAAAGGTGATGGTGAAAGTCAAGGTACAAAACTCAGGAAGGAGAAAAGTATGAAGGAGAAGGACGAAGGAGGGGGAGGAGAGAAGGAGGTGCCTGAGAGTCCAGAGTCAAATGTGGGGGAAGAAATGGACACAAGTGAGGGAAAGAGTACACAGAAGAAAAGAAAGAAGAAAGAGATGGAGGAGCAAACTGCAAAAAAGTAAGAGATTGGATTTACTGAAATGAGTTTGAGTTTCCTTAAAACTGTAATTTATGTTATGTGTGGCATTATGAACATTGCCTGCTTGAACAGCAATGGTCTAAGAGAAGTAAATAAGTTTGAGAATGTGAAAGGAATGCTTAAAGCAGACATAATCTGTTTACAAGAGACACATTGGTCAGAAGATATAATGGGAAATATAAAAAAGTTGTGGGAAGATGATATTTTTGTTAATCATGGAAATCACAAATCTTGTGGCGTGGCGATTTTGATAAAGAGAGATAGAGTGCATAATGTAAAGCAAATATATAAAGATGGCAAAGGAAGATTGTTAGTAATAGAATTTATGTTTTACAATGAACTGTTTAGGTTAATAAATATTTATGCACCTAATGTAGAAACTGAAAGAAAAGAAGTCTTCAAAGAAATGAAGCCGTTATGTAAAGGGAAAAGTATAGTGGTCGGAGACTTCAATGTGTGGTGCACAAGACTAGATGCGTCAAGCAGTGCAAACTTTAAGTCTGATGTGTCTAGGAAATATTTAAATGAATGGATGCAAAGTGAAGATATGGTTGATGCTTGGAGAGAGGAGAATCCTTACAAACGAGAGTTTTCTAGAAGGCAAATGGTCATGGGAAGTTTGAAACAAAGCCGAATAGATTTATGTTTAATTAAAAGGGAAATGTTAAGATACATTAAAAATGTGAAATATAAGTTTATAGGAATAAGTGACCATGCTGCTATGACAGTAAAGGTTGGTGTAAATATGGAAGAGAGAGGTGGGGGAGTGTGGTGTTTGAATGCATCTCTGCTAAAGGAAAAGGCATACAAAGAAAATATTAGGAAATGTATAAGTTATGAAATGGAAAATCCAATGTTCAATGAAAATGTGTGTGAATGGTGGGAAATAATGAAAGGGAAAATCAAGAAAAGAAGCATTAGATATTCAAAACAAAGGGATTTCATGAGAAGGAGTAAAGTAGATGAAATGGAAAATGCATTGAAGAAGGAAGCAGAGAAAATAGAGAGTGATCCTGAGCATGCAAAAGAATGTTTCTTGCAGATAAAAGCAGAAATGGAGGAGTATGAAAAAGAAAAAAGTAAGGGTGCAATAGTAAGGAGTAGGGCACAGTATGCGTTGAAGGGTGAAAGGAGTACAAAGTTCTTTCTGAACTTAGAGAAAAAAAAGCAGAGAAAAAATCATATTATTGAGCTGGAAAATGAAAAAGGTGTAAAAGTAACTGATTATGTGGAGATAATAAGAGTAGTAGAATCGTTTTATAGGAAATTATTTAAGAAAGAAGGTGTAAAACAGGAGTGTGTAGATAAAGTTTTAAATACTGTGAGTGCTAGGTTAAACGAAGATGATAAGAATATGTGTGAAAGAGATATAAACATTGAAGAAATAAAAGAAGCAATAAAACAAACAAAAACGAATAAAAGTCCAGGAGCAGACGGGCTAACACATGAGTTTTATAAGACTTTTGTTGACATTCTAGCACCAATATTGTGGAAGCTTTATAGGAGCATGGAAGAGAGAGAGGAAATGCCAGAATCAATGGGTTTAGGAGTTATTACCATCTTGTACAAAAATAAAGGAAGTCCACTAAAGTTGGAAAATTATAGACCGTTGAGTCTGTTAAACACAGACTATAAAATCTTAACAAAAGTATTAGCCAATAGAATAAAGAAGGTAGTAGGGAGAATAGTATCACCAAATCAAGCATACAGTATAATGGGAAGAGATATCACAGACACAATCTGTACAATAAGAGATGTAGTAGAAAGCATGGGAAAGGATGGGGAGGGGGGTTTGATTTTATCTATGGATTTAAACAAGGCGTTTGATAGGGTAGAGCACAGCTTTATGGAGCAAGTAATGAGAAGATTTGGATTTGGGGAGAGGATTTTAAGGTGGATAAAGCTAGTATATGATAATGCAAAGAGTTGTGTGAAGATTAACGGGGTTCTAACTGACCCCTTCACTTTGGAGAGGTCAGTTAGGCAAGGATGTCCGCTGTCGGCATTGCTATACTCAATAACAGCAGAACCTTTGGGAACACTGATTAAAGGAGATAAAGAGATAAGAGGAGTTAAAATACCACATGGGGGAATAAGCATAATTCATCAGTATGCAGATGACACCACATTTACAGTCAAGGACATAGAGAGTATAAATAGAATAGGGAAACACATGGAAACGTATGGAAAAGCGTCAGGCGCAAAAATAAATGTAGATAAATCAGAAATAATGAGTATAGGAGGTGTGGCTATAGAAGGACAGGACACTCCCTTTAAACTAACGAAAGATTATATGAAGATTCTAGGTGTGAACATAGGAGAAAATGTAAAAGAAGCTAGAGATGCCACATGGACAGGAATATTAAATAAAATAAAACAAGTTTTACAATTTTGGAGGCTAAGGGAGTTAAGATTAAGAGGCAAGGTAATAGTAGTTAATTCATTATTGCTTACCAAATGCAACTATGTGATGGCAGTATTAGACTTACCAAATTGGGTGTTGAATGGAATGAAAGAGGCTGTGAACATTTTTTTGTGGGGAGGGAAAGGAGTTAAAATATCAGCAAAAACATTAATAGCAGACTATAACGAGGGAGGTTTGAAACTGACTGACTTAGAAGTTAAAAGAAAAGCAATAAGAGTGAAAACGATAAAAAAATATTTATATGATAAAGTAGAACATGGATGGAAGGGTTATATGAGAAATTATTTAAATAAAAGTGGTGGATGTGGTGAAGAAGGATTGTTTATGGCCTTAAAAAAGCCAATGATTGAAAACATGCCATTATTCTACCAGGAAGTATTTAGTGCATGGGCTGAGTTTGTAGTAAATGTGGGATATGAATGTGAGAATATAAATCAAGTGCATCATCAGCCAATATTCTTGAATCCAAAAATAAGGTTAGGAGGGAAAATGCTTTATAATAGGCTGTTTATGAGAGCGGGTGTAAGAAAAGTAAAAGATATGGCGTATGAATATGTAAAGGGGTTCTTACCAAATAGGGCCATATATGACTGTGTGGTAGGATGGGATGATGAGATTGAAAAATCAAAGGTGGACCGTGAGTGTGAAAATATCAAAACAAGCCTGCCTGAGAGGTGGGTGGAAAGGATAGAGAGAGAGACTGTTAAAGTTGGAGATTGGGGAATTCCAGAAATGTATATTGTAGAAAATAAGAAAAAGAAAAATTTGTTTGAGATAAATGTGAAAATGATATATAAGATGTTGGTGAAAAAGGAAATCAAATTGCCTGCATCGGAGGCTGTATGGCCAAAAGTATTCCCGGATTTGAATGTGAAGACAATTTGGGAAAATTTAAGTGTGAAATATAATGGACTAGATTGTGAGAACTTGGATTTTAAACTCAGACATAATAGAATATACACAAAGGTGGTAATTCATCAAATTAACAAAAATGTGAACAGAGAATGTGATTTATGTGAGACAGAGCCAGAAACTCTGATGCATATATTCTTTGAATGTAAAGAGCTTGAAATGTTCCATGAAAAATTGAAAAAACTGATCAAAGATGGAATGGGAAAAGATGTAACAGGGAATGAATGGAAAAAACTGTTTTTATTTGGTGAATGTGTGAATCACAAAGACAAGAGGGTTAACTTGTGGAATTTTATTTTAAGTCATGCAAGATATGCAATATGGGTGAGGAGGAACTTAGCATATTTTGAAAGGAAGAAAGTGGATGTAATTGAGATGTTTAAAACTGTTGTAAGAAAGAATGTGTATCTCATGTGGAAATATTTGAGCAAAGAGGAATTTGAAAAGGCTTTTGTGGAAGGATGTGGGCTAATATGTATAGAAAAAAAAGAAGGGTTAATTTTGAAATTCTGAAAAGAGAAAAGGAGTGAGAAATAATGGCACATGTTGAATTAAGTCACAATTTTCTTTGGAATCTTTTTGGTGATAGTGTTTGAGGATTGAAGAAATTTCATAGTTTATGTTTTGTATTGTACATTGATATTTAAGTTGAATTAGTTAGGGGGATATAAGGATTGGAATCATAATTGTGTTATGTAAACAATATTTTGTAACTTTTTGATAATAAAAAAAAAAAAAAGAAAAAAAAAAGAACGCCCGATCTCGTCTGATCTCGGAAGCTAAGCAGGGTCGGGCCTGGTTAGTACTTGGATGGGAGACCGCCTGGGAATACCAGGTGCTGTAAGCTTTTTAGTTTACTTCACTAATGTTCTAACCTTTTAAATAGCCCGTTTTTGGCAGCAGATTTCGCTTACGGCCATACCACGTTGAGAACGCCCGATCTCGTCTGATCTCGGAAGTTAAGCAGGGTCGGGCCTGGTTAGTACTTGGATGGGAGACCGCCTGGGAATACCAGGTGCTGTAAGCTTTTTAGTTTACTTCACTAATGTTCTAACCTTTTAAATAGCCCGTTTTTGGCAGCAGATTTCGCTTACGGCCATACCACGTTGAGAACGCCCGATCTCGTCTGATCTCGGAAGCTAAGCAGGGCCGGGCCTGTTAGTACTTGGATGGGAGACCGCCTGGGAATACCAGGTGCTGTAAGCTTTTTAGTTTACTTCACTAATGTTCTAACCTTTTAAATAGCCCGTTTTTGGCAGCAGATTTCGCTTACGGCCATACCACGTTGAGAACGCCCGATCTCGTCTGATCTCGGAAGCTAAGCAGGGTCGGGCCTGGTTAGTACTTGGATGGGAGACCGCCTGGGAATACCAGGTGCTGTAAGCATTTTTGGTAAAAAAAAAAAAAAAAAAAAAAAGAGTCCATGAGATTCTTCAAAAAGCCTGAAATATTCTCTGAGTTTCTTCAACATGCCCGGTCTTGGGAGCAGAGATTCTTCAGAAGGCCTGAAAAATTCGATGAATTTCTTCAAAAAGCCCGTTTTTGGCAGCAGATTTCGCTTATGTCTATACCACGTTGAGAACGCCCGATCTCGTCTGATCTCGGAAGCTAAGCAGGGTCGGGCCTGGTTAGTACTTGGATGGGAGACCGCCTGGGAATACCAGGTGCTGTAAGCTTTTTAGTTTACTTCACTAATGTTCTAACCTTTTAAATAGCCCGTTTTTGGCAGCAGATTTCGCTTACGGCCATACCACGTTGAGAACGCCCGATCTCGTCTGATCTCGGAAGCTAAGCAGGGTCGGGCCTGGTTAGTACTTGGATGGGAGACCGCCTGGGAATACCAGGTGCTGTAAGCTTTTTAGTTTACTTCACTAATGTTCTAACCTTTTAAATAGCCCGTTTTTGGCAGCAGATTTCGCTTACGGCCATACCACGTTGAGAACGCCCGATCTCGTCTGATCTCGGAAGCTAAGCAGGGTCGGGCCTGGTTAGTACTTGGATGGGAGACCGCCTGGGAATACCAGGTGCTGTAAGCATTTTTGGTTTAAAAAAAAAAAAAAAAAAAAAAGAGTCCATGAGATTCTTCAAAAAGCCTGAAATATTCTCTGAGTTTCTTCAACATGCCCGGTCTTGGGAGCAGAGTTTCTTCAGAAGGCCTGAAAAATTCGATGAATTTCTTCAAAAAGCCCGTTTTTGGCAGCAGATTTCGCTTACGGCCATACCACGTTGAGAACGCCCGATCTCGTCTGATCTCGGAAGCTAAGCAGGGTCGGGCCTGGTTAGTACTTGGATGGGAGACCGCCTGGGAATACCAGGTGCTGTAAGCTTTTTAGTTTACTTCACTAATGTTCTAACCTTTTAAATAGCCCGTTTTTGGCAGCAGATTTCGCTTACGGCCATACCACGTTGAGAACGCCCGATCTCGTCTGATCTCGGAAGCTAAGCAGGGTCGGGCCTGGTTAGTACTTGGATGGGAGACCGCCTGGGAATACCAGGTGCTGTAAGCTTTTTAGTTTACTTCACTAATGTTCTAACCTTTTAAATAGCCCGTTTTTGGCAGCAGATTTCGCTTACGGCCATACCACGTTGAGAACGCCCGATCTCGTCTGATCTCGGAAGCTAAGCAGGGTCGGGCCTGGTTAGTACTTGGATGGGAGACCGCCTGGGAACACCAGGTGCTGTAAGCATTTTTGGTTTAAAAAAAAAAAAAAAAAAAAAAGAGTCCATGAGATTCTTCAAAAAGCCTGAAATATTCTCTGAGTTTCTTCAACATGCCCGGTCTTGGGAGCAGAGTTTCTTCAGAAGGCCTGAAAAATTTGACGAATTTCTTCAAAAAGCCCGTTTTTGGCAGCAGATTTCGCTTACGGCCATACCACGTTGAGAACGCCCGATCTCGTCTGATCTCGGAAGCTAAGCAGGGTCGGGCCTGGTTAGTACTTGGATGGGAGACCGCCTGGGAATACCAGGTGCTGTAAGCTTTTTAGTTTACTTCACTAATGTTCTAACCTTTTAAATAGCCCGTTTTTGGCAGCAGATTTCGCTTACGGCCATACCACGTTGAGAACGCCCGATCTCGTCTGATCTCGGAAGCTAAGCAGGGTCGGGCCTGGTTAGTACTTGGATGGGAGACCGCCTGGGAATACCAGGTGCTGTAAGCTTTTTAGTTTACTTCACTAATGTTCTAACCTTTTAAATAGCCCGTTTTTGGAAGCAGATTTCGCTTACGGCCATACCACGTTGAGAACGCCCGATCTCGTCTGATCTCGGAAGCTAAGCAGGGTCGGGCCTGGTTAGTACTTGGATGGGAGACCGCCTGGGAATACCAGGTGCTGTAAGCTTTTTAGTTTACTTCACTAATGTTCTAACCTTTTAAATAGCCCGTTTTTGGCAGCAGATTTCGCTTACGGCCATACCACGTTGAGAACGCCCGATCTCGTCTGATCTCGGAAGCTAAGCAGGGTCGGGCCTGGTTAGTACTTGGATGGGAGACCGCCTGGGAATACCAGGTGCTGTAAGCTTTTTAGTTTACTTCACTAATGTTCTAACCTTTTAAATAGCCCGTTTTTGGCAGCAGATTTCGCTTACGGCCATACCACGTTGAGAACGCCCGATCTCGTCTGATCTCGGAAGCTAAGCAGGGTCGGGCCTGGTTAGTACTTGGATGGGAGACCGCCTGGGAATACCAGGTGCTGTAAGCTTTTTAGTTTACTTCACTAATGTTCTAACCTTTTAAATAGCCCGTTTTTGGCAGCAGATTTCGCTTACGGCCATACCACGTTGAGAACGCCCGATCTCGTCTGATCTCGGAAGCTAAGCAGGGTCGGGCCTGGTTAGTACTTGGATGGGAGACCGCCTGGGAATACCAGGTGCTGTAAGCATTTTTGGTTTAAAAAAAAAAAAAAAAAAAAAAGAGTCCATGAGATTCTTCAAAAAGCCTGAAATATTCTCTGAGTTTCTTCAACATGCCCGGTCTTGGGAGCAGAGTTTCTTCAGAAGGCCTGAAAAATTTGACGAATTTCTTCAAAAAGCCCGTTTTTGGCAGCAGATTTCGCTTACGGCCATACCACGTTGAGAACGCCCGATCTCGTCTGATCTCGGAAGCTAAGCAGGGTCGGGCCTGGTTAGTACTTGGATGGGAGACCGCCTGGGAATACCAGGTGCTGTAAGCTTTTTAGTTTACTTCACTAATGTTCTAACCTTTTAAATAGCCCGTTTTTGGCAGCAGATTTCGCTTACGGCCATACCACGTTGAGAACGCCCGATCTCGTCTGATCTCGGAAGCTAAGCAGGGTCGGGCCTGGTTAGTACTTGGATGGGAGACCGCCTGGGAATACCAGGTGCTGTAAGCTTTTTAGTTTACTTCACTAATGTTCTAACCTTTTAAATAGCCCGTTTTTGGAAGCAGATTTCGCTTACGGCCATACCACGTTGAGAACGCCCGATCTCGTCTGATCTCGGAAGCTAAGCAGGGTCGGGCCTGGTTAGTACTTGGATGGGAGACCGCCTGGGAATACCAGGTGCTGTAAGCTTTTTAGTTTACTTCACTAATGTTCTAACCTTTTAAATAGCCCGTTTTTGGCAGCAGATTTCGCTTACGGCCATACCACGTTGAGAACGCCCGATCTCGTCTGATCTCGGAAGCTAAGCAGGGTCGGGCCTGGTTAGTACTTGGATGGGAGACCGCCTGGGAATACCAGGTGCTGTAAGCTTTTTAGTTTACTTCACTAATGTTCTAACCTTTTAAATAGCCCGTTTTTGGCAGCAGATTTCGCTTACGGCCATACCACGTTGAGAACGCCCGATCTCGTCTGATCTCGGAAGCTAAGCAGGGTCGGGCCTGGTTAGTACTTGGATGGGAGACCGCCTGGGAATACCAGGTGCTGTAAGCTTTTTAGTTTACTTCACTAATGTTCTAACCTTTTAAATAGCCCGTTTTTGGCAGCAGATTTCGCTTACGGCCATACCACGTTGAGAACGCCCGATCTCGTCTGATCTCGGAAGCTAAGCAGGGTCGGGCCTGGTTAGTACTTGGATGGGAGACCGCCTGGGAATACCAGGTGCTGTAAGCATTTTTGGTTAAAAAAAAAAAAAAAAAAAAAAAGAGTCCATGAGATTCTTCAAAAAGCCTGAAATATTCTCTGAGTTTCTTCAACATGCCCGGTCTTGGGAGCAGAGATTCTTCAGAAGGCCTGAAAAATTCGATGAATTTCTTCAAAAAGCCCGTTTTTGGCAGCAGATTTCGCTTACGGCCATACCACGTTGAGAACGCCCGATCTCGTCTGATCTCGGAAGCTAAGCAGGGTCGGGCCTGGTTAGTACTTGGATGGGAGACCGCCTGGGAATACCATTTTACATTTACATTTAGTCATTTAGCAGACGCCCTTATCCAAAGCGACTTACAAATTAGGACTAAGTTCAGCGAGTCATCATAAAGAGGCAAAAGCAACAACAACGCAGGAAGTGCTCAAAATACGAAGTTCAGGTATTATTCAGAGTAGCATAAGCCTGATAAGTGATGTTTCAAAGGGAAAGGATTTTTTTTTTTTTTTTTTTTTTTTTCTATAAGGTTAAGTGCTCGCGGAAGAGATTAGTTTTCAGCTGTTTTTTGAATGTTGTCAGGGATTCTGCATTCCGGATGAGGGTGGGGAGAGCGTTCCACCAGCATGGAACTGTAAATGAGAATGTTCTGGAAAGTGATTTTGTGGCTTTCTGTGATGGAACCACGAGACGTCGCTCGTTGACTGATCGTAGGTGTCTGGTAGGGATGTAGACTCGTAGGAGTGAGTGAAAGTAGGAGGGAGCTGAGCCTGTGATAGTTCTGTAAGCAAGCGTCAGTGCCTTGAACTTGATGCGAGCAGCTAGAGGTAGCCAGTGCAGAGAGATGAACAGAGGAGTGACGTGGGCCCTCTTGGGCTCGTTGAAGACAAGACGAGCTGCAGCATTCTGGATCATCTGTAGGGGTTTGGTCGCACATGCTGGGAGTCCAGCCAGAAGGGCATTGCAGTAGTCAAGCCTAGAGATGACCAGGGCCTGGACGATAAGTTGTGTTGCATGCTCAGTTAGGAAAGGCCTGATCTTCCTGATGTTGTGCAGTGCAAACCTGCATGATCGAGCTGTCTTTGAAATGTGATCTGTGAAGGTCAGCTGGTCATCAAACGTTACTCCAAGATTTCTGACCGATCTTGATGGGGTGATTAATGATGACTCTAGCTGGATGGTGAAGTCGTGCTGTAGAGACGGATTGGCAGGGAGGACGAGAAGCTCAGTCTTTGCCAGGTTGAGCTGCAGGTGGTGTTCCTTCATCCATGTGGAGATGTCCGCCAGACAGCTTGAGAGCCGTGCAGCTACTGTGGGATCATCTGGTTGAAAGGAGAGGAAGAGCTGTGTGTCATCAGCATAGCAGTGGTAGGAAAAACCGTGTGCCTGTATGATGTGTCCCAGTGATGTGGTGTAGATGGAGAAGAGGAGGGGACCAAGAACTGAACCCTGGGGAACCCCTGTGGTCAGCTGATGTGCTCTGGATATCTCGCCTCTCCATGCGACCTTGAAGGACCTACCTGTGAGATAGGACTCAAACCAGTGGAGTGAAGTTCCTGTGATGCCCAGTGATGAGAGGGTGGACAGAAGGATCTGATGATTCACCGTGTCGAAGGCAGCAGACAGATCCAGGAGAATGAGGACTGAAGATTTGGAAGCAGCTTTTGCGATCCGTAGGGCTTCTGTGACTGACAGTAATGCAGTCTCAGTTGCATGTCCTTTCTTGAAGCCAGATTGGTTGACATCCAGCTGGTTGTTTAGAGACAAGAAGGATGTTAGTTGGTTGAAGACAGCTCTTTCAAGTGTCTTCGCAATGAATGGTAGGAGAGAGATAGGTCTGTAATTCTCTACCAATGATGTGTTTAGCGTTGGTTTTTTGAGCAGTGGAGTAACCCGAGCCTGCTTGAATGCTGTAGGGAAGGTGCCAGTGTGGAGGAATACCAGGTGCTGTAAGCTTTTTAGTTTACTTCACTAATGTTCTAACCTTTTAAATAGCCCGTTTTTGGCAGCAGATTTCGCTTACGGCCATACCACGTTGAGAACGCCCAATCTCGTCTGATCTCGGAAGCTAAGCAGGGTCGGGCCTGGTTAGTACTTGGATGGGAGACCGCCTGGGAATACCAGGTGCTGTAAGCTTTTTAGTTTACTTCACTAATGTTCTAACCTTTTAAATAGCCCGTTTTTGGCAGCAGATTTCGCTTACGGCCATACCACGTTGAGAACGCCCGATCTCGTCTGATCTCGGAAGCTAAGCAGGGTCGGGCCTGGTTAGTACTTGGATGGGAGACCGCCTGGGAATACCAGGTGCTGTAAGCATTTTTGGTTAAAAAAAAATAAATAAATAAAAAGAGTCCATGAGATTCTTCAAAAAGCCTGAAATATTCTCTGAGTTTCTTCAACATGCCCGGTCTTGGGAGCAGAGATTCTTCAGAAGGCCTGAAAAATTCGATGAATTTCTTCAAAAAGCCCGTTTTTGGCAGCAGATTTTGCTTACGGCCATACCACGTTGAGAACGCCCGATCTCGTCTGATCTCGGAAGCTAAGTAGGGTCGGGCCTGGTTAGTACTTGGATGGGAGACCGCCTGGGAATACCAGGTGCTGTAAGCTTTTTAGTTTACTTCACTAATGTTCTAACCTTTTAAATAGCCCGTTTTTGGCAGCAGATTTCGCTTACGCCCATACCACGTTGAGAACGGCCGATCTCGTCTGATCTCGGAAGCTAAGCAGGGTCGGGCCTGGTTAGTACTTGGATGGGAGACCGCCTGGGAATACCAGGTGCTGTAAGCTTTTTAGTTTACTTCACTAATGTTCTAACCTTTTAAATAGCCCGTTTTTGGCAGCAGATTTCGCTTACGGCCATACCACGTTGAGAACGCCCGATCTCGTCTGATCTCGGAAGCTAAGCAGGGTCGGGCCTGGTTAGTACTTGGATGGGAGACCGCCTGGGAATACCAGGTGCTGTAAGCTTTTTAGTTTACTTCACTAATGTTCTAACCTTTTAAATAGCCCGTTTTTGGCAGCAGATTTCGCTTACGGCCATACCACGTTGAGAACGCCCAATCTCGTCTGATCTCGGAAGCTAAGCAGGGTCGGGCCTGGTTAGTACTTGGATGGGAGACCGCCTGGGAATACCAGGTGCTTTAAGCTTTTTAGTTTACTTCACTAATGTTCTAACCTTTTAAATAGCCCCTTTTTGGCAGCAGATTTCGCTTACGGCCATACCACGTTGAGAACGCCCGATCTCGTCTGATCTCGGAAGCTAAGCAGGGTCGGGCCTGGTTAGTACTTGGATGGGAGACCGCCTGGGAATACCAGGTGCTGTAAAAAAAAAAAAAGAGTCCATGAGATTCTTCAAAAAGCCTGAAATATTCTCTGAGTTTCTTCAACATGTCCGGTCTTGGGAGCAGAGATTCTTCAGAAGGCCTGAAACATTCGATGAATTTCTTCAAAAAGCCCGTTTTTGGCAGGAGATTTCGCTTACGGCCATACCACGTTGAGAACGCCCGATCTCGTCTGATCTCGGAAGCTAAGCAGGGTCGGGCCTGGTTAGTACTTGGATGGGAGACCGCCTGGGAATACCAGGTGCTGTAAGCTTTTTAGTTTACTTCACTAATGTTCTAACCTTTTAAATAGCCCGTTTTTGGCAGCAGATTTCGCTTACGGCCATACCACGTTGAGAACGCCCAATCTCGTCTGATCTCGGAAGCTAAGCAGGGTCGGGCCTGGTTAGTACTTGGATGGGAGACCGCCTGGGAATACCAGGTGCTGTAAGCTTTTTAGTTTACTTCACTAATGTTCTAACCTTTTAAATAGCCCGTTTTTGGCAGCAGATTTCGCTTACGGCCATACCACGTTGAGAACGCCCGATCTCGTCTGATCTCGGAAGCTAAGCAGGGTCGGGCCTGGTTAGTACTTGGATGGGAGACCGCCTGGGAATACCAGGTGCTGTAAGCATTTTTTGTTAAAAATAAATAAATAAATAAAAAGAGTCCATGAGATTCTTCAAAAAGCCTGAAATATTCTCTGAGTTTCTTCAACATGCCCGGTCTTGGGAGCAGAGATTCTTCAGAAGGCCTGAAAAATTCGATGAATTTCTTCAAAAAGCCCGTTTTTGGCAGCAGATTTTGCTTACGGCCATACCACGTTGAGAACGCCCGATCTCGTCTGATCTCGGAAGCTAAGTAGGGTCGGGCCTGGTTAGTACTTGGATGGGAGACCGCCTGGGAATACCAGGTGCTGTAAGCTTTTTAGTTTACTTCACTAATGTTCTAACCTTTTAAATAGCCCGTTTTTGGCAGCAGATTTCGCTTACGCCCATACCACGTTGAGAACGGCCGATCTCGTCTGATCTCGGAAGCTAAGCAGGGTCGGGCCTGGTTAGTACTTGGATGGGAGACCGCCTGGGAATACCAGGTGCTGTAAGCTTTTTAGTTTACTTCACTAATGTTCTAACCTTTTAAATAGCCCGTTTTTGGCAGCAGATTTCGCTTACGGCCATACCACGTTGAGAACGCCCGATCTCGTCTGATCTCGGAAGCTAAGCAGGGTCGGGCCTGGTTAGTACTTGGATGGGAGACCGCCTGGGAATACCAGGTGCTGTAAGCTTTTTAGTTTACTTCACTAATGTTCTAACCTTTTAAATAGCCCGTTTTTGGCAGCAGATTTCGCTTACGGCCATACCACGTTGAGAACGCCCAATCTCGTCTGATCTCGGAAGCTAAGCAGGGTCGGGCCTGGTTAGTACTTGGATGGGAGACCGCCTGGGAATACCAGGTGCTGTAAGCTTTTTAGTTTACTTCACTAATGTTCTAACCTTTTAAATAGCCCCTTTTTGGCAGCAGATTTCGCTTACGGCCATACCACGTTGAGAACGCCCGATCTCGTCTGATCTCGGAAGCTAAGCAGGGTCGGGCCTGGTTAGTACTTGGATGGGAGACCGCCTGGGAATACCAGGTGCTGTAAGCATTTTTGGTTAAAAAAAAAAAAAAAAAAAAAAAAAGAGTCCATGAGATTCTTCAAAAAGCCTGAAATATTCTCTGAGTTTCTTCAACATGTCCGGTCTTGGGAGCAGAGATTCTTCAGAAGGCCTGAAACATTCGATGAATTTCTTCAAAAAGCCCGTTTTTGGCAGGAGATTTCGCTTACGGCCATACCACGTTGAGAACGCCCGATCTCGTCTGATCTCGGAAGCTAAGCAGGGTCGGGCCTGGTTAGTACTTGGATGGGAGACCGCCTGGGAATACCAGGTGCTGTAAGCTTTTTAGTTTACTTCACTAATGTTCTAACCTTTTAAATAGCCCGTTTTTGGCAGCAGATTTCGCTTACGGCCATACCACGTTGAGAACGCCCGATCTCGTCTGATCTCGGAAGCTAAGCAGGGTCGGGCCTGGTTAGTACTTGGATGG
>NC_138730.1:11148605-11153605 GCF_965113295.1 Leuciscus leuciscus
GCTAAGCAGGGTCGGGCCTGGTTAGTACTTGGATGGGAGACCGCCTGGGAATACCAGGTGCTGTAAGCATTTTTGGTTAAAAAAAAAAAAAAAAAAAAAAAGAGTCCATGAGATTCTTCAAAAAGCCTGAAATATTCTCTGAGTTTCTTCAACATGCCCGGTCTTGGGAGCAGAGATTCTTCAGAAGGCCTGAAAAATTCGATGAATTTCTTCAAAAAGCCCGTTTTTGGCAGCAGATTTCGCTTACGGCCATACCACGTTGAGAATGCCCGATCTCGTCTGATCTCGGAAGCTAAGCAGGGTCGGGCCTGGTTAGTACTTGGATGGGAGACCGCCTGGGAATACCATTTTACATTTACATTTAGTCATTTAGCAGACGCCCTTATCCAAAGCGACTTACAAATTAGGACTAAGTTCAGCGAGTCATCATAAAGAGGCAAAAGCAACAACAACGCAGGAAGTGCTCAAAATACGAAGTTCAGGTATTATTCAGAGTAGCATAAGCCTGATAAGTGATGTTTCAAAGGGAAAGGATTTTTTTTTTTTTTTTTTTTTTTTTCTATAAGGTTAAGTGCTCGCGGAAGAGATTAGTTTTCAGCTGTTTTTTGAATGTTGTCAGGGATTCTGCATTCCGGATGAGGGTGGGGAGAGCGTTCCACCAGCATGGAACTGTAAATGAGAATGTTCTGGAAAGTGATTTTGTGGCTTTCTGTGATGGAACCACGAGACGTCGCTCGTTGACTGATCGTAGGTGTCTGGTAGGGATGTAGACTCGTAGGAGTGAGTGAAAGTAGGAGGGAGCTGAGCCTGTGATAGTTCTGTAAGCAAGCGTCAGTGCCTTGAACTTGATGCGAGCAGCTAGAGGTAGCCAGTGCAGAGAGATGAACAGAGGAGTGACGTGGGCCCTCTTGGGCTCGTTGAGGACAAGACGAGCTGCAGCATTCTGGATCATCTGTAGGGGTTTGGTCGCACATGCTGGGAGTCCAGCCAGAAGGGCATTGCAGTAGTCAAGCCTAGAGATGACCAGGGCCTGGACGATAAGTTGTGTTGCATGCTCAGTTAGGAAAGGCCTGATCTTCCTGATGTTGTGCAGTGCAAACCTGCATGATCGAGCTGTCTTTGAAATGTGATCTGTGAAGGTCAGCTGGTCATCAAACGTTACTCCAAGATTTCTGACCGATCTTGATGGGGTGATTAATGATGACTCTAGCTGGATGGTGAAGTCGTGCTGTAGAGACGGATTGGCAGGGAGGACGAGAAGCTCAGTCTTTGCCAGGTTGAGCTGCAGGTGGTGTTCCTTCATCCATGTGGAGATGTCCGCCAGACAGCTTGAGACCCGTGCAGCTACTGTGGGATCATCTGGTTGAAAGGAGAGGAAGAGCTGTGTGTCATCAGCATAGCAGTGGTAGGAAAAACCGTGTGCCTGTATGATGTGTCCCAGTGATGTGGTGTAGATGGAGAAGAGGAGGGGACCAAGAACTGAACCCTGGGGAACCCCTGTGGTCAGCTGATGTGCTCTGGATATCTCGCCTCTCCATGCGACCTTGAAGGACCTACCTGTGAGATAGGACTCAAACCAGTGGAGTGAAGTTCCTGTGATGCCCAGTGATGAGAGGGTGGACAGAAGGATCTGATGATTCACCGTGTCGAAGGCAGCAGACAGATCCAGGAGAATGAGGACTGAAGATTTGGAAGCAGCTTTTGCGATCCGTAGGGCTTCTGTGACTGACAGTAATGCAGTCTCAGTTGAATGTCCTTTCTTGAAGCCAGATTGGTTGACATCCAGCTGGTTGTTTAGAGACAAGAAGGATGTTAGTTGGTTGAAGACAGCTCTTTCAAGTGTCTTCGCAATGAATGGTAGGAGAGAGATAGGTCTGTAATTCTCTACCAATGATGTGTTTAGCGTTGGTTTTTTGAGCAGTGGAGTAACCCGAGCCTGCTTGAATGCTGTAGGGAAGGTGCCAGTGTGGAGGAATACCAGGTGCTGTAAGCTTTTTAGTTTACTTCACTAATGTTCTAACCTTTTAAATAGCCCGTTTTTGGCAGCAGATTTCGCTTACGGCCATACCACGTTGAGAACGCCCAATCTCGTCTGATCTCGGAAGCTAAGCAGGGTCGGGCCTGGTTAGTACTTGGATGGGAGACCGCCTGGGAATACCAGGTGCTGTAAGCTTTTTAGTTTACTTCACTAATGTTCTAACCTTTTAAATAGCCCGTTTTTGGCAGCAGATTTCGCTTACGGCCATACCACGTTGAGAACGCCCGATCTCGTCTGATCTCGGAAGCTAAGCAGGGTCGGGCCTGGTTAGTACTTGGATGGGAGACCGCCTGGGAATACCAGGTGCTGTAAGCATTTTTGGTTAAAAAAAAATAAATAAATAAAAAGAGTCCATGAGATTCTTCAAAAAGCCTGAAATATTCTCTGAGTTTCTTCAACATGCCCGGTCTTGGGAGCAGAGATTCTTCAGAAGGCCTGAAAAATTCGATGAATTTCTTCAAAAAGCCCGTTTTTGGCAGCAGATTTTGCTTACGGCCATACCACGTTGAGAACGCCCGATCTCGTCTGATCTCGGAAGCTAAGTAGGGTCGGGCCTGGTTAGTACTTGGATGGGAGACCGCCTGGGAATACCAGGTGCTGTAAGCTTTTTAGTTTACTTCACTAATGTTCTAACCTTTTAAATAGCCCGTTTTTGGCAGCAGATTTCGCTTACGCCCATACCACGTTGAGAACGGCCGATCTCGTCTGATCTCGGAAGCTAAGCAGGGTCGGGCCTGGTTAGTACTTGGATGGGAGACCGCCTGGGAATACCAGGTGCTGTAAGCTTTTTAGTTTACTTCACTAATGTTCTAACCTTTTAAATAGCCCGTTTTTGGCAGCAGATTTCGCTTACGGCCATACCACGTTGAGAACGCCCGATCTCGTCTGATCTCGGAAGCTAAGCAGGGTCGGGCCTGGTTAGTACTTGGATGGGAGACCGCCTGGGAATACCAGGTGCTGTAAGCTTTTTAGTTTACTTCACTAATGTTCTAACCTTTTAAATAGCCCGTTTTTGGCAGCAGATTTCGCTTACGGCCATACCACGTTGAGAACGCCCAATCTCGTCTGATCTCGGAAGCTAAGCAGGGTCGGGCCTGGTTAGTACTTGGATGGGAGACCGCCTGGGAATACCAGGTGCTGTAAGCTTTTTAGTTTACTTCACTAATGTTCTAACCTTTTAAATAGCCCCTTTTTGGCAGCAGATTTCGCTTACGGCCATACCACGTTGAGAACGCCCGATCTCGTCTGATCTCGGAAGCTAAGCAGGGTCGGGCCTGGTTAGTACTTGGATGGGAGACCGCCTGGGAATACCAGGTGCTGTAAAAAAAAAAAAAGAGTCCATGAGATTCTTCAAAAAGCCTGAAATATTCTCTGAGTTTCTTCAACATGTCCGGTCTTGGGAGCAGAGATTCTTCAGAAGGCCTGAAACATTCGATGAATTTCTTCAAAAAGCCCGTTTTTGGCAGGAGATTTCGCTTACGGCCATACCACGTTGAGAACGCCCGATCTCGTCTGATCTCGGAAGCTAAGCAGGGTCGGGCCTGGTTAGTACTTGGATGGGAGACCGCCTGGGAATACCAGGTGCTGTAAGCTTTTTAGTTTACTTCACTAATGTTCTAACCTTTTAAATAGCCCGTTTTTGGCAGCAGATTTCGCTTACGGCCATACCACGTTGAGAACGCCCAATCTCGTCTGATCTCGGAAGCTAAGCAGGGTCGGGCCTGGTTAGTACTTGGATGGGAGACCGCCTGGGAATACCAGGTGCTGTAAGCTTTTTAGTTTACTTCACTAATGTTCTAACCTTTTAAATAGCCCGTTTTTGGCAGCAGATTTCGCTTACGGCCATACCACGTTGAGAACGCCCGATCTCGTCTGATCTCGGAAGCTAAGCAGGGTCGGGCCTGGTTAGTACTTGGATGGGAGACCGCCTGGGAATACCAGGTGCTGTAAGCATTTTTTGTTAAAAAAAAATAAATAAATAAAAAGAGTCCATGAGATTCTTCAAAAAGCCTGAAATATTCTCTGAGTTTCTTCAACATGCCCGGTCTTGGGAGCAGAGATTCTTCAGAAGGCCTGAAAAATTCGATGAATTTCTTCAAAAAGCCCGTTTTTGGCAGCAGATTTTGCTTACGGCCATACCACGTTGAGAACGCCCGATCTCGTCTGATCTCGGAAGCTAAGTAGGGTCGGGCCTGGTTAGTACTTGGATGGGAGACCGCCTGGGAATACCAGGTGCTGTAAGCTTTTTAGTTTACTTCACTAATGTTCTAACCTTTTAAATAGCCCGTTTTTGGCAGCAGATTTCGCTTACGCCCATACCACGTTGAGAACGGCCGATCTCGTCTGATCTCGGAAGCTAAGCAGGGTCGGGCCTGGTTAGTACTTGGATGGGAGACCGCCTGGGAATACCAGGTGCTGTAAGCTTTTTAGTTTACTTCACTAATGTTCTAACCTTTTAAATAGCCCGTTTTTGGCAGCAGATTTCGCTTACGGCCATACCACGTTGAGAACGCCCGATCTCGTCTGATCTCGGAAGCTAAGCAGGGTCGGGCCTGGTTAGTACTTGGATGGGAGACCGCCTGGGAATACCAGGTGCTGTAAGCTTTTTAGTTTACTTCACTAATGTTCTAACCTTTTAAATAGCCCGTTTTTGGCAGCAGATTTCGCTTACGGCCATACCACGTTGAGAACGCCCAATCTCGTCTGATCTCGGAAGCTAAGCAGGGTCGGGCCTGGTTAGTACTTGGATGGGAGACCGCCTGGGAATACCAGGTGCTGTAAGCTTTTTAGTTTACTTCACTAATGTTCTAACCTTTTAAATAGCCCCTTTTTGGCAGCAGATTTCGCTTACGGCCATACCACGTTGAGAACGCCCGATCTCGTCTGATCTCGGAAGCTAAGCAGGGTCGGGCCTGGTTAGTACTTGGATGGGAGACCGCCTGGGAATACCAGGTGCTGTAAG
>NC_138730.1:11163605-11166105 GCF_965113295.1 Leuciscus leuciscus
CTTGGATGGGAGACCGCCTGGGAATACCAGGTGCTGTAAGCATTTTTGGTTAAAAAAAAAAAAAAAAAAAAAAAGAGTCCATGAGATTCTTCAAAAAGCCTGAAATATTCTCTGAGTTTCTTCAACATGCCCGGTCTTGGGAGCAGAGATTCTTCAGAAGGCCTGAAAAATTCGATGAATTTCTTCAAAAAGCCCGTTTTTGGCAGCAGATTTCGCTTACGGCCATACCACGTTGAGAACGCCCGATCTCGTCTGATCTCGGAAGCTAAGCAGGGTCGGGCCTGGTTAGTACTTGGATGGGAGACCGCCTGGGAATACCATTTTACATTTACATTTAGTCATTTAGCAGACGCCCTTATCCAAAGCGACTTACAAATTAGGACTAAGTTCAGCGAGTCATCATAAAGAGGCAAAAGCAACAACAACGCAGGAAGTGCTCAAAATACGAAGTTCAGGTATTATTCAGAGTAGCATAAGCCTGATAAGTGATGTTTCAAAGGGAAAGGATTTTTTTTTTTTTTTTTTTTTTTTTCTATAAGGTTAAGTGCTCGCGGAAGAGATTAGTTTTCAGCTGTTTTTTTAATGTTGTCAGGGATTCTGCATTCCGGATGAGGGTGGGGAGAGCGTTCCACCAGCATGGAACTGTAAATGAGAATGTTCTGGAAAGTGATTTTGTGGCTTTCTGTGATGGAACCACGAGACGTCGCTCGTTGACTGATCGTAGGTGTCTGGTAGGGATGTAGACTCGTAGGAGTGAGTGAAAGTAGGAGGGAGCTGAGCCTGTGATAGTTCTGTAAGCAAGCGTCAGTGCCTTGAACTTGATGCGAGCAGCTAGAGGTAGCCAGTGCAGAGAGATGAACAGAGGAGTGACGTGGGCCCTCTTGGGCTCGTTGAAGACAAGACGAGCTGCAGCATTCTGGATCATCTGTAGGGGTTTGGTCGCACATGCTGGGAGTCCAGCCAGAAGGGCATTGCAGTAGTCAAGCCTAGAGATGACCAGGGCCTGGACGATAAGTTGTGTTGCATGCTCAGTTAGGAAAGGCCTGATCTTCCTGATGTTGTGCAGTGCAAACCTGCATGATCGAGCTGTCTTTGAAATGTGATCTGTGAAGGTCAGCTGGTCATCAAACGTTACTCCAAGATTTCTGACCGATCTTGATGGGGTGATTAATGATGACTCTAGCTGGATGGTGAAGTCGTGCTGTAGAGACGGATTGGCAGGGAGGACGAGAAGCTCAGTCTTTGCCAGGTTGAGCTGCAGGTGGTGTTCCTTCATCCATGTGGAGATGTCCGCCAGACAGCTTGAGACCCGTGCAGCTACTGTGGGATCATCTGGTTGAAAGGAGAGGAAGAGCTGTGTGTCATCAGCATAGCAGTGGTAGGAAAAACCGTGTGCCTGTATGATGTGTCCCAGTGATGTGGTGTAGATGGAGAAGAGGAGGGGACCAAGAACTGAACCCTGGGGAACCCCTGTGGTCAGCTGATGTGCTCTGGATATCTCGCCTCTCCATGCGACCTTGAAGGACCTACCTGTGAGATAGGACTCAAACCAGTGGAGTGAAGTTCCTGTGATGCCCAGTGATGAGAGGGTGGACAGAAGGATCTGATGATTCACCGTGTCGAAGGCAGCAGACAGATCCAGGAGAATGAGGACTGAAGATTTGGAAGCAGCTTTTGCGATCCGTAGGGCTTCTGTGACTGACAGTAATGCAGTCTCAGTTGAATGTCCTTTCTTGAAGCCAGATTGGTTGACATCCAGCTGGTTGTTTAGAGACAAGAAGGATGTTAGTTGGTTGAAGACAGCTCTTTCAAGTGTCTTCGCAATGAATGGTAGGAGAGAGATAGGTCTGTAATTCTCTACCAATGATGTGTTTAGCGTTGGTTTTTTGAGCAGTGGAGTAACCCGAGCCTGCTTGAATGCTGTAGGGAAGGTGCCAGTGTGGAGGAATACCAGGTGCTGTAAGCTTTTTAGTTTACCTAAAGTTTACCTAGTTTACCTAGCTTTTTAGTTTACTTCACTAATGTTCTAACCTTTTAAATAGCCCGTTTTTGGCAGCAGATTTCGCTTACGGCCATACCACGTTGAGAACGCCCGATCTCGTCTGATCTCGGAAGCTAAGCAGGGTCGGGCCTGGTTAGTACTTGGATGGGAGACCGCCTGGGAATACCAGGTGCTGTAAGCATTTTTGGTTTAAAAAAAAAAAAAAAAAAAAAAAAAGAGTCCATGAGATTCTTCAAAAAGCCTGAAATATTCTCTGAGTTTCTTCAACATGCCCGGTCTTGGGAGCAGAGTTTCTTCAGAAGGCCTGAAAAATTCGATGAATTTCTTCAAAAAGCCCGTTTTTGGCAGCAGATTTCGCTTACGGCCATACCACGTTGAGAACGCCCGATCTCGTCTGATCTCGGAAGCTAAGCAGGGTCGGGCCTGGTTAGTACTTGGATGGGAGACCGCCTGGGAATACCAGGTGCTGTAAGCTTTTTAGTTTACTTCACTAATGTT
>NC_138730.1:11173605-11516105 GCF_965113295.1 Leuciscus leuciscus
GGACTGAAGATTTGGAAGCAGCTTTTGCGATCCGTAGGGCTTCTGTGACTGACAGTAATGCAGTCTCAGTTGCATGTCCTTTCTTGAAGCCAGATTGGTTGACATCCAGCTGGTTGTTTAGAGACAAGAAGGATGTTAGTTGGTTGAAGACAGCTCTTTCAAGTGTCTTCGCAATGAATGGTAGGAGAGAGATAGGTCTGTAATTCTCTACCAATGATGTGTTTAGCGTTGGTTTTTTGAGCAGTGGAGTAACCCGAGCCTGCTTGAATGCTGTAGGGAAGGTGCCAGTGTGGAGGAATACCAGGTGCTGTAAGCTTTTTAGTTTACTTCACTAATGTTCTAACCTTTTAAATAGCCCGTTTTTGGCAGCAGATTTCGCTTACGGCCATACCACGTTGAGAACGCCCGATCTCGTCTGATCTCGGAAGCTAAGCAGGGTCGGGCCTGGTTAGTACTTGGATGGGAGACCGCCTGGGAATACCAGGTGCTGTAAGCTTTTTAGTTTACTTCACTAATGTTCTAACCTTTTAAATAGCCCGTTTTTGGCAGCAGATTTCGCTTACGGCCATACCACGTTGAGAACGCCCGATCTCGTCTGATCTCGGAAGCTAAGCAGGGTTGGGCCTGGTTAGTACTTGGATGGGAGACCGCCTGGGAATACCAGGTGCTGTAAGCTTTTTAGTTTACTTCACTAATGTTCTAACCTTTTAAATAGCCCGTTTTTGGCAGCAGATTTCGCTTACGGCCATACCACGTTGAGAACGCCCGATCTCGTCTGATCTCGGAAGCTAAGCAGGGTCGGGCCTGGTTAGTACTTGGATGGGAGACCGCCTGGGAATACCAGGTGCTGTAAGCTTTTTAGTTTACTTCACTAATGTTCTAACCTTTTAAATAGCCCGTTTTTGGCAGCAGATTTCGCTTACGGCCATACCACGTTGAGAACGCCCGATCTCGTCTGATCTCGGAAGCTAAGCAGGGTCGGGCCTGGTTAGTACTTGGATGGGAGACCGCCTGGGAATACCAGGTGCTGTAAGCATTTTTGGTTAAAAAAAATAAAAAAATAAAAAAAGAGTCCATGAGATTCTTCAAAAAGCCTGAAATATTCTCTGAGTTTCTTCAACATGCCCGGTCTTGGGAGCAGAGATTCTTCAGAAGGCCTGAAACATTCGATTAATTTCTTCAAAAAGCCCGTTTTTGGCAGCAGATTTCGCTTACGGCCATACCACGTTGAGAACGCCCGATCTCGTCTGATCTCGGAAGCTAAGCAGGGTCGGGCCTGGTTAGTACTTGGATGGGAGACCGCCTGGGAATACCAGGTGCTGTAAGCTTTTTAGTTTACTTCACTAATGTTCTAACCTTTTAAATAGCCCGTTTTTGGCAGCAGATTTCGCTTACGGCCATACCACGTTGAGAACGCCCGATCTCGTCTGATCTCGGAAGCTAAGCAGGGTCGGGCCTGGTTAGTACTTGGATGGGAGACCGCCTGGGAATACCAGGTGCTGTAAGCTTTTTAGTTTACTTCACTAATGTTCTAACCTTTTAAATAGCCCGTTTTTGGCAGCAGATTTCGCTTACGGCCATACCACGTTGAGAACGCCCGATCTTGTCTGATCTCGGAAGCTAAGCAGGGTCGGGCCTGGTTAGTACTTGGATGGGAGACCGCCAGGGAATACCAGGTGCTGTAAGCATTTTTGGTAAAAAAAAAAAAAAAAAAAAAAAAAAAGAGTCCATGAGATTCTTCAAAAAGCCTGAAATATTCTCTGAGTTTCTTCAACATGCCCGGTCTTGGGAGCAGAGATTCTTCAGAAGGCCTGAAAAATTCGATGAATTTCTTCAAAAAGCCCGTTTTTGGCAGCAGATTTCGCTTACGGCCATACCACGTACCATAAAGTTCACCACAATGTGTTGTAAAAGGTTGGGCTGATGAGAGAGGTCGAGGCTTCGACTGACCTGCAAGGAGCGTTGGGTTCTATGGGTTAGGAGACTCACAACCGTGTTGATAGAGGGAGATGTGCTTATGTTTCTTTTGTGTGCTGCTTCTGCTTTGTTGGAAAGAACCTAGAGAGAACGCCGGGGTCATGAAAAGGGCAGCATAGCTTGCATTGGACCTCTCTCAGAATATGTTTGCAGTGTCCTTGCACTCTTCATTATCCTACCCAACCTCGTAGGGGGCTCGTCGAATCGATCCCGAACTCAAATATGTTCTTGGAGATTGAGCGTTAGAACTCCCCCCCTTTGCTACCAGGATACCCATAAGTCTCTCCCCCCAAAATTACGAAAGCAGCCCACTCTTTGTTCTTTGAGCGAAGAGAGAACAATGAATAAACCTTTTTGTGCATATCACTCGCCTGTTCCGTAGACTCACCATGCAGCCGTCAGTGCCAAAAGGCTGATTACATGGCAGTTTAAAGCTTGATACCACCCTGTCGTTCCATGTCCAGATAAAAGCACGGGAGACGTCGCTACCTTCGCCGGCATTCTTTCGCAGAGGCAATATCGTAGTCTATGAGGCTCATCCGAGACGTGATCTTTGCTGGTTGAAAACTTTACCCAATACCCCGCTGGGATGACTTGAAATACAGTCAGCCTTGGCAATTTTTGCCGGTCTCTTAGGAGGCTTCGTGACTTGTTGGAAAATGGAGTTGTGCTTTTGCTTCTGTTGCGTGCTGCTTTCGCTTCTGTTGCGTGCTGCTTTCGCTGTGCTGGCGAAAGCATGAGCTTGAAGAAGGCTGGTGTAGCCAGGATTTGGACCTCCCTTAGAACGTGTTTTTGTATTTCTAATGGTCATATCCATGCACCAGGGGGCTTCTTGTATTGATCCTGACCTCAACAATGTTTTCAGAAATGAACATGAGCTTTTTCCTGCAGCTATAATTAAAATGCAATTCAGCTAAAGCTCGCCATGAGCGGCACCCCTGCGGTTGACCTGTTCACTAGGCTCTCTGTGAAACTAAACACCAAGGGTGAGACTCGAACCCATACGCGCGCAGAGCACAACGGATTAGCAGTCCATCGCCTTAACCACTCAGCCACTCGCGTTTTTCGGCAGCTATTTTTAGTATGATGACGTTATAGTTGGCAGCAAAGTGCTATGGCAGGCGCACTTGGCTCTCTTGAACGCTAAAGACATCAAACGACGAGGATGGGATTCGAACCCACGCGTGCAGAGCACAATGGATTAGCAGTCCATCGCCTTAACCACTCGGCCACCTCGTCACTCGCCTGCACGTCTGCCCGAAGCTGGGCTGTGGTGTGTTTCTGCAGCTATTTTAAGGATGAGGTCTTTAAAGTTGGCAGCGAGGTACTTTGAACGGCTTTGCCATGCGCACTTGGCTCTCTCGAAACACTAAAGCCATCAAACGACGAGGATGGGATTCGAACCCACGCGTGCAGAGCACAATGGATTAGCAGTCCATCGCCTTAACCACTCGGTCACCTCGTCATGCCGCTTCGGTTGTCGGAAGCGCTGTTTTGGTGCTTTTCAACCGCTCTCATTAACATGACGGAGATAAAGTTCACCACAATGTGTTGTAAAAGGTTGGGCTGATGAGAGAGGTAACCCTTCGACTGACCAGCAAGGAGCGTTGGGTTCTATGGGTTAGGAGACTCACAACCGTGTTGATAGAGGGAGATGTGCTTATGTTTCTTTTGTGTGCTGCTTCTGCTTTGTTGGAAAGAACCTAGAGAGAACGCCGGGGTCATGAAAAGGGCAGCATAGCTTGCATTGGACCTCTCTCAGAATATGTTTGCAGTGTCCTTGCACTCTTCATTATCCTACCCAACCTCGTAGGGGGCTCGTCGAATCGATCCCGAACTCAAATATGTTCTTGGAGATTGAGCGTTATAACTCCCCCCCTTTGCTACCAGGATACCCATAAGTCTCTCCCCCCAAAATTACGAAAGCAGCCCACTCTTTGTTCTTTGAGCGAAGAGAGAACAATGAATAAACCTTTTTGTGCATATCACTCGCCTGTTCCGTAGACTCACCATGCAGCCGTCAGTGCCAAAAGGCTGATTACATGGCAGTTTAAAGCTTGATACCACCCTGTCGTTCCATGTCCAGATAAAAGCACGGGAGACGTCGCTACCTTCGCCGGCATTCTTTCGCAGAGGCAATATCGTAGTCTATGAGGCTCATCCGAGACGTGATCTTTGCTGGTTGAAAACTTTACCCAATACCCCGCTGGGATGACTTGAAATACAGTCAGCCTTGGCAATTTTTGCAGGTCTCTTAGGAGGCTTCGTGACTTGTTGGAAAATGGAGTTGTGCTTTTGCTTCTGTTGCGTGCTGCTTTCGCTTCTGTTGCGTGCTGCTTTCGCTGTGCTGGCGAAAGCATGAGCTTGAAGAAGGCTGGTGTAGCCAGGATTTGGACCTCCCTTAGAACGTGTTTTTGTATTTCTAATGGTCATATCCATGCACCAGGGGGCTTCTTGTATTGATCCTGACCTCAACAATGTTTTCAGAAATGAACATGAGCTTTTTCCTGCAGCTATAATTAAAATGCAATTCAGCTAAAGCTGGCCATGAGCGGCACCCCTGCGGTTGACCTGTTCACTAGGCTCTCTGTGAAACTAAACACCAAGGGTGAGACTCGAACCCATACGCGCGCAGAGCACAACGGATTAGCAGTTCATCGCCTTAACCACTCAGCCACTCGCCTGCCGGTGGTGTTTTTCGGCAGCTATTTTTAGTATGATGACGTTATAGTTGGCAGCAAAGTGCTATGGCAGGCGCACTTGGCTCTCTTGAACGCTAAAGACATCAAACGACGAGGATGGGATTCGAACCCACGCGTGCAGAGCACAATGGATTAGCAGTCCATCGCCTTAACCACTCGGCCACCTCGTCACTCGCCTGCACGTCTGCCCGAAGCTGGGCTGTGGTGTGTTTCTGCAGCTATTTTAAGGATGAGGTCTTTAAAGTTGGCAGCGAGGTACTTTGAACGGCTTTGCCATGCGCACTTGGCTCTCTCGAAACACTAAAGCCATCAAACGACGAGGATGGGATTCGAACCCACGCGTGCAGAGCACAATGGATTAGCAGTCCATCGCCTTAACCACTCGGTCACCTCGTCATGCCGCTTCGGCTGTCGGAAGCGCTGTTTTGGTGCTTTTCAACCGCTCTCATTAACATGACGGAGATAAAGTTCACCACAATGTGTTGTAAAAGGTTGGGCTGATGAGAGAGGTAACCCTTCGACTGACCAGCAAGGAGCGTTGGGTTCTATGGGTTAGGAGACTCACAACCGTGTTGATAGAGGGAGATGTGCTTATGTTTCTTTTGTGTGCTGCTTCTGCTTTGTTGGAAAGAACCTAGAGAGAACGCCGGGGTCATGAAAAGGGCAGCATAGCTTGCATTGGACCTCTCTCAGAATATGTTTGCAGTGTCCTTGCACTCTTCATTATCCTACCCAACCTCGTAGGGGGCTCGTCGAATCGATCCCGAACTCAAATATGTTCTTGGAGATTGAGCGTTATAACTCCCCCCCTTTGCTACCAGGATACCCATAAGTCTCTCCCCCCAAAATTACGAAAGCAGCCCACTCTTTGTTCTTTGAGCGAAGAGAGAACAATGAATAAACCTTTTTGTGCATATCACTCGCCTGTTCCGTAGACTCACCATGCAGCCGTCAGTGCCAAAAGGCTGATTACATGGCAGTTTAAAGCTTGATACCACCCTGTCGTTCCATGTCCAGATAAAAGCACGGGAGACGTCGCTACCTTCGCCGGCATTCTTTCGCAGAGGCAATATCGTAGTCTATGAGGCTCATCCGAGACGTGATCTTTGCTGGTTGAAAACTTTACCCAATACCCCGCTGGGATGACTTGAAATACAGTCAGCCTTGGCAATTTTTGCAGGTCTCTTAGGAGGCTTCGTGACTTGTTGGAAAATGGAGTTGTGCTTTTGCTTCTGTTGCGTGCTGCTTTCGCTTCTGTTGCGTGCTGCTTTCGCTGTGCTGGCGAAAGCATGAGCTTGAAGAAGGCTGGTGTAGCCAGGATTTGGACCTCCCTTAGAACGTGTTTTTGTATTTCTAATGGTCATATCCATGCACCAGGGGGCTTCTTGTATTGATCCTGACCTCAACAATGTTTTCAGAAATGAACATGAGCTTTTTCCTGCAGCTATAATTAAAATGCAATTCAGCTAAAGCTCGCCATGAGCGGCACCCCTGCGGTTGACCTGTTCACTAGGCTCTCTGTGAAACTAAACACCAAGGGTGAGACTCGAACCCATACGCGCGCAGAGCACAACGGATTAGCAGTTCATCGCCTTAACCACTCAGCCACTCGCCTGCCGGTGGTGTTTTTCGGCAGCTATTTTTAGTATGATGACGTTATAGTTGGCAGCAAAGTGCTATGGCAGGCGCACTTGGCTCTCTTGAACGCTAAAGACATCAAACGACGAGGATGGGATTCGAACCCACGCGTGCAGAGCACAATGGATTAGCAGTCCATCGCCTTAACCACTCGGCCACCTCGTCACTCGCCTGCACGTCTGCCCGAAGCTGGGCTGTGGTGTGTTTCTGCAGATATTTTAAGGATGAGGTCTTTAAAGTTGGCAGCGAGGTACTTTGAACGGCTTTGCCATGCGCACTTGGCTCTCTCGAAACACTAAAGCCATCAAACGACGAGGATGGGATTCGAACCCACGCGTGCAGAGCACAATGGATTAGCAGTCCATCGCCTTAACCACTCGGCCACCTCGTCATGCCGCTTCGGTTGTCGGAAGCGCTGTTTTGGTGCTTTTCAACCGCTCTCATTAACATGACGGAGATAAAGTTCACCACAATGTGTTGTAAAAGGTTGGGCTGATGAGAGAGGTCGAGGCTTCGACTGACCTGCAAGGAGCGTTGGGTTCTATGGGTTAGGAGACTCACAACCGTGTTGATAGAGGGAGATGTGCTTATGTTTCTTTTGTGTGCTGCTTCTGCTTTGTTGGAAAGAACCTAGAGAGAACGCCGGGGTCATGAAAAGGGCAGCATAGCTTGCATTGGACCTCTCTCAGAATATGTTTGCAGTGTCCTTGCACTCTTCATTATCCTACCCAACCTCGTAGGGGGCTCGTCGAATCGATCCCGAACTCAAATATGTTCTTGGAGATTGAGCGTTAGAACTCCCCCCCTTTGCTACCAGGATACCCATAAGTCTCTCCCCCCAAAATTACGAAAGCAGCCCACTCTTTGTTCTTTGAGCGAAGAGAGAACAATGAATAAACCTTTTTGTGCATATCACTCGCCTGTTCCGTAGACTCACCATGCAGCCGTCAGTGCCAAAAGGCTGATTACATGGCAGTTTAAAGCTTGATACCACCCTGTCGTTCCATGTCCAGATAAAAGCACGGGAGACGTCGCTACCTTCGCCGGCATTCTTTCGCAGAGGCAATATCGTAGTCTATGAGGCTCATCCGAGACGTGATCTTTGCTGGTTGAAAACTTTACCCAATACCCCGCTGGGATGACTTGAAATACAGTCAGCCTTGGCAATTTTTGCCGGTCTCTTAGGAGGCTTCGTGACTTGTTGGAAAATGGAGTTGTGCTTTTGCTTCTGTTGCGTGCTGCTTTCGCTTCTGTTGCGTGCTGCTTTCGCTGTGCTGGCGAAAGCATGAGCTTGAAGAAGGCTGGTGTAGCCAGGATTTGGGGGGAGAAGAAAAGAGAGAGGAAAGAGGGGGGGAAAGAGAGAAAAAAAAAGGAGAAAAAAGGAGCAAAACGTACACTATATCAAATTTGATCTACTCTCTTATCTTCTCAACATTGCTTACATACAGTTCTGCACTTATTGCAAGGTTTATCATCAATTTAATTTCATGTCTCTTGCGGGATTCGAACCTATGCCGTGGCAATATCGCTTGTTCTCTAGTCTCGTAATGCATTCCGGAAGTACACATGCAATGCATTTTGGGTAACGTAGTCATTTTTAAAACAGGAACTCTTTTCCATATAAATCACCACAGTAATAACCCTGTGATTATGCAATTATGCACATGAACGCATTTAAAGCAAATTCTCTTGTAAGTAAACATATTTTGTGATGTAAACAAATCAATATTCAAATAATTAACTCAAAATGTCACATGCTACATTTAAAGCCAGTATTAACAGTGTATAACTGTAAATGTAAATAACTCCCCCGTCATGTTTCCCCTCCTTTTTTTTGGTAAACTCAATTATTTGAGAGACTACATCTGTGCAGCACAAGTGAATAAAACATATTCCAAATTGAGCATAGAGTGTTGGGTTTTGTGAATAAATGTAAAATGATTCTGCAAGTAATTCTGGCTTTAGTTTTAACAATTACATGCAATGGATGACACTCACTGTCCTAGTATTCAAATAAAAATTAAAACGTGATGGCTGTTCTTGGCTCCAATAAAATCATTAAACTTTATTGTAACAGACAGACAAACGACATAGAGACAAGTAATAGTGACAGCAACTATACACTCTTCCTCCAGACATCCAGGGTCAGTCCTGAGGCTGGACAGTACCACCACCCCTTCAGCTGGGTGTGTCCAGTCCTTTTATTTTTGTCCTGGCCACACACCTTGCAGGTGTAGTTGTACTTTTCCTTTGTCAGCCTCTTCCGTGGCGGTTCCCCCCTTGACACTAGCTCCTCATCCTCCTGGGCAGCTTTTTTCAGCTATTGGAACATGTCTCAATAAACGTAAACTATTAGAAATTGCTATGGCTTAAAAACAGATACAAATAGGATTGGTATGAATAATAATGCTTTAATAACAAATTGCTATGATAATAATTAAGACCGCCGGTACATCTAGTAATAATAATGAGAAAAGGAGAAAATGCAGATTAAATGTCATAAATAATTTATTAATTAAATACTGATTGGGCCAACTGTCAGGATACACACTCGGAGACCAGGTAAGTGAATCCAAAAACAGTGTTCATTTACAAGAATAAAGTGCAAGATGAGTAATTAGGTGAAACCGTGGCAAAGTTGGTGGCGATCGCACGATGCATTGGAGGTGAGCAGGTGAGTATATCCGCGGTACAATACGTTGTATAGTAGTGGACAAAAGTCATCAATACTTGGTCTTTTTCCCTCACAGGAACGGACAGATCAGATGGAAACAGAGTCTGCGGATACACAGGTGCTGGGAGATCAGACCAGGAATCACATAGCGGATCTGGGAGAAGATCAACAGAGACACAAGAGTTTAACAATCTTCAGATAAGTATACTTCTCTTTGTGAACTTGGAATGGACTATGAAGACAAGCAGGTAAGTAGTCTGTCCTATTCAAGGCTTGACGCTAGAGTGCTGTTGTGAGATGGGTTTTATGTGCTGGATAATGACTGTGCTGATTGGGAACAGGTGCTTGTGATCAATACTCAGGTGAGAGTGAACGCTGAGTGGTGGATGGGACCGAGCTTGATTGGTCCCTGACACCAACAAGTTGCACACTCTTGCCAGGATTTGCACCTGGAGTCTCCCACCCAAAGGATGGACGTGTTACTATTACACCACAAGAGTTGTGTTTTTTTCTTTTTTTTTTTTTTTTGCATCAGCAACTATCCTATGTGTTTTGTTTTTTGAAAATAGTTGCAACAGCAACTAATTATTTTTTCTATTTGCAACAGCAAATATACTTTTTTCTACTTTATTTTCTTTGTTTTTTTGCTTGTTTTTTCTTTGCAAATGGTTTCAACAGTCAATGTGAACATATTTTCTTAAAAGAAATAAAAAATATTATTATTAAAAATATTTATAAAAAAGAATGTATTTGGTGTATTTACAAAGAGCTTCTCCACTCCTCAAGGGTCTGTCCAGATGCAGGGCAGTACCATTTGCCACGTACCTGTGAGTGTCCAGTTTGCTTTGATTTAGGTTGACCACACAGCTTACACTCATAGTGGTAGCTCTCTTTTGCCTTTCTCATCTTTGGGGGCTCACCTTTCCTCACTCGCTCCTGGTTCTCAAGGGCTGCCTTGCGTAATCGCCATTCACGCTGGCGATTAAAGGGATCTAGTGCTTGGTGAGGGAACCTAGGTTGGTCAGGACAGTAGGAGGTGGATGACCAGCCCTGGGTGGATGCTAAGGGTGGTGGTTGGGTGGCAGGCCAGCCCTGGGAGGATGCTGAGGGTGGTGGGTGGGTGGCAGGCCAGCCCTGGGAGGATGCTGAGGTTGGTGGGTGGGTTGCAGACCAGCCCTGGTTGGAGAACCAGCCCTGGGAGGATGCTGAGGGTGGTGGGTGGGTGGCAGGCCAGCCCTGGGTGGATGCTGAGGGTGGTGGGTGGGTTGCAGACCAGCCCTGGTTGGAGGACCAGCCCTGGGTGGATGCTGAGGGTGGTGGTTGGGTGGCAGGCCAGCCCTGGGAGGATGCTGAGGTTGGTGGGTGGGTTGCAGACCAGCCCTCGGTGGATGCTGAGGTTGGTGGGTGGGTTGCAGACCAGCCCTCGGTGGATGCTGAGGGTTGTGGGTGGGTGGAGGACCAAACATGAGAGTGTGCCAGGGGTGCCTGGTAAGAAGACCAGCTCTGGTAGTGTGTTGGGGATGGCTGGTAGGCAGAGGACCAGCCCTCCATACAGCTGTTTTGAGAGGAAGCAGCATCGTGTTTGGCAACAGCTGCATCTCCCCCACCTGTGTGTGGAATAGCAGGTGTTCTGGAACTGTGTCTCTGGCGGATTTTTGCCTCACCCTCACAGTTCTCAGGCTCCTGGAACTCCAAAAGAGTGTGTCCATGCTGAACTGGCTGTGATGGTAGGTCACGAACCTCCAGGAGGGATTTTTTAGCCACGGCAATCTGCTGTGGAAGCTGCACGCCCTGAAGTAAAGAATCCCGTTCAGTTCTCTTTTGGCGATCATGCAGCCTGCAGAGACAGAAAACAAAACACACAAGAGTAAATTTTTCCGTGTGTTAATTGTTAAACATTTTGTTCAAATATGCAATTCAATCAATTTATGAAGATATTAAAGATGAACTCACCAGGAGGACACTGTGGAGTTGTTAATGTTTACCAGTACCAGGTCACTCCTGTCCATGATCTCTCTGCAGTCCTCAACTAGCTGCTTGATGTGAGAGTATGCCATGACAATGGACTGGGGTATGGCAAATGTCCTCCCTTTATTGTCCTTTGGCCTATTTCTGGCTTCCTTGTACTCTTTGTACAGCTTGAGAGCAACACACTCTGAAATTCTGTTGTGGTCTGGTCTGTGAGCAGCCTGACCATGGACCATGAACAATCTGCAAATAGATGACCAGATCACATAGTGCTCATTATATATGCATGTTCACATATTGACATAAATATATTGATACAAATATTAAAGAATACAGCTATATGAGATGTAGATACCTCTCAGCTGCTTGCTGGCCTGGAGCAGAGCCACTGCGCTTTCTTGAAGCCCTCCAAGGTCCTGGCAAAGTTGTTTTTTTGCTCTTGAGGGTGTATCTGGTGGGGGTCTGGTCAAAGACACTTAGATGCGAGTATAACCTCAAAATCTCTGCCACTTCAGCATTGGAGAGTGCTGTTATAGTTCGGTTAAGCCCAACCAGGTAACCTGCCAAGGCATCAACTGCCTCCCATCCAGGAATCCCTCTGGCATCACACCTAGTGTCCTGTTACAAGAATTGAACCAATAAACCCAATTTTAAACATCTGGTACAAGAGAAAATATAAAGAAGCCCACATTTCTAATGGTGAAACATTATCCACTTTACCGGAGCTGGAGTGACGAGCCCACTCTCCTCAAATGGGGTGAGGACAGGCCTGGTAGAGGTATCACTCTCAATTGGGGAGTGGACGGGACTTGCAGAGGCATCTCTCTCATCAAATGGGGAGTAGACGGGCCCAGCAGAGGCATCACTCTCCTCCAATGGGGACCTGGGATCTGGCCCGGGCCTAGGGCCACCGCTTCCAAATTGCTGAGGTGATTAATAAAAGTATACACAGAATAAAGAATAAATAAAGAATAAACAATCTTTTAAAGGTTTTGTGTGTCTGTTCTACATTAAAGATGAACTGTTTATTAGTTTTCCAATATTTTTTTGATGTCTGATATACTGTTGACATAATATTACCTGCAATGTGAGGTCATGAGCCTGTGGTACAGTCACATCAGGACATTCGTCCTCGAGGTCTTCATCCAAGATCTCAGGCAGGATGTCACCAATACCAATCTGCTGGCTCAGAAGATCTCCTCTGTTGGACTGTGCCAGAAGATATTCTACAGCAATTCGCTCTCCTGCAATAAGTATTCACCAAGGGAAAAATGATTGTTTACTTGCCTGCCATGTCACAGTATAGGTCTGATCATCATCAACAGCAGACTTTTCTTACCGGTAGGTTTCCCAGGGGGGATAAACTCTGGAAGAAGAGGTTTTCCCAACACTTTGTTGCTGAGCACATTCACATTGGACATCAAACGAATGTTATAAAGCTTTGTCCTGGATGTCTCAGCCATAGAAAGTGCTTGTGCCGACCGGTTTAAATTCCACCTTGACACACCCTCAAGCATGTACATCTGAGTGTGCAATGCATTGCATCTCCACCCTGATGAGACAAAAAACAGGATCACTGATTACAACAATATTATGTCAACATTCAATAGCAAAATATACCATATGTGTGTTAAGAGTCCTGCACGGGTTCGGGTACCCGGGTGACCCGCAAATTTTGCTCAAACGGGTGAAAACTATACAACCGTGTCGGATACGGGTGCGGGTCGGGTCGGACACGGGGGAAACACGGGTCTAAACACGGATTTAAAACAATCACATGCAAACGTAAAAATATATGCATATTTTTAGGAACACATCTACAAAAATATTCCATTATTTCAAGTTGATCAAATAATTTTAAATCCACATCAGTTTATTTGTGCCCACGCGCCACGCCACGTTACCTAGGCTACTTTCACTTTTAAAAATTCCTCATAAACGCGTGCGCGCGATCTGCTTGTAGTGATGGCAAAATGAGGCTTCCTGAACCACTGAAACCTCGCAGCCCATTGCTTCAGCCAAAGGTTCATTACTCGAAGCTTCATTCAGCATTGCTCACTAGTGACACCTAGCTACTGTGCAAAGAAATAGCAGACAAATTAATTAATTCTGAACCAGTGTCACGCCCCTTTCTTGCCTGATCTTTCTTGCTGTCTCCATTACCAGGAAAAAGGAAGAGTCACAAAAAGCAAACAAATCCAAAAGGGCAATCCAAATCAAAAAGCAGTCCAGTCCAGATCCAAAAATCCAGAGCAATCCAAATAATCTTATCTAATTAATATAACAAGACTATAATATAGCTACTATAATTAATAATAACAATATACTATAACTATTCTAACCTGATAATGTCATAATATACAGCCCTCACATATGACACAACAATAACAATGATAGTTATCTGACTCTCTGACACTACTACAACTGCCTCTACTACTCCTGCAACACCCACAAGGTGGCGCGAGTTTCGAACCGCCTTTTATCCGGAAGCGACACTCAGACCGAACCGATGACGTATTTACACAAACCGAGGCCTCGTTTGTCATTAGTCACGTGATTTTCACGTTAACAACACAAGCCTCGAATCGCGGCTTCATCTGGCACGCCCACTTTTTCTCGACACACGCTCCGACGCCTCGGTTCAAATGTCACATCACTATCTGCTTGCAGTCGTCGAGATGGATGCTGAGGAGTTGATGAAAAGAATAGCTAGTGGAGATTATAAAGTTGTCGACAATACGTCATCAAAAGTCAAGTCCAGTGTGTGGGAGAAATTTGGAGTTATCTGAAGAAAACAATATTGTGAAAGGCTTTGCTGCATGCATGTTCGTGTTGGATAGCCGCAAATGTGGAACTTCATCGCTGAGGAAGCACGCAGATAACTGTGGTAACAAACCAAGCAGTTCTATCGAACAGTATTTTTCAAATTTAACACTGTTAAGTATGTGTGGTGTGCAGGGCGTGTTTGAACCCAAAATTGTCAGATGTAGGCTAGACGAAATTGCGTGGCAGATATGTGGTAGGCGCGTCTGTTAGGCTACTCAGTTTTGTGGAAACGTTTGCCATGTTCTTCATTTACCGGCCTTTTGACAGCTTTGGCTGAAGTTGTCCTTGTGTTCATTGTCGTGTAATAACTTCTGTATGACCTGGCAATAAATATTTTTGTAATTGTGTCTATAATGTGATAGTCTAAACTGATTTTATTTCGGGTGCGGGTCGGGTGTCGGTTCTATTTTAAGCGGGTCGGGTCGGGTGCGGATTTTAATTAGTGCTGTTGACGGATAACGGGTCGGATGCGGTTTGAAGCACTCTGGGTGTGGATTTACAAAATCAGACCCGTGCAGGACTCTGATGTGTGTGAGGTTTTAACATGCCTGGAATGAAAGCACACTGGTGCTTATGAAAGCTTTCCAGAGAGGAGGACCCTCTGCCGCATCTTAGCACATCCAGTGTCTTCTCTCCTTTCTCCAGCCCTGACCCAATGTTTGTATAAAGCTGCACTCCTGGTGGATCCTGGATGCAGGCAAGGTGCTTTTGCTGTACCTCCCACACTTGAGACATGCGTTCGTGGTTAATAAGGTGCAGCCCAGTGCCGTCCACAAGGTGCCACATGGAGTCAAGAAGACTTTTGATGAGGGCACGGGTCTCCTCCACTCCCCGGGTTTTCCTGCGGCAGTGCTTGGCTAGCTCTTTAGAGCTGATGCTCGCCAACACCTGGGCATCTGTTGGCTCGTGGCCCTGATGCTTTTGCCTCAGCTCTGACCGCTTCGCCTCTTTCAGATGACAGATGTCCTGGTAATCCCACTCAAAAATGCAACTCGACAATTTGGAGCAGAACGTACCATACAGTGGATGGTGTTCCGTGGTGAGACCGTTGGTGAATCGCCTCATAAAGTGGAACACATCCAACCGCACAGTGGACGTCCATGGCCGAAACCAATGGAGAACTGGGCTCACTCCTGTGTAAATTCACAAGATCATGAATACATTTTTTTTTTTGGTTTGTATTGTCACCAACTGCCTTAATTTGGCAAAAAAAACATCAACACAAATTACAGGTAACCCACCTCTGTCACTGCAACAGTCTCTATCCACATAGATGGCGGCTGGCTGTGGCTCACCAGCATCCCTGTACCGTTGGACGATCCCTTGGCACAGGTCATCCAGCCCAGCCCCCTCGCCGGTTGTGAGGACAGAGTTGAGGACCTGACCATACTCGTTCCCCACATTGGACATCCATGTTGCCGTGTTCTCAATCCCCCCAGCCAGTTTTTTGGTCACCTGTTATAAAAAAAGTATATACATCATTAGCACATGTATTCTTATCAAACCCTAAAAGAACAAATGAGCTCAAGCTTATATAGGTTTACATTTACCTTCTTAGTGGAATCGAGCTTCAGAATTCTGCCAAACGTTGAAGTGATGACACCTTTGAGTTCATCAAGGTGACTGACAACATCGTTGGCATGCACTGTCTCGAACCACTGGGCCAGGGGCAAGGGAGAGAAGGGTGGTGGTGGGGGATAAACAGCCTGGGACTGCTTCAGGCAGGATCTCTTGTGAATTTCACAATCTGTGAAATAGTCACAGGATCTCCTAGCCCACTCCTCACTGTGTGCCTCTTGAAAGGCCTGCTGCAGGTAACTGGAGCTATTCCCTGCTGTTCTAGGACGCAAAAGTGTCACACATTTTCTGTCCAGTGCCAAATGTGTAGTCAACACAGCAGGGAATTTGTTGCGGTTAGAGGGGTCAAGTTGCTTTAAAATGTCACTACTCCAAGGACAGACAGGTTGTTTGCACTGGCTGCACCTTGGGTAATCTCCCCCTATTAAATAGTACTTGCTATCCACATCAATGACCTCTCTGACCTTGGTGTAAATGCCAGAGTGGTGCATCTTTCGGTTGCACAGAGTACATTTCAGAGGGATGCCCCACATGCGCATTGGTGCCCACAGGAACATCCTCTGTCGAAAGTAATCATGTGGGTTTGGAGGTGCCACAGATCTGATTGGGCTTGGGGGGTGGTGCCAATTCTCCCTGACATTCTGTCTCAGCTGCCCACTTGCATCATAGAGGATGTGGGCAATCCACTCCTGATCACCTGGCTTGATGACCCGGAGGAACGGCTTTGGCAAAAACCTGGCCCGGCTTACCTCTGGAAAGCGCAGAGGGACTGGGAGCCCTGGTGCTGCTGGAGGTGGAGCAGAAGCAGGAGAAGGAAGAAGTGGTGTCCCACTCTGAGTCGCTGGTGCCATCTCAGATAGTGTGGAAGGGGTAGGAGCAGGAGCAACTTGGAGACGGATGGTTGGTGTCGTCTCCTGGGCTATGAGGCAGACTGGAGCTGGAGCATCTCGGGGAGAGACAATTGGTGTCGGTGTCATATCTTGGGCTGGGGTAGTGGAGGGACGGGCTGAAGGGGTTGGAGGAGAAATGTTTGGGAGGTCTGTGGGAGATTTTAAGACATGACACTTCTCAAGGTGCTCTGATAACCTGACAGCACCCTTGGCCTTTGTGCCGCAGTGCTCACACTGCTCCTGGACATGGAAGTCTGACAGGTGCTGAGTAAACTGGTCACAGAGCACTTCCTGAGCACAAAGGGAGCATGTCATAGTATTACCACCGCTCCCTGTCTGCTGTGGACCTGCTGCGCTCCCTGTCTGCTGTGGACCTGCTGCGCTCCCTGTCTGCTGTGGACCTGCTGCGCTCCCTGTCTGCTGTGGACCTGCTGCGCTCCCTGTCTGCTGTGAACCTGCAGCGGTCCCTGTCTGCTGTCCTAACTGAGGGAAACAACATTTTGTATTTACTCTCTATATCCTCTAAATCACACAAAACTCTGCATCAAAACAAGTCATTTGGAGAATCAAGCACATACAACGAAGAACCAGCCATGGGGAACAGCTGTAGAGGAAGCATTTGTCAGCATCTTTGTCTCACATCATATGTTTAAGGATTCAATGACATTACTTACATCATGGTAGCCACATTTGCAGGGGATCTTTTTCCCAAAAATGTCTTTTTTTCTGACCGTTAGGCCAAATGCAGGGGTAAGGGGACAATTCTTTATCCTCTCTAACACTGCCTTCCAACGTCTGCTCCCAGGTCTCTGGCCAGTGGAAAATTTATATTTCCCCTGGGCAAACAGCATCATGACGCCGGTCCAGAATGAATCTGGCTTTCCTTCCTTTGGCATCTCTATAGGACAAGAGGCAGTCATTAGGCTGTTGTAGGCAACATGTAGGCCTACATGCACAGACAGACAGATAGATAGATAGATAGATAGATAGATAGATAGATAGATAGATAGATAGATAGATAGATAGATAGATAGATAGATAGATAGATAGAAAATTAAGCAGCTACAATATAAGGTTGTATGTTTTTTTTTTCCACAGTCTCAACTTATCTGGTCAGGAATATTTAAAGTCTTAAGTTTCTGAGACACTGTTTCATTTATATTGTTATGTTAATGTGAAATAGTTTGTTCAGATCTCATCAGAAGGCATGAACTCACACTGATGGTTGTCAGTTATTAAAAATGTAATCAAAACAGTTTAGTGATGAAAGAAATGGAAAAAAATTATACTCTCTCACTCACAATCTCTCTCTCACACACACATTCTCACTCACTCACTCTCTCTTTGAAAACAATGGCTGTTATTTTACAAACTGAAATTGTATGAGAACTGAACTGAAATCACAACACAACACAAGCCAATCCTGTTTCATACCCACTCTTTCACTCACTCTTATTCTCCCTCACACACACTTTATCGCACTCTCTTTGAAAACAATGGGTATCTGAAATTGTATGAGAACTGAGCTGAAATCAAATAGAACACACGTTAATCCTGTTTCTTCATTGATGTTATGAAATGTTTTTTTGATAAGGAATATGATAAATGACATGAATATATATTAAAATATCCAATTCAAGTTGGTGTAACCAGTATTTTGTCTAAAAGACTAATATTGTACAAAAAAGTTAATATGAATAATAATTGAATACTCTACTACACTGTAATAATGGGTGTTTAAACCATTTGTACTCAAATGGTCAAAGAATAGATATAAAACAAGATGTTTACATCATATGGTCTTGCTCAGTACAATGAAAAACCCATATAATTTAAATTTAGAAATAAATACAATAAAACATATTCTCATAGGATATTACTAAATAAACTACTAATTTCATGCAATTGCATGAACTCTAGGAGGTGTGAAATATTAGATATTGGTCATTTTTTGTGGTTACACCATTTGACAGTTTAACTGGCTGTCAGTTCTATCTTCTGTGAAAAATTGTATAAATGTCATATTAAATAATAATTACTGTAACATAGCGATCACCGTTATCCTTTAAGGTTTTGTGACCGTCTTATCAAACTTAGCAGCGACATAAACACTTGACACAGACACAAAATCGAGCATCTCTGTTCTAGTTTAATTTGATGGACACAAGACACTTAAAAACGTTGTTAAATTTATGTTAAATAATTAGCATAGCGATCAGTGTTATCCCTTAGGGTTTGTGACCGTCTTATCAAACTTCACGAAAAACATCCAACGTTTGTCACAGCAGAAGTATTTACAAACACACCACATACTTTTACGATTTAACTTCAGTGATTTACATAATTTTAGTAAGTTCTACTTACTTTTAGTGTCAAGAGATATTCGCCGCCGGTAAATAAAGTTACCTCAGGATGAACACGTCTCCGTCAGTCAACCAATGAGAACACTGTGCGAACGGAGCTGTTTCGACGCATATGATTGGCTCTTTTGCCCCTTGGAGCGGCAACTGTTTCGAAGCATATGATTGGCTCTTTTGCCCCGCTGTTGTTAGGACTCTGTTTGGATTCTGTTAGGTCTTGTTAGGACTTTGTTAGGAGTTGTTCGGTCTTGTTAGGTCTTGTTAGGACTTTGTTAGGAGTTGTTCGGTCTTGTTAGGACTTCTTAGAGCAGTCCATTTAGTGGAGGTTACGGCCACCTCGTCATGCCGCTTCGGCTGTCGGAAGCGCTGTTTTGGTGCTTTTCAACCGCTCTCATTAACATGACGGAGATAAAGTTGACCACAATGTGTTGTAAAAGGTTGGGCTGATGAGAGAGGTCGAGGCTTCGACTGACCTGCAAGGAGCGTTGGGTTCTATGGGTTAGGAGACTCACAACCGTGTTGATAGAGGGAGATGTGCTTATGTTTCTTTTGTGTGCTGCTTCTGCTTTGTTGGAAAGAACCTAGAGAGAACGCCGGGGTCATGAAAAGGGCAGCATAGCTTGCATTGGACCTCTCTCAGAATATGTTTGCAGTGTCCTTGCATTCTTCTTTATCCTACCCAACCTCGTAGGGGGCTCGTCGAATCGATCCCGAACTCAAATATGTTCTTGGAGATTGAGCGTTATAACTCCCCCCCTTTGCTACCAGGATATCCATAAGTCTCTCCCCCCAAAATTACGAAAGCAGCCCACTCTTTGTTCTTTGAGCGAAGAGAGAACAATGAATAAACCTTTTTGTGCATATCACTCGCCTGTTCCGTAGACTCACCATGCAGCCGTCAGTGCCAAAAGGCTGATTACATGGCAGTTTAAAGCTTGATACCACCCTGTCGTTCCATGTCCAGATAAAAGCACGGGAGACGTCGCTACCTTCGCCGGCATTCTTTCGCAGAGGCAATATCGTAGTCTATGAGGCTCATCCGAGACGTGATCTTTGCTGGTTGAAAACTTTACCCAATACCCCGCTGGGATGACTTGAAATACAGTCAGCCTTGGCAATTTTTGCCGGTCTCTTAGGAGGCTTCGTGACTTGTTGGAAAATGGAGTTGTGCTTTTGCTTCTGTTGCGTGCTGCTTTCGCTGTGCTGGCGAAAGCATGAGCTTGAAGAAGGCTGGTGTAGCCAGGATTTGGACCTCCCTTAGAACGTGTTTTTGTATTTCTAATGGTCATATCCATGCACCAGGGGGCTTCTTGTATTGATCCTGACCTCAACAATGTTTTCAGAAATGAACATGAGCTTTTTCCTGCAGCTATAATTAAAATGCAATTCAGCTAAAGCTCGCCATGAGCGGCACCCCTGCGGTTGACCTGTTCACTAGGCTCTCTGTGAAACTAAACACCAAGGGTGAGACTCGAACCCATACGCGCGCAGAGCACAACGGATTAGCAGTCCATCGCCTTAACCACTCAGCCACTCGCCTGCTGGTGGTGTTTATCCGCAGCTATTTTTAGTATGATGACGTTATTGTTGGCAGCAAAGTGCTATGGCAGGCGCACTTGGCTCTCTTGAACGCTAAAGACATCAAACGACGAGGATGGGATTCGAACCCACGCGTGCAGAGCACAATGGATTAGCAGTCCATCGCCTTAACCACTCGGCCACCTCGTCACTCGCCTGCACGTCTGCCCGAAGCTGGGCTGTGGTGTGTTTCTGCAGCTATTTTAAGGATGAGGTCTTTAAAGTTGGCAGCGAGGTACTTTGAACGGCTTTGCCATGCGCACTTGGCTCTCTCGAAACACTAAAGCCATCAAACGACGAGGATGGGATTCGAACCCACGCGTGCAGAGCACAATGGATTAGCAGTCCATCGCCTTAACCACTCGGCCACCTCGTCATGCCGCTTCCGCTGTCGGAAGCGCTGTTTTGGTGCTTTTCAACCGCTCTCATTAACATGACGGAGATAAAGTTGACCACAATGTGTTGTAAAAGGTTGGGCTGATGAGAGAGGTCGAGGCTTCGACTGACCTGCAAGGAGCGTTGGGTTCTATGGGTTAGGAGACTCACAACCGTGTTGATAGAGGGAGATGTGCTTATGTTTCTTTTGTGTGCTGCTTCTGCTTTGTTGGAAAGAACCTAGAGAGAACGCCGGGGTCATGAAAAGGGCAGCATAGCTTGCATTGGACCTCTCTCAGAATATGTTTGCAGTGTCCTTGCACTCTTCTTTATCCTACCCAACCTCGTAGGGGGCTCGTCGAATCGATCCCGAACTCAAATATGTTCTTGGAGATTGAGCGTTATAACTCCCCCCCTTTGCTACCAGGATATCCATAAGTCTCTCCCCCCAAAATTACGAAAGCAGCCCACTCTTTGTTCTTTGAGCGAAGAGAGAACAATGAATAAACCTTTTTGTGCATATCACTCGCCTGTTCCGTAGACTCACCATGCAGCCGTCAGTGCCAAAAGGCTGATTACATGGCAGTTTAAAGCTTGATACCACCCTGTCGTTCCATGTCCAGATAAAAGCACGGGAGACGTCGCTACCTTCACCGGCATTCTTTCGCAGAGGCAATATCGTAGTCTATGAGGCTCATCCGAGACGTGATCTTTGCTGGTTGAAAACTTTACCCAATACCCCGCTGGGATGACTTGAAATACAGTCAGCCTTGGCAATTTTTGCCGGTCTCTTAGGAGGCTTCGTGACTTGTTGGAAAATGGAGTTGTGCTTTTGCTTCTGTTGCGTGCTGCTTTCGCTGTGCTGGCGAAAGCATGAGCTTGAAGAAGGCTGGTGTAGCCAGGATTTGGACCTCCCTTAGAACGTGTTTTTGTATTTCTAATGGTCATATCCATGCACCAGGGGGCTTCTTGTATTGATCCTGACCTCAACAATGTTTTCAGAAATGAACATGAGCTTTTTCCTGCAGCTATAATTAAAATGCAATTCAGCTAAAGCTCGCCATGAGCGGCACCCCTGCGGTTGACCTGTTCACTAGGCTCTCTGTGAAACTAAACACCAAGGGTGAGACTCGAACCCATACGCGCGCAGAGCACAACGCATTAGCAGTCCATCGCCTTAACCACTCAGCCACTCGCCTGCTGGTGGTGTTTATCCGCAGCTATTTTTAGTATGATGACGTTATTGTTGGCAGCAAAGTGCTATGGCAGGCGCACTTGGCTCTCTTGAACGCTAAAGACATCAAACGACGAGGATGGGATTCGAACCCACGCGTGCAGAGCACAATGGATTAGCAGTCCATCGCCTTAACCACTCGGCCACCTCGTCATGCCGCTTCGGCTGTCGGAAGCGCTCTTTTGGTGCTTTTCAACCGCTCTCATTAACATGACGGAGATAAAGTTGACCACAATGTGTTGTAAAAGGTTGGGCTGATGAGAGAGGTCAAGGCTTCGACTGACCTGCAAGGAGCGTTGGGTTCTATGGGTTAGGAGACTCACAACCGTGTTGATAGAGGGAGATGTGCTTATGTTTCTTTTGTGTGCTGCTTCTGCTTTGTTGGAAAGAACCTAGAGAGAACGCCGGGGTCATGAAAAGGGCAGCATAGCTTGCATTGGACCTCTCTCAGAATATGTTTGCAGTGTCCTTGCACTCTTCTTTATCCTACCCAACCTCGTAGGGGGCTCGTCGAATCGATCCCGAACTCAAATATGTTCTTGGAGATTGAGCGTTATAACTCCCCCCCTTTGCTACCAGGATATCCATAAGTCTCTCCCCCCAAAATTACGAAAGCAGCCCACTCTTTGTTCTTTGAGCGAAGAGAGAACAATGAATAAACCTTTTTGTGCATATCACTCGCCTGTTCCGTAGACTCACCATGCAGCCGTCAGTGCCAAAAGGCTGATTACATGGCAGTTTAAAGCTTGATACCACCCTGTCGTTCCATGTCCAGATAAAAGCACGGGAGACGTCGCTACCTTCGCCGGCATTCTTTCGCAGAGGCAATATCGTAGTCTATGAGGCTCATCCGAGACGTGATCTTTGCTGGTTGAAAACTTTACCCAATACCCCGCTGGGATGACTTGAAATACAGTCAGCCTTGGCAATTTTTGCCGGTCTCTTAGGAGGCTTCGTGACTTGTTGGAAAATGGAGTTGTGCTTTTGCTTCTGTTGCGTGCTGCTTTCGCTGTGCTGGCGAAAGCATGAGCTTGAAGAAGGCTGGTGTAGCCAGGATTTGGACCTCCCTTAGAACGTGTTTTTGTATTTCTAATGGTCATATCCATGCACCAGGGGGCTTCTTGTATTGATCCTGACCTCAACAATGTTTTCAGAAATGAACATGAGCTTTTTCCTGCAGCTATAATTAAAATGCAATTCAGCTAAAGCTCGCCATGAGCGGCACCCCTGCGGTTGACCTGTTCACTAGGCTCTCTGTGAAACTAAACACCAAGGGTGAGACTCGAACCAAAACGCGCGCAGAGCACAACGGATTAGCAGTCCATCGCCTTAACCACTCAGCCACTCGCCTGCCGGTGGTGTTTATCCGCAGCTATTTTTAGTATGATGACGTTATTGTTGGCAGCAAAGTGCTATGGCAGGCGCACTTGGCTCTCTTGAACGCTAAAGACATCAAACGACGAGGATGGGATTCGAACCCACGCGTGCAGAGCACAATGGATTAGCAGTCCATCGCCTTAACCACTCGGCCACCTCGTCATGCCGCTTCGGCTGTCGGAAGCGCTGTTTTGGTGCTTTTCAACCGCTCTCATTAACATGACGGAGATAAAGTTGACCACAATGTGTTGTAAAAGGTTGGGCTGATGAGAGAGGTCGAGGATTCGACTGACCTGCAAGGAGCGTTGGGTTCTATGGGTTAGGAGACTCACAACCGTGTTGATAGAGGGAGATGTGCTTATGTTTCTTTTGTGTGCTGCTTCTGCTTTGTTGGAAAGAACCTAGAGAGAACGCCGGGGTCATGAAAAGGGCAGCATAGCTTGCATTGGACCTCTCTCAGAATATGTTTGCAGTGTCCTTGCACTCTTCTTTATCCTACCCAACCTCGTAGGGGGCTCGTCGAATCGATCCCGAACTCAAATATGTTCTTGGAGATTGAGCGTTATAACTCCCCCCCTTTGCTACCAGGATATCCATAAGTCTCTCCCCCCAAAATTACGAAAGCAGCCCACTCTTTGTTCTTTGAGCGAAGAGAGAACAATGAATAAACCTTTTTGTGCATATCACTCGCCTGTTCCGTAGACTCACCATGCAGCCGTCAGTGCCAAAAGGCTGATTACATGGCAGTTTAAAGCTTGATACCACCCTGTCGTTCCATGTCCAGATAAAAGCACGGGAGACGTCGCTACCTTCACCGGCATTCTTTCGCAGAGGCAATATCGTAGTCTATGAGGCTCATCCGAGACGTGATCTTTGCTGGTTGAAAACTTTACCCAATACCCCGCTGGGATGACTTGAAATACAGTCAGCCTTGGCAATTTTTGCCGGTCTCTTAGGAGGCTTCGTGACTTGTTGGAAAATGGAGTTGTGCTTTTGCTTCTGTTGCGTGCTGCTTTCGCTGTGCTGGCGAAAGCATGAGCTTGAAGAAGGCTGGTGTAGCCAGGATTTGGACCTCCCTTAGAACGTGTTTTTGTATTTCTAATGGTCATATCCATGCACCAGGGGGCTTCTTGTATTGATCCTGACCTCAACAATGTTTTCAGAAATGAACATGAGCTTTTTCCTGCAGCTATAATTAAAATGCAATTCAGCTAAAGCTCGCCATGAGCGGCACCCCTGCGGTTGACCTGTTCACTAGGCTCTCTGTGAAACTAAACACCAAGGGTGAGACTCGAACCCATACGCGCGCAGAGCACAACGCATTAGCAGTCCATCGCCTTAACCACTCAGCCACTCGCCTGCTGGTGGTGTTTATCCGCAGCTATTTTTAGTATGATGACGTTATTGTTGGCAGCAAAGTGCTATGGCAGGCGCACTTGGCTCTCTTGAACGCTAAAGACATCAAACGACGAGGATGGGATTCGAACCCACGCGTGCAGAGCACAATGGATTAGCAGTCCATCGCCTTAACCACTCGGCCACCTCGTCACTCGCCTGCACGTCTGCCCGAAGCTGGGCTGTGGTGTGTTTCTGCAGCTATTTTAAGGATGAGGTCTTTAAAGTTGGCAGCGAGGTACTTTGAACGGCTTTGCCATGCGCACTTGGCTCTCTCGAAACACTAAAGCCATCAAACGACGAGGATGGGATTCGAACCCACGCGTGCAGAGCACAATGGATTAGCAGTCCATCGCCTTAACCACTCGGCCACCTCGTCATGCTGCTTCGGCTGTCGGAAGCGCTGTTTTGGTGCTTTTCAACCGCTCTCATTAACATGACGGAGATAAAGTTGACCACAATGTGTTGTAAAAGGTTGGGCTGATGAGAGAGGTCGAGGCTTCGACTGACCTGCAAGGAGCGTTGGGTTCTATGGGTTAGGAGACTCACAACCGTGTTGATAGAGGGAGATGTGCTTATGTTTCTTTTGTGTGCTGCTTGCTTTGTTGGAAAGAACCTAGAGAGAACGCCGGGGTCATGAAAAGGGCAGCATAGCTTGCATTGGACCTCTCTCAGAATATGTTTGCAGTGTCCTTGCATTCTTCTTTATCCTACCCAACCTCGTAGGGGGCTCGTCGAATCGATCCCGAACTCAAATATGTTCTTGGAGATTGAGCGTTATAACTCCCCCCCTTTGCTACCAGGATATCCATAAGTCTCTCCCCCCAAAATTACGAAAGCAGCCCACTCTTTGTTCTTTGAGCGAAGAGAGAACAATGAATAAACCTTTTTGTGCATATCACTCGCCTGTTCCGTAGACTCACCATGCAGCCGTCAGTGCCAAAAGGCTGATTACATGGCAGTTTAAAGCTTGATACCACCCTGTCGTTCCATGTCCAGATAAAAGCACGGGAGACGTCGCTACCTTCGCCGGCATTCTTTCGCAGAGGCAATATCGTAGTCTATGAGGCTCATCCGAGACGTGATCTTTGCTGGTTGAAAACTTTACCCAATACCCCGCTGGGATGACTTGAAATACAGTCAGCCTTGGCAATTTTTGCCGGTCTCTTAGGAGGCTTCGTGACTTGTTGGAAAATGGAGTTGTGCTTTTGCTTCTGTTGCGTGCTGCTTTCGCTGTGCTGGCGAAAGCATGAGCTTGAAGAAGGCTGGTGTAGCCAGGATTTGGACCTCCCTTAGAACGTGTTTTTGTATTTCTAATGGTCATATCCATGCACTAGGGGGCTTCTTGTATTGATCCTGACCTCAACAATGTTTTCAGAAATGAACATGAGCTTTTTCCTGCAGCTATAATTAAAATGCAATTCAGCTAAAGCTCGCCATGAGCGGCACCCCTGCGGTTGACCTGTTCACTAGGCTCTCTGTGAAACTAAACACCAAGGGTGAGACTCGAACCCATACGCGCGCAGAGCACAACGCATTAGCAGTCCATCGCCTTAACCACTCAGCCACTCGCCTGCTGGTGGTGTTTATCCGCAGCTATTTTTAGTATGATGACGTTATTGTTGGCAGCAAAGTGCTATGGCAGGCGCACTTGGCTCTCTTGAACGTAAAGACATCAAACGACGAGGATGGGATTCGAACCCACGCGTGCAGAGCACAATGGATTAGCAGTCCATCGCCTTAACCACTCGGCCACCTCGTCATGCCGCTTCGGCTGTCGGAAGCGCTGTTTTGGTGCTTTTCAACCGCTCTCATTAACATGACGGAGATAAAGTTCACCACAATGTGTTGTAAAAGGTTGGGCTGATGAGAGAGGTCGAGGCTTCGACTGACCTGCAAGGAGCGTTGGGTTCTATGGGTTAGGAGACTCACAACCGTGTTGATAGAGGGAGATGTGCTTATGTTTCTTTTGTGTGCTGCTTCTGCTTTGTTGGAAAGAACCTAGAGAGAACGCCGGGGTCATGAAAAGGGCAGCATAGCTTGCATTGGACCTCTCTCAGAATATGTTTGCAGTGTCCTTGCACTCTTCTTTATCCTACCCAACCTCGTAGGGGGCTCGTCGAATCGATCCCGAACTCAAATATGTTCTTGGAGATTGAGCGTTATAACTCCCCCCCTTTGCTACCAGGATATCCATAAGTCTCTCCCCCCAAAATTACGAAAGCAGCCCACTCTTTGTTCTTTGAGCGAAGAGAGAACAATGAATAAACCTTTTTGTGCATATCACTCGCCTGTTCCGTAGACTCACCATGCAGCCGTCAGTGCCAAAAGGCTGATTACATGGCAGTTTAAAGCTTGATACCACCCTGTCGTTCCATGTCCAGATAAAAGCACGGGAGACGTCGCTACCTTCGCCGGCATTCTTTCGCAGAGGCAATATCGTAGTCTATGAGGCTCATCCGAGACGTGATCTTTGCTGGTTGAAAACTTTACCCAATACCCCGCTGGGATGACTTGAAATACAGTCAGCCTTGGCAATTTTTGCCGGTCTCTTAGGAGGCTTCGTGACTTGTTGGAAAATGGAGTTGTGCTTTTGCTTCTGTTGCGTGCTGCTTTCGCTGTGCTGGCGAAACATGAGCTTGAAGAAGGCTGGTGTAGCCAGGATTTGGACCTCCCTTAGAACGTGTTTTTGTATTTCTAATGGTCATATCCATGCACCAGGGGGCTTCTTGTATTGATCCTGACCTCAACAATGTTTTCAGAAATGAACATGAGCTTTTTCCTGCAGCTATAATTAAAATGCAATTCAGCTAAAGCTCGCCATGAGCGGCACCCCTGCGGTTGACCTGTTCACTAGGCTCTCTGTGAAACTAAACACCAAGGGTGAGACTCGAACCCAAACGCGCGCAGAGCACAACGGATTAGCAGTCCATCGCCTTAACCACTCAGCCACTCGCCTGCCGGTGGTGTTTATCCGCAGCTATTTTTAGTATGATGACGTTATTGTTGGCAGCAAAGTGCTATGGCAGGCGCACTTGGCTCTCTTGAACGTAAAGACATCAAACGACGAGGATGGGATTCGAACCCACGCGTGCAGAGCACAATGGATTAGCAGTCCATCGCCTTAACCACTCGGCCACCTCGTCATGCCGCTTCGGCTGTCGGAAGCGCTGTTTTGGTGCTTTTCAACCGCTCTCATTAACATGACGGAGATAAAGTTGACCACAATGTGTTGTAAAAGGTTGGGCTGATGAGAGAGGTCGAGGCTTCGACTGACCTGCAAGGAGCGTTGGGTTCTATGGGTTAGGAGACTCACAACCGTGTTGATAGAGGGAGATGTGCTTATGTTTCTTTTGTGTGCTGCTTCTGCTTTGTTGGAAAGAACCTAGAGAGAACGCCGGGGTCATGAAAAGGGCAGCATAGCTTGCATTGGACCTCTCTCAGAATATGTTTGCAGTGTCCTTGCACTCTTCATTATCCTACCCAACCTCGTAGGGCGCTCGTCGAATCGATCCCGAACTCAAATATGTTCTTGGAGATTGAGCGTTATAACTCCCCCCCTTTGCTACCAGGATATCCATAAGTCTCTCCCCCCAAAATTACGAAAGCAGCCCACTCTTTGTTCTTTGAGCGAAGAGAGAACAATGAATAAACCTTTTTGTCATATCACTCGCCTGTTCCGTAGACTCACCATGCAGCCGTCAGTGCCAAAAGGCTGATTACATGGCAGTTTAAAGCTTGATACCACCCTGTCGTTCCATGTCCAGATAAAAGCACGGGAGACGTCGCTACCTTCGCCGGCATTCTTTCGCAGAGGCAATATCGTAGTCTATGAGGCTCATCCGAGACGTGATCTTTGCTGGTTGAAAACTTTACCCAATACCCCGCTGGGATGACTTGAAATACAGTCAGCCTTGGCAATTTTTGCCGGTCTCTTAGGAGGCTTCGTGACTTGTTGGAAAATGGAGTTGTGCTTTTGCTTCTGTTGCGTGCTGCTTTCGCTGTGCTGGCGAAAGCATAAGCTTGAAGAAGGCTGGTGTAGCCAGGATTTGGACCTCCCTTAGAACGTGTTTTTGTATTTCTAATGGTCATATCCATGCACCAGGGGGCTTCTTGTATTGATCCTGACCTCAACAATGTTTTCAGAAATGAACATGAGCTTTTTCCTGCAGCTATAATTAAAATGCAATTCAGCTAAAGCTCGCCATGAGCGGCACCCCTGCGGTTGACCTGTTCACTAGGCTCTCTGTGAAACTAAACACCAAGGGTGAGACTCGAACCCAAACGCGCGCAGAGCACAACGGATTAGCAGTCCATCGCCTTAACCCCCTGAGGTCTACGGTATCGCCGGCGATACCAGCTCACTTTTTTTTTATCAATGTAAAAGAAACTCATAAATACTCTGTTGACTTTGATTTTCCATAGGAGTTTCATACATCAATCGATTCTGTTAAATGTGTATTATTTTTGTGTATACTCACAATAAAAACAAAGTGTTGTGCTTTTTGCCAAATAAAGAAAAATAAACACGAAGCGAGTTCTGCCTTCTCTCTGCCAGTGAAGTCCATTCTGAAACGCGTCCGAAAATGAACAATAACTGAGCGAATACTCAGTCAAACAGGCATACAAAGACACAGGCATGAAGCTTGAATTCTCGTCTTTTAAATGAAGTAATTTATATAAAAAACAAATATCTTCATCTTGTGAAATCTGTATTAAAAGAGAGCGATTCCAGTCGAGCTCATCTCATCTCATTACGTTATAATCGGCCCCGCCCACGGAGAGCGCGCGCTATTCAAACGCAAATGACTGAGACGATCCCATACAAACTGTGAACGCCCACATATCAGCTCGAGAAAACACATCAAGTTTGTTCAGATAAGTGTAGTTGTCTACACTGTCTCGCAGCGCTGTGAGGAATAATAATAATGGAAAACTTACCTCAGAAGTGCTGGTATTTCGAGGAGCAACGGATGGAATAATGTAGTAAGTTTTTTTTTTCATTCTCAAGTAAATCGCGTTTCTGTGTGAATGAATGAACGACAGAGATGCGCTGTTTACCACAACTCGCAAAAAGACGGTTTAAATTTGAATTGCGTTTCTGTGTGTGAATAAATGATCTGCTTTTAGCAAACTATTTTGCTATACTGAGTAAAATCGATTGAAATATGTTGAAATAAAATGTATTTGTATAAGCAACGTATTAAACTGCAAATTAACATTTATATTCCTTATAATAAAAACGAAAGACCTATGTTACAGACAAATGAAAGACAACATTTCGTTGATTAGTTTTGGATAGATTACACATTTTTACTGTAAAATATCTGCCACCTCAAATAAGCTTTTGTTTGCCAATTTTTGCTAATATGTTAAATATAGTATGTTTTGTCAATGTAGGCTATATTCGAAGTTTGAAATATGTATGATAAAATGTATACTTTAGTTTTTACAAAGAAAGATTACACTTCAATTGTTGTTGTAATTGTAACCTTTTTAATAAAAATATATATATTTACAAGGTAGATGTAAACAAATTTTAAAAGGTAAATATAAGCATTTTCTTTAAATAATTTTTATTGTGTTTTATTATTGACAAATTTGGGGAGAGGATACATATTCCAAAACTGAAAATACAGTATGAGAATTAACTGCACAATTAATAGACATGTTTTCCTTGGATATTATACAATTTGCAAGCAAAATTTGTGAAAAAAATAAATAATTGACATGCTTCCAACTGTGAACCAATTTGGTAGAATATATATATATATATATATATATATATATATATATATATATATATATATATATATACTGTATATATATTGCTCTTGCATTCTTTCTTGTGGCTATAGGTGACACACCTGAATGAATGGCTCATTAAGTATGCGGGCCCCATTGTCTCCTGAGGTGTGAACCACTACATATGCATGATGCTGTTGAATCGTTGACGCCCCTTGCGCATATTGCCTTTACAAACAAAAAGTGTTTTACAAGATTTAAATCAATGTATTGTGTTATGTGAATGATAAGGGCAGGATGATTTTCACATCATTTTGAAGAAAAAACTCTAGGCAAAGACATCAATTAGTCAAAAGTCTTATTGACACGTATTTAGTATGTGTTTTCTGGCCTTATTTCAGAAACTTTAGTTTTTAGTTTTTTCAATAACCATGCATAAACATTATTCTCTCAAAAATACAAACATGTACATGCATGTTGCTCACATATTATGGTAGCCCTGTTTGTGCTAAATAGAGTGTAATTATACCTTTGCCATTAATATGTTTATAAGCAACTGAAAAAAGCACAAATGTCAGGGCATGTCAGAACATCTCAAGGACCCCAAAAACCCCTCAGACCTCAGAGGGTTAACCACTCAGCCACTCGCCTGCCGGTGGTGTTTATCCGCAGCTATTTTTAGTATGATGACGTTATTGTTGGCAGCAAAGTGCTATGGCAGGCGCACTTGGCTCTCTTGAACGCTAAAGACATCAAACGACGAGGATGGGATTCGAACCCACGCGTGCAGAGCACAATGGATTAGCAGTCCATCGCCTTAACCACTCGGCCACCTCGTCATGCCGCTTCGGCTGTCGGAAGCGCTGTTTTGGTGCTTTTCAACCGCTCTCATTAACATGACGGAGATAAAGTTCACCACAATGTGTTGTAAAAGGTTGGGCTGATGAGAGAGGTCGAGGCTTCGACTGACCTGCAAGGAGCGTTGGGTTCTATGGGTTAGGAGACTCACAACCGTGTTGATAGAGGGAGATGTGCTTATGTTTCTTTTGTGTGCTGCTTCTGCTTTGTTGGAAAGAACCTAGAGAGAACGCCGGGGTCATGAAAAGGGCAGCATAGCTTGCATTGGACCTCTCTCAGAATATGTTTGCAGTGTCCTTGCACTCTTCTTTATCCTACCCAACCTCGTAGGGGGCTCGTCGAATCGATCCCGAACTCAAATATGTTCTTGGAGATTGAGCGTTATAACTCCCCCCCTTTGCTACCAGGATATCCATAAGTCTCTCCCCCCAAAATTACGAAAGCAGCCCACTCTTTGTTCTTTGAGCGAAGAGAGAACAATGAATAAACCTTTTTGTGCATATCACTCGCCTGTTCCGTAGACTCACCATGCAGCCGTCAGTGCCAAAAAGCTGATTACATGGCAGTTTAAAGCTTGATACCACCCTGTCGTTCCATGTCCAGATAAAAGCACGGGAGACGTCGCTACCTTCGCCGGCATTCTTTCGCAGAGGCAATATCGTAGTCTATGAGGCTCATCCGAGACGTGATCTTTGCTGGTTGAAAACTTTACCCAATACCCCGCTGGGATGACTTGAAATACAGTCAGCCTTGGCAATTTTTGCCGGTCTCTTAGGAGGCTTCGTGACTTGTTGGAAAATGGAGTTGTGCTTTTGCTTCTGTTGCGTGCTGCTTTCGCTGTGCTGGCGAAAGCATGAGCTTGAAGAAGGCTGGTGTAGCCAGGATTTGGACCTCCCTTAGAACGTGTTTTTGTATTTCTAATGGTCATATCCATGCACCAGGGGGCTTCTTGTATTGATCCTGACCTCAACAATGTTTTCAGAAATGAACATGAGCTTTTTCCTGCAGCTATAATTAAAATGCAATTCAGCTAAAGCTCGCCATGAGCGGCACCCCTGCGGTTGACCTGTTCACTAGGCTCTCTGTGAAACTAAACACCAAGGGTGAGACTCGAACCCATACGCGCGCAGAGCACAACGGATTAGCAGTCCATCGCCTTAACCACTCAGCCACTCGCCTGCCGGTGGTGTTTATCCGCAGCTATTTTTAGTATGATGACGTTATTGTTGGCAGCAAAGTGCTATGGCAGGCGCACTTGGCTCTCTCGAAACACTAAAGCCATCAAACGACGAGGATGGGATTCGAACCCACGCGTGCAGAGCACAATGGATTAGCAGTCCATCGCCTTAACCACTCGGCCACCTCGTCATGCTGCTTCGGCTGTCGGAAGCGCTGTTTTGGTGCTTTTCAACCGCTCTCATTAACATGACGGAGATAAAGTTGACCACAATGTGTTGTAAAAGGTTGGGCTGATGAGAGAGGTCGAGGCTTCGACTGACCTGCAAGGAGCGTTGGGTTCTATGGGTTAGGAGACTCACAACCGTGTTGATAGAGGGAGATGTGCTTATGTTTCTTTTGTGTGCTGCTTGCTTTGTTGGAAAGAACCTAGAGAGAACGCCGGGGTCATGAAAAGGGCAGCATAGCTTGCATTGGACCTCTCTCAGAATATGTTTGCAGTGTCCTTGCATTCTTCTTTATCCTACCCAACCTCGTAGGGGGCTCATCGAATCGATCCCGAACTCAAATATGTTCTTGGAGATTGAGCGTTATAACTCCCCCCCTTTGCTACCAGGATATCCATAAGTCTCTCCCCCCAAAATTACGAAAGCAGCCCACTCTTTGTTCTTTGAGCGAAGAGAGAACAATGAATAAACCTTTTTGTGCATATCACTCGCCTGTTCCGTAGACTCACCATGCAGCCGTCAGTGCCAAAAGGCTGATTACATAGCAGTTTAAAGCTTGATACCACCCTGTCGTTCCATGTCCAGATAAAAGCACGGGAGACGTCGCTACCTTCGCCGGCATTCTTTCGCAGAGGCAATATCGTAGTCTATGAGGCTCATCCGAGACGTGATCTTTGCTGGTTGAAAACTTTACCCAATACCCCGCTGGGATGACTTGAAATACAGTCAGCCTTGGCAATTTTTGCCGGTCTCTTAGGAGGCTTCGTGACTTGTTGGAAAATGGAGTTGTGCTTTTGCTTCTGTTGCGTGCTGCTTTCGCTGTGCTGGCGAAAGCATGAGCTTGAAGAAGGCTGGTGTAGCCAGGATTTGGACCTCCCTTAGAACGTGTTTTTGTATTTCTAATGGTCATATCCATGCACCAGGGGGCTTCTTGTATTGATCCTGACCTCAACAATGTTTTCAGAAATGAACATGAGCTTTTTCCTGCAGCTATAATTAAAATGCAATTCAGCTAAAGCTCGCCATGAGCGGCACCCCTGCGGTTGACCTGTTCACTAGGCTCTCTGTGAAACTAAACACCAAGGGTGAGACTCGAACCCATACGCGCGCAGAGCACAACGGATTAGCAGTCCATCGCCTTAACCACTCAGCCACTCGCCTGCCGGTGGTGTTTATCCGCAGCTATTTTTAGTATGATGACGTTATTGTTGGCAGAAAAGTGCTATGGCAGGCGCACTTGGCTCTCTTGAACGCTAAAGACATCAAACGACGAGGATGGGATTCGAACCCACGCGTGCAGAGCACAATGGATTAGCAGTCCATCGCCTTAACCACTCGGCCACCTCGTCATGCCGCTTTGGCTGTCGGAAGCGCTGTTTTGGTGCTTTTCAACCGCTCTCATTAACATGACGGAGATAAAGTTGACCACAATGTGTTGTAAAAGGTTGGGCTGATGAGAGAGGTCGAGGCTTCGACTGACCTGCAAGGAGCGTTGGGTTCTATGGGTTAGGAGACTCACAACCGTGTTGATCGAGGGAGATGTGCTTATGTTTCTTTTGTGTGCTGCTTCTGCTTTGTTGGAAAGAACCTAGAGAGAACGCCGGGGTCATGAAAAGGGCAGCATAGCTTGCATTGGACCTCTCTCAGAATATGTTTGCAGTGTCCTTGCATTCTTCTTTATCCTACCCAACCTCGTAGGGGGCTCGTCGAATCGATCCCGAACTCAAATATGTTCTTGGAGATTGAGCGTTATAACTCCCCCCCTTTGCTACCAGGATATCCATAAGTCTCTCCCCCCAAAATTACGAAAGCAGCCCACTCTTTGTTCTTTGAGCGAAGAGAGAACAATGAATAAACCTTTTTGTGCATATCACTCGCCTGTTCCGTAGACTCACCATGCAGCTAGGGATGGGAATCGGTTCCAGGTTCCGGTTTGGAACCGGTTCCAAACGTTCCGATCCATCGGAATCGTACACGTCCACACGTTAACGATTCCACTAACGATTCTGAATGTTCCGTTCCATCCATTCCCGCGTCGCGGCATGACGTCACAGTATGCGACTAGATTTTTAAATCCCCCAAAAGCGCGATGGCTACGAGACGTAAACGATCGAAAGTGTGGCTTCATTTTACAAAAAAAGACGATCAGCAACATTCAACGTGTAATCTTTGCAAAGCGGTTCTCGCTTGTAAGGGGGGGAGCACAACAAATATGCTCAAACATTTAAATAACATCCATGGCATTAAATACCAGGAGTGCACTATATTTGACAGCCTGCGCTCCACAAACAATGGTAGGTAGGCTTATAAGTTATATCAAAACATTAATGCTAGATGTAAGTAACCAATGATCTTTTCTAACTAAATAGTCAAATTATGTGCAAATATTCGCTCGTTTCATTCATTGTAGATGTAGATGGTGACAGTGACAGACAGCCTGGTGAGAGTAGCGAGAGAGAGACCCCTTTCACGCTAGCTGCTCAGGGAGCCAAGATGACAGAGGAAAGGGTGAACGAATGTCATCGCAAGGTTGTGCGGTTCGTTGTGAAAGGTTTGCACCCTTTCATGACAGTAGAGCAGGTCGAATTTCGGTAGGTGGGAGAAATGCTTACAATATTGTTATCAAGTAGTCTATGTTATGTACGGGTGACCAGTAACGTTACGTGCTGAAAAAAATCGGACAGCCCCGACGCCGAGAGCCAATGTTTCGACTTCCGAATCCATCCAAATTGTCCCGAAAATTATAGAACTAGAGCAGCAGTCTTTTTTCACCCAAAAGCAGCATGCTGAACAAAACACGCCGGTTTTCTCCGTATGCAATGTTAAACAAGCCTCCTTGAAACACACAGCCCTTCTGTCAGTCAAATATATTCCTCCTGTCATCACGGAGTTGCAGGCGATAGCCTAAATCTTTTTTTATTTTTTTTATTAAGTAAATTTCATTGCGGTTTTATTGTTTTTAATAGCCTATCAGTGTTTTTCATAGGTTCGATTTAATGCTTAATCAGTATACAAATTAACGCTTTTCATGATCCCAGACTTTTGTGTAGCATGCTTGTTTACAAGACACACTACTAGTCTATGGAGAGTATATTTTTGAGAAGTATTTAAAATGTAGACTGAAAGTATGCTTTCTTATTTTTAGTTGAAAAGAAGTGTACTAATAGAACACTTTAATAAACTGTAAATTATTATTATCGCTGTATACAAGATCAGGTTCAGTTCCATGCTCATTTTATTTTATCTATAAGCTATTCCACCCGAAAACTTGTTACTATATAAACATGAACATGAACATGTTAGTTTATAAGACAGTGTGTAATATTATGTTTTTAAAAAAGTATTTAAAGTATAAAAAAGTATTTAATAAGCTACTCAATCAAAATAGTAAACACAAGTACAAACCAAGAATACTTAGAATACTTAATTATACTTTTAAGTATATCTTGATCAACAAGTATAGGCCAAATATACTTGGACTTTTCTGTCAGTATAAGTCAAGTATACTTAAGTGCAATTTGAAGTATATTTCTGATAAGTACATAAAGTATATTTCTGAGAAGTACATAAAAAGTAGACTGAAAGTAAACTTTCTTATTTTTAGTTTAAAAGAAGTATACTAATAGAACACTTGAATAAACTTCTTTTTCATAAGGGTATCCAACCTATAGGCTAGCTGAAGTCGCGCCGTCTCTAGGCCTACTCGTTTTTAAAACAAATCTGTTAATTGTATGCATCTGTTAGTTTCAGCAAACAGTAGTTTCTTTGTGTTTTTTCTCTCTTTGCCTCCGACCCATTGTGTCGTTTGATGCCTTGATTCGTGTCTTTTGGCTTTACCTATGTCAGCAGCAGCATGCGGAGACACACGTATACTTCCTTCACATGCCTAGGTAGACCTACTCAACTTTAACATGACCTGACATTTTCAATCCCAGCAGGCATTGTGTCTTTTAACTGATGTGATCAAATATTACACTGAATGAACTGTAGGATAGGCCTAATTTTAAAACTAATTCAGATTTTCCAACAACTCGAATGGCTTGATATAAAATACACCTTCCAGCAATTTATTTGTTTATCTGCAAGTTTTGGAACATCTGAATAGGCCTATTTTGAAATTAGGCCTGGCCTACAGTACCATTCAGTGTAATGTCATAGTCACTCACGTCATGCAACAACTTCTCTTCCTCCCCACCCCCAAATTTCACCCATCCCCATCTGGTCACCCTACAGAATGTGGTTACACAGTGAGCCATAATAACTTATTTAGCTCTATAGCCAGTATTGTTAAATCTGTCACTACTTAAGCCTATGTTAGCTAGTCTAAAATCATGAAAGTTAATGATAATTACTTACTAGTGTAATTATTAACTGTAGTTAAGTTTGTCTTTCTGGTGGCTAATTTTAAGTATTATTATTATTATTATTATATAGAATGTTGAATTATTTAGAATAATTATTAAAATAATTGATTCATTATAATCTCTAGGGAGATGACTGAGGCTCTTAACCCAAGATACAAGCCACCGTCAAGGGATAGCTTGTCCAACCACCTCATACCTGCCTGGTATGAAGTGGAAAAGGCCAACTTAATTTCAATGTTAAGTGGTATCAGCAATATGGCCATTACGTAATGGGTTAAGAGCCTCAGTCATCTCCCTAGAGATTATAATGAATCAATTATTTTAATAATTATTCTAAATAATTCAACATTCTATATAATAATAATAATAATAATAATTAAAGCTGCAAGCAGCATTTATCGGGGTTCAAGCTGTTAAGGCCTTTAAGGACTTTAAGCACAAAAGCATCAAAAGTTGTTAAGTTTTACACCACGTGATTACAGAGCCATAAAACTCATTAGCGCCAACTAGTGGCCGATTTCTTTCAAAACTCTTACAGACCTCTAGGGCCATGAGTCGAACATGCCCATCGAGTTTCGTTCCGATTGGCCTCCGTTAACCTTGTCTAATAGGTGCTCAAATTTCATTGGTCGATGGCGGCCATGTTTTTCGAGATGCGCCAACGTCCTCATAGACATACATGGCACCTTGGACCAAGACACTGCATACTAATTTTCAAGTCAATTGGACTAACGGTCAGGTGGTTATAGCCTGTTTTATGTTTGGAACATGTTTTGTTCCTCGCGGAGTACCTCTGGAATGCTTCTGCGGAGGTTTATTGTTTTATCCGCAGCAATAAAGTTTGTCGGCGTCTAAATGGATCGCGCTCTGGATCACTAACAGGAATTATTCTCGTCATGTATACACTTAACTTGATGAAAAGCGGGATTGACGCACTGCAAGCAGAGAGATGATTTCTGGCTGCCTCCGCAAAAATTGTCTTCAGCGGACAGCCCGCTGTCTTTGGAACTATTTTAGTACTTTTGCGGCAGACAAACACAAATGTGTTTCTCTTTCTGGATCTTTTCTTTGAAAACAAAACCAAAGGTTAAAAAAAAAAAAAGAACAAATGTGAAGCGAGCAATTCTATCCATTTTGACGCCTTTTCATTCATAGCGGTTACCAAGCAACACGATTACGCACCAGCTGCAACTTGATGACACAAGCATACTGCGGTTCGGATACAAATAATATGTGAACACAAGTCCATCGGGGGCGGGGGGGAGCAATCAAACTCGGGTTAGGAACAGGCAATTGAACCAAGTGTGAAAGCGCCCTTAGTCTAGTTTTAGTCAATGAAAATGTTATTTTAGTCTCTTTTTAGAAATGCAATTCTATTTAACCCAGTCAATAGTGTATCACTATGGAAAAATAGCGAAAATAGTGAACAGAAAAGTAATACTCGTCTCATTCGTGGAGGTTGAAAAACAAGTTCTTTCTGACATCCAAGATTTACTGTATTAATTTAAATGCAAAAGAAAAGGCATGAGAGTCGGTTGTTTTTTGTCAATTTTAAGTTTTAATTTAAAATATTTGTCATTTTAATATAACTATATGGCTAAATATTTTACCACTTGCTAATAAATCTAGATAGAAGTAGTGCATTGAATACATTGTTTAAATTGTGCTTAAATGTGAATTACGACCATTAAAGAGTATGTGTGTACAAAGAGAATCGTAATGCTGACAAAACTTTTTTTAAATAAAAGTATTTGATAACTTCTGGATTTGAAATAAAAATAGTGAGTATGTGTTTGTGGTTCAGCCGTGGATCAGTTACGCACTGCAAACGCAGCATATGTGAAAGCACTATAGCGAGTGCTGCTCCTGCACCGCATATGCACTGCACACGGAGTATGGGCCCTATCTTGCACCCAGCGCAATTGACTTTGTACACCGACGCATGTATCATTCCTATTTTGCACCCGCGTACAGCGGACTTTTCCCTCCACAGACGCACGTCGGTTAACTAAGAAATACACTTGCGCTCCCGGGGGCGGTTCAGCGCAAAGAGGAGGCGTGTTCCGGCGCAAACGTTCCCTCATGTTATTTTGCACGTTTAGAAAACAATTCCGCCACTAACTGAAAAAATCTAGTTTAAAGTCAGTGGCGCGTTGCACATGTTATTCTTATGCTATTTTAAGGGCGCATGCTTGGCCATAATCAATGTAGCGTGTGCACAACGCACATACACTTTGATTCTCTCACACAGAAGCAGCCGTTTTCATTTTTGCAAATCATACAGATAGATAGATAGATAGATAGATAGATAGATAGATAGATAGATAGATAGATAGATAGATAGATAGATAGATAGATAGATAGATAGATAGATAATTATAAAAGCATACTTCTAGTTTACACATTTACCCAAATTATCATACGCCTGTTTAATCGAAGTTAATTTGGGTGTGTTTCTCCATCCCCAATGTCACTTCTCTGTGTTTTACGGCCCTGACGAGAACGTCGGTCTCCTCGGCTGTGAACCGCTGCTGGCGCGCGTCTGGCAAATCCACTGTTATAATAGGAATCCGCTATAGAATAAGCGCGTCTGCTCTTAAAGGGAATGTGAGATGACGCTCTGATTGGTTTATTTCACGTTACGCCCAAACCACACCTATGAATAATGAAGCTACTTCAGACCAACCCATTTTAGATTTGCGTTGAGCGCAAGAGTCATTTATCCCGCCGGTATAATAGCAACAGTGCCCAAGACCCGGCCACAAAGTTACTTGCGTTTCGCACTTGATACTTGCGTTTCAGATCGTTAAAATCGGGCCCTATGTGTGAAACGGGCGTCAGACTTAACTTTGTTTGTTGTCGTTTGCGTTAACTCACCGCAGCTGCATCTTCTAAATAATGCCGCTAGTGGGGCTTGAGGAAGTGACGTCGTCTGCGCAGTGCGCCCTGATGCAGCCCCTGAAGTGAGACACGGGAAACAGAAATACTGCAAAATAATAATAATAATAAGACTAAACAAGACGAAATAGCGTCATAACATTTCATCTCGTTTTGGTCAACGAAAATGAAGAGACATTTTAACATAGTTTTTATTTTGTAAACCACATTTAGTCTCGTTTTTATTCGTCAACAATATTGCATTATACTTTAATTATAGTTATTGTCACATGACCAGTATTTACGTTGCGTCTCGTTTTCGTCACGTGGTTCGTTGACGACAATATTTAGTTATAATATTTGTTGACGAAAGAAATACTAGTAATCCGATATCGGATCTGACTCAAAAGACAATGTGATTCATCATTCCTTCCAATTAACCACCTTATCTTTGTATAGTAAAATAGTATGTTCAACAACATTAATAACGACGTAGCTGACCAGAGTTCGTGAATCAAATGATTCAGTTTAAAGAGTTGTTCAGACTTCTCTCGATCAGTTCAAGTCTCTCCATTTCAGATGTAAAAAAAAATATATTTATTTCACAAATTAAAAGTCCTGTGAGTCCGAAAAACAAAAGAAAATTGTAATTATCCTACCAGTTGATGGTTTCAAATTATGGTTCAAAGTGGAAACCGGTCCATGGGCACTGGTCAGCTAGCCATTTGTGCATATTTAATTGTATTCAATAGGCAGGCGATTCACCTCCACAGGATTATTTATGGCACAAAACAGGATACACTTGCCGATCACGTTCACATAGGAAAAAAAACAGAGAACAAGAAAACGCAGCCTTGGAAAACACAAGGCAAACGTACAATAATTCATTTCTGATTCAACATTTCAGTAACAAATCATATACATGCGCAGTTCAAATGACACATTAATCGAACTTTTCGACAGTTACTTAACACAGACACTCATTAATCACTCAATGGGTCTCATTCATGAAACATTCGTAAATATACGAGTAAATATGTGAGTGATTTAAAGTGGTAAAGGCGACATTCCCGAAAATTCTTCTCCTGATTCAGAAATACTTCGTAAACGTCAGATGTGATAGTGAAATGTGTGTGTGTGTGTGTTAATGAATTCCAATCAGTTGTAAATGGGACGCGTGTGCACGCTCATTCTCTAAATTACCATAAATCCCGCCCATTAAAACCGACTGAAAACTATAGGCTATATGGGCATCATATTATGACACCAAACGAAGGATTTCAACTTGTCTTCTCAAAAACGAATGAAGAAGAGAAATTTCTCAGATGCAGAAATTGAAGTTTATTATCAGAAGTTCATTCAAAACGCCACATTTTGTTTTCAAGCGTACATAGTGGCGTATCAGGCCTAAAAAAAAGGAAGCTTGGCAGCATAGATGCAGTTAATGGAGTTTCATCTGTTAATCGAACAGTCCCAGAAGTGAAAAGAAAATGGTTTGACATGAAGCTTGACTGCATTATTTGTGACTTGCGGACTTGTAAAAGAATAAACAGCTTGAAAAAAAATAAAAAATAAAAAAAACTTGCGGACTTTTGTTCCGTTTGCAGATGGCTCTCGTAATTACTGTCTGTCGTAATAAAAGTAAAAAGAAAAACCGTATGTAATTACTATATATAATATTTGGTAACACTTTACAATACGGGTGCACTAATAACCATTAATTCATGCTTAACTAATGCACAGATAATCATGTGTTAATGTATGACTCATGAAGAACTAAACCATTAATTAATGATTACTGCATCATGAAGATTCTAAATGATTAATATAAAGTAATATATGAATTGTTATTAATTAAATGTGTCATAGTGTATTAATTCATTAATAACTTATTTTATTAACTAAAAGTCTAAATCAATGCGTTAATTACCACAATTGGTCAAGGCAATGTACTTCAACTTCCAGTTGTCTGCTTTAATTAATCATTAACTAATGATTTGCAAATGTATCATTATGTTATGACTTTACTTGTTGAGGCACATGACTATTAACTAATTGTTAAGTAATATGCCATTTTGGTTTTGACATCCACACTAAGCCATGGATTTCAATTTCCAACCATGTACAACCAAGATTTCACTGAGTCCGATGAACTTTGTTGTTCATGGCACAGGACTATGTCAAGTTAACATACACTGAGAACATGCGGTTGAGCGCTGCTAGTTCATAACACTGTGTCTAGACTGGACAAAGACAATAGAACGTCCATTATAGTCAGTGATACTACACTGGATGCGGCGCGACACTACACGACAAAACCCCGTCAGTAAACCGATGCCACACTCTATTACTGACGTACTCCGAGCTCTTGTGCTAGTTCTGTTATGAAGGACAAATGGACTTGCGATGGTCTGTCATGTCCAGTGTAGACAGCTGGTCTCGTCCAGTTTAAACACAGTGTAACAGCTTCAGGAGTTCAGATTCTGGTGTGCTGATATTTGTGTGCAGCCCAACTCACCCATCCTTCAAACACGTTCACCAACATTACATTCACTGCATGTGCAAACTGTCAAAACCCATAAATGGCATATTACTTATCAATTAGTTAATAGTCATGTGCCTCAACAAGTAAAGTCATAACATAATGATGCATTTGCAAATCATTAGTTAATGATTAATTAAAGCAGACAACTGGAAGTTGTAGTACATTGCTTTGACCAACTGTGGTAATTAACGCATTCATTTACACTTTTAGTTAATAAAATAAGTTATTAATTAATTAATACATTGACACATTTAATTAATAACAATTCATATATTACTTAATCTATTAATCATTTAGAATCTTTATTAGTTGCTGATGCAGTAATCATTAATTAATGGTTTAGTTCTTCATGAGTCATACATTAACACATGATTATCTGTGCATTAGTTAAATATGAATTATGCAGATTAGTGCTCCCGTATTGTAGTGTTACCTAATATTTTTTCAAAATGCTGTGTAAATATGTACCCGATTAAGGTGAATTAAAATGCAGCCTTATTAATGAGCAAAACGTTCGGATGTTAAACGCACTATTTACGCGTGGCTGGGAGCAGGTGTAGATTTCTTTCGTACCAACTAACGTTTGGAAAATACGAACATTTTAATGAATCCGAAAATTTACGTCAGAACCACTTTACACACGATTTACACAAAAATTCGTTCTGCTCGTGTTTTATGAATAAGACCCATTGTCTCAACTCATGACACAAAAGATCATTGTTATACGTGATAGCTTTAGCCTACGGCTAATTAGTTTAGCTCGCGCTGTGCGGCCTACACTCAGCTCATATCAAATAATTTCTGAAATTGACATATCTTTCATAAGATAACATATGATAAAAAAAATGTCACTCACCAAAACGAGATTGCATCACATATTCAATTAAAAAAAGACTATTCAATAAAGATTACCGCTCTGGGATCCACTAAATCTTTACTCCGATTTCCACTTCACCTCTCTCTGACGACAACACTCCAGGCTGAAGCATCCAAAGTTTACAAGTGCACACAATCACAGTTCTCGGTAGATTATGATAATCATTTAGTGCAAGGAGTTTCTGGAGAAATGCTCCGTGTCTCATTTGATCTGTTCTCATCTGATTCTCTGTTTATGCTGACAGTGGCAGCGCCTGCGCGACCTGTGAGCGGGCCTTATGAATATGCCGCTTCTGTTGGCTCTCAGGGGTGTCAGTCACAGCAGCACAATCAGTGATTGGATGAATCGTGTGTTATTGCCCAGTGGTGTAATCGAGTGCATCAAGTAAAGGAAAAAAAAAAGAACTGATTGAAAAATATAATTTGTCCAGAACAGATCGATACGACTCAATTTAAACTGTTATAGAAGAGCTAATATACTAAGAATGCACTGGTCTCTCAAGGATTGTCTCTCTGCTTTATTTTATAAGAAATATCTCTGTGTCTAAAGTTCCTAATGTCCTGTACTCTCAACTTTTGTATAATAGTACTAGTCATAATTTTTACACCAGGCATGAATAACAGGGATGTTTTTTTTATTTTCTGTTTCGTAAACCACTGGAAAAGAACGGAAAAGAATGATTCCATGAAAATATGGAATCATTTAGCCTACCATTGATATCACCCATTTTTACAAGAAAAATTAGTTTAAAAAAAAATATTTAAAGGAACATTTTTACAAGAAAAATTAGTTTAAAAAAAATATTTAAAGGAACATTTAATGGCACAATATATAGTAAATTGTTGATTTCGATATTTGGAATGAATTTTGGGTTAGTGTGTTTCATTGACTTGACTTTTTATTGTTGTTGATTAAATGTAGTTTTGTATTTTTTACTTGTTGGGGCCCCAGGAAGAGTAGACACTGCCTAGGTAGTGGCTAATGGGGATCCAAATAAACTAATAAACTTATATCATTGATGGAAAATACCATTTACAGCCAATACAGGCAATTTACTTAGGAACGTTTTTTTGACAGTTATAGCACCACCACGTCTTGCCTGATCTCCACCACTTTTATTAGGTGTCCTTGAAAGGTGCCCATACATGTCAAGTCAAGTCAAGTCAAGTTTATTTGTATAGCGCTTCTCACAATACAGATTGCATCAAAGCAGCTTCACAGCATCAAATCAAAACAATACAACAAAGCTTGTTTCAAGAGGAATTCACTGATTGATAAAACCAAATCAAACATCCCCAAAATATCCCCAACTGAGCAAGCCAAAGGCAACAGTGGCAAGGAACCGAAAAACTCCATCAAGTGACCTAATGGTGTCCTAAAACTCCATCAGGTGACCTAATGGAGAAAAAAACCTTGGGAGAACCCAGGCTCAGTCGGGGGCCAGTTCTCCTCTGGCATTTATGAGCTAGAGGCCGGATTGTAGTTTGAACTGTGGGATTATATGAATGCCTGGCCAAAGAGATGCGACTTTAATCTAGTTTTAAACTGGGAGAACGAGTCTGAGCAACGAACAGTATCAGGAAGACTATTCCAGAGTTTTGGAATGTCTGTCAAATTTGTTGTAAATATAAATTTTTTTTTTGAAGTTTAGACACTTCTATTTATGAGAGCATAAAAATGATCCATGGGTGATAATGATTGGATTTTTTTTTTCGGTTTTTTTTTGTTCCTATCATAATTTTGACATTTTGGCATTATTGTTTAGCTATTTACCTATGTTTTCAAATTTCCTTAGTTTTTTTGTTGTTGTCTCGATCGGACTAACGACTTTGAAGATAACCACAATTTTTTAAAGCTCTAAATGACACTTACAAAAACCATAAGGCGAAACCTGGCATGTTTGGTATTGTTGGAATCGGCAAGGATTCAGGAGTCTTAGGAGGTCACTCCTGTGAAAAAACACTGGCTTGAAACTTCTAAGGCTCCTTCAAGGCATTGTGCCAATGACGTATACTGAGTTTTGAGATACACCAATGTTCTCATAGACCATCATGGCACCCTGGACAAAGACACTGCGTGCCAATTTTCAGTAGACTAACGGTTGGGTGCGCTTATAGCTATTTTCATGATTTTTTTCACTGTTATAGCACCACCAAGTGGCCAATTGTCACGATTTTTTTCATGTCAACTCAGATTGAGCTTATGAACATGTGTCCCAAGTTTAGCGAAAATATCTCTTTCCGCTCACAAGTTATAACCATTTTATAGCGCCACCAAGTGGCCAATTGTCATGATTTTTTTCACGTGACCTCAGAATGAGCTCATGAACATGTGTCCCAAGTTTTGCGAAAATATCTCTTTCCGTTCACAAGTTATAACCGTTTTATAGTGCCACCTAGTGGCCAATGGTTGCGATTTTTTTTCAAGTGATCTCAGATTGAGCTCAGGAAGACGTATCCCAAGTTTAGCAAAAAAATCTCTTTCCGTTCACAATTTATAACCGTTTTAGTAAAAGTGGCCCTGGTGCCATCAAATATTTTGGTTCCCCTTATCGATTGTTAATTGAAATTTTGAATTTTTTGGATGATTATTGATTGTCAGACTCCAGAGAATATTCTTGCAGTGGTTTGGTTCTGATCGGACCAAAAACCTAGAAGTTGTTCGCAAAAATAGGTTTTTCAAAAAAATGCAATTTACTCGAAATTGGCGCCGAGCAAATCCGAAGCATGCACCTGGTCCGCCTCGAGCCAAGGAATCCAACGATATAAGACACTTGAGCCTACGCCTCACGGTTGATGAGTTATGAGCCGTTTCGTACTTTTGACCGCTGTAGCGCCCCCGTCAGGCCGATCGGGGCGGGCCTTGGTGACGCTGTAGGCGGTGTGAGTACTATCAGCCCCCAAAGTTTCAAGTCTCTACGACTTACGGTTTGGTCTGCCCGATCAGTTTTATGTCTGAATGTTGCATCATGGGAAAATTAACAATAACAATAGGGTTTCAGCACTTCGTGCTTGAACCCCTAATAAGTGGCTAAAAAAGGGCCACAAAAAGGCCTCTAAAAAAAAAACTATAGGGTCTAGGCACTTGCCGCTTGCGCTGCTGCGTTCCAAAAACTTTATCAAGCCTTTTAACATGTGCCTCGGAGAGGAAAAAGTATGTTTTTTGCCCTTTTAGCTCATTTATCATGGAAATGTGGTGAATTTTTTTTTTACCTTTTAAACTGTGACACCTCCACTGATGGCCCGATCTCCATAAAAGTTTGCACGCTTCTTTAGAATAATATGGCGCATGTGCTCAGCTAATTTGGTGAAGTTCTGCTCTTTTTTCCCCCATTTTTCAGTCATTTAAATGTCATTTTGCATAGGATAATACAGAGGCCTTCTCACCTTTATGACAGTTAAAGCGCCCCACCAATGGCCCGACGTCCGTGAAAGTTTCCAAGCTTCTTTAGGATCACGTGACGCATGCGCATGCCCGATTTTGTGAGGTTGTATGCAAATCAGACAGCAAGATGGCCGCTTTCAGCCATTTCATGGGATTTGCCATAGAAATGCATCATTTTGACACCCTTTTAACAGTTATAGCGCCACCAAGTGGCCAGTCGCCACGTCCTTTTTCACGCGACCACAGAATGAGCTCGTACATACGTGTGCTGAGTTTGGTGCAAAAATCTCGTTCCGTTCACGAGTTATAGCCAATTAAGCAAAATGGGCTCCTCCCACTTCAGACGTTTTGGCGGCCCTTAGGGACCGTGAGCCCAAATTTTCACTTTTTTTTGATAATTATTGACAATCGGACTCCAGAGAATCTTGCTGCACTGGTTTGGTTCCGGTCGGGCCAAAAACCTAGGACTAGTTCGCGAAAGTAGGTTTTGTGAAAAACCCCAAATACCCGAAAATTTTCCCAGGGTGACGAGAAAATCCGAGGCATGCACCTGGTCCGCCTCGAGCCAAGGAATCCAACGATATAAGACACTTGAGCCTACGCCTCACGGTTGATGAGTTATGAGCCGTTTCGTACTTTTGACCGCTGTAGCGCCCCCGTCAGGCCGATCGGGGCGGGCCTTGGTGACGCTGTAGGTGGTGTGAGTACTATCAGCCCCCAAAGTTTCAAGTCTCTACGACTTACGGTTTGGTCTGCCCGATCAGTTTTATGTCTGAATGTTGCATCATGGGAAAATTAACAATAACAATAGGGTTTCAGCACTTCGTGCTTGAACCCCTAATAAGTGGCTAAAAAAGGGCCACAAAAAGGCCTCTAAAAAAAAAACTATAGGGTCTAGGCACTTGCCGCTTGCGCTGCTGCGTTCCAAAAACTTTATCAAGCCTTTTAACATGTGCCTCGGAGAGGAAAAAGTATGTTTTTTGCCCTTTTAGCTCATTTATCATGGAAATGTGGTGAATTTTTTTTTTACCTTTTAAACTGTGACACCTCCACTGATGGCCCGATCTCCATAAAAGTTTGCACGCTTCTTTAGAATAATATGGCGCATGTGCTCAGCTAATTTGGTGAAGTTCTGCTCTTTTTTCCCCCATTTTTCAGTCATTTAAATGTCATTTTGCATAGGATAATACAGAGGCCTTCTCACCTTTATGACAGTTAAAGCGCCCCACCAATGGCCCGACGTCCGTGAAAGTTTCCAAGCTTCTTTAGGATCACGTGACGCATGCGCATGCCCGATTTTGTGAGGTTGTATGCAAATCAGACAGCAAGATGGCCGCTTTCAGCCATTTCATGGGATTTGCCATAGAAATGCATCATTTTGACACCCTTTTAACAGTTATAGCGCCACCAAGTGGCCAGTCGCCACGTCCTTTTTCACGCGACCACAGAATGAGCTCGTACATACGTGTGCTGAGTTTGGTGCAAAAATCTCGTTCCGTTCACGAGTTATAGCCAATTAAGCAAAATGGGCTCCTCCCACTTCAGACGTTTTGGCGGCCCTTAGGGACCGTGAGCCCAAATTTTCACTTTTTTTTGATAATTATTGACATTCGGACTCCAGAGAATCTTGCTGCACTGGTTTGGTTCCGGTCGGGCCAAAAACCTAGGACTAGTTCGCGAAAGTAGGTTTTGTGAAAAACCCCAAATACCCGAAAATTTTCCAAGGGTGACGAGAAAATCCGAGGCATGCACCTGGTCCGCCTCGAGCCAAGGAATCCAACGATATAAGACACTTGAGCCTACGCCTCACGGTTGATGAGTTATGAGCCGTTTCGTACTTTTGACCGCTGTAGCGCCCCCGTCAGGCCGATCGGGGCGGGCCTTGGTGACGCTGTAGGCGGTGTGAGTACTATCAGCCCCAAAAGTTTCAAGTCTCTACGACTTACGGTTTGGTCTGCCCGATCAGTTTTATGTCTGAATGTTGCATCATGGGAAAATTAACAATAACAATAGGGTTTCAGCACTTCGTGCTTGAACCCCTAATAAGTGGCTAAAAAAGGGCCACAAAAAGGCCTCTAAAAAAAAAACTATAGGGTCTAGGCACTTGCCGCTTGCGCTGCTGCGTTCCAAAAACTTTATCAAGCCTTTTAACATGTGCCTCGGAGAGGAAAAAGTATGTTTTTTGCCCTTTTAGCTCATTTATCATGGAAATGTGGTGAATTTTTTTTTTACCTTTTAAACTGTGACACCTCCACTGATGGCCCGATCTCCATAAAAGTTTGCACGCTTCTTTAGAATAATATGGCGCATGTGCTCAGCTAATTTGGTGAAGTTCTGCTCTTTTTTCCCCCATTTTTCAGTCATTTAAATGTCATTTTGCATAGGATAATACAGAGGCCTTCTCACCTTTATGACAGTTAAAGCGCCCCACCAATGGCCCGACGTCCGTGAAAGTTTCCAAGCTTCTTTAGGATCACGTGACGCATGCGCATGCCCGATTTTGTGAGGTTGTATGCAAATCAGACAGCAAGATGGCCGCTTTCAGCCATTTCATGGGATTTGCCATAGAAATGCATCATTTTGACACCCTTTTAACAGTTATAGCGCCACCAAGTGGCCAGTCGCCACGTCCTTTTTCACGCGACCACAGAATGAGCTCGTACATACGTGTGCTGAGTTTGGTGCAAAAATCTCGTTCCGTTCACGAGTTATAGCCAATTAAGCAAAATGGGCTCCTCCCACTTCAGACGTTTTGGCGGCCCTTAGGGACCGTGAGCCCAAATTTTCACTTTTTTTTTTATAATTATTGACATTCGGACTCCAGAGAATCTTGCTGCACTGGTTTGGTTCCGGTCGGGCCAAAAACCTAGGACTAGTTCGCGAAAGTAGGTTTTGTGAAAAACCCCAAATACCCGAAAATTTTCCCAGGGTGACGAGAAAATCCGAGGCATGCACCTGGTCCGCCTCGAGCCAAGGAATCCAACGATATAAGACACTTGAGCCTACGCCTCACGTTTGATGAGTTATGAGCCGTTTCGTACTTTTGACCGCTGTAGCGCCCCCGTCAGGCCGATCGGGGCGGGCCTTGGTGACGCTGTAGGCGGTGTGAGTACTATCAGCCCCCAAAGTTTCAAGTCTCTACGACTTACGGTTTGGTCTGCCCGATCAGTTTTATGTCTGAATGTTGCATCATGGGAAAATTAACAATAACAATAGGGTTTCAGCACTTCGTGCTTGAACCCCTAATAATAATACTTAAAATTAGCCACCAGAAAGACAAACTTAACTACAGTTAATAATTACACTAGTAAGTAATTATCATTAACTTTCATGATTTTAGACTAGCTAACATAGGCCTAAGTAGTGACAGATTTAACAATACTGGCTATAGAGCTAAATAAGTTATTATGGCTCACTGTGTAACCACATTCTGTAGGGTGACCAGATGGGGATGGGTGAAATTTGGGGGTGGGGAGGAAGAGAAGTTGTTGCATGACGTGAGTGACTATGACATTACACTGAATGGTACTGTAGGCCAGGCCTAATTTCAAAATAGGCCTATTCAGATGTTCCAAAACTTGCAGATAAACAAATAAATTGCTGGAAGGTGTATTTTATATCAAGCCATTCGAGTTGTTGGAAAATCTGAATTAGTTTTAAAATTAGGCCTATCCTACAGTTCATTCAGTGTAATATTTGATCACATCAGTTAAAAGACACAATGCCTGCTGGGATTGAAAATGTCAGGTCATGTTAAAGTTGAGTAGGTCTACCTAGGCATGTGAAGGAAGTATACGTGTGTCTCCGCATGCTGCTGCTGACATAGGTAAAGCCAAAAGACACGAATCAAGGCATCAAACGACACAATGGGTCGGAGGCAAAGAGAGAAAAAACACAAAGAAACTACTGTTTGCTGAAACTAACAGATGCATACAATTAACAGATTTGTTTTAAAAACGAGTAGGCCTAGAGACGGCGCGACTTCAGCTAGCCTATAGGTTGGATACCCTTATGAAAAAGAAGTTTATTCAAGTGTTCTATTAGTATACTTCTTTTAAACTAAAAATAAGAAAGTTTACTTTCAGTCTACTTTTTATGTACTTCTCAGAAATATACTTTATGTACTTATCAGAAATATACTTCAAATTGCACTTAAGTATACTTGACTTATACTGACAGAAAAGTCCAAGTATATTTGGCCTATACTTGTTGATCAAGATATACTTAAAAGTATAATTAAGTATTCTAAGTATTCTTGGTTTGTACTTGTGTTTACTATTTTGATTGAGTAGCTTATTAAATACTTTTTTATACTTTAAATACTTTTTTAAAAACATAATATTACACACTGTCTTATAAACTAACATGTTCATGTTCATGTTTATATAGTAACAAGTTTTCGGGTGGAATAGCTTATAGATAAAATAAAATGAGCATGGAACTGAACCTGATCTTGTATACAGCGATAATAATAATTTACAGTTTATTAAAGTGTTCTATTAGTACACTTCTTTTCAACTAAAAATAAGAAAGCATACTTTCAGTCTACATTTTAAATACTTCTCAAAAATATACTCTCCATAGACTAGTAGTGTGTCTTGTAAACAAGCATGCTACACAAAAGTCTGGGATCATGAAAAGCGTTAATTTGTATACTGATTAAGCATTAAATCGAACCTATGAAAAACACTGATAGGCTATTAAAAACAATAAAACCGCAATGAAATTTACTTAATAAAAAAAATAAAAAAAGATTTAGGCTATCGCCTGCAACTCCGTGATGACAGGAGGAATATATTTGACTGACAGAAGGGCTGTGTGTTTCAAGGAGGCTTGTTTAACATTGCATACGGAGAAAACCGGCGTGTTTTGTTCAGCATGCTGCTTTTGGGTGAAAAAAGACTGCTGCTCTAGTTCTATAATTTTCGGGACAATTTGGATGGATTCGGAAGTCGAAACATTGGCTCTCGGGGTCGGGGCTGTCCGATTTTTTTCAGCACGTAACGTTACTGGTCACCCGTACATAACATAGACTACTTGATAACAATATTGTAAGCATTTCTCCCACCTACCGAAATTCGACCTGCTCTACTGTCATGAAAGGGTGCAAACCTTTCACAACGAACCGCACAACCTTGCGATGACATTCGTTCACCCTTTCCTCTGTCATCTTGGCTCCCTGAGCAGCTAGCGTGAAAGGGGTCTCTCTCTCGCTACTCTCACCAGGCTGTCTGTCACTGTCACCATCTACATCTACAATGAATGAAACGAGCGAATATTTGCACATAATTTGACTATTTAGTTAGAAAAGATCATTGGTTACTTACATCTAGCATTAATGTTTTGATATAACTTATAAGCCTACCTACCATTGTTTGTGGAGCGCAGGCTGTCAAATATAGTGCACTCCTGGTATTTAATGCCATGGATGTTATTTAAATGTTTGAGCATATTTGTTGTGCTCCCCCCCTTACAAGCGAGAACCGCTTTGCAAAGATTACACGTTGAATGTTGCTGATCGTCTTTTTTTGTAAAATGAAGCCACACTTTCGATCGTTTACGTCTCGTAGCCATCGCGCTTTTGGGGGATTTAAAAATCTAGTCGCATACTGTGACGTCATGCCGCGACGCGGGAATGGATGGAACGGAACATTCAGAATCGTTAGTGGAATCGTTAACGTGTGGACGTGTACGATTCCGATGGATCGGAACGTTTGGAACCGGTTCCAAACCGGAACCTGGAACCGATTCCCATCCCTAGCTGCATGGTGAGTCTACGGAACAGGCGAGTGATATGCACAAAAAGGTTTATTCATTGTTCTCTCTTCGCTCAAAGAACAAAGAGTGGGCTGCTTTCGTAATTTTGGGGGGAGAGACTTATGGATATCCTGGTAGCAAAGGGGGGGAGTTATAACGCTCAATCTCCAAGAACATATTTGAGTTCGGGATCGATTCGATGAGCCCCCTACGAGGTTGGGTAGGATAAAGAAGAATGCAAGGACACTGCAAACATATTCTGAGAGAGGTCCAATGCAAGCTATGCTGCCCTTTTCATGACCCCGGCGTTCTCTCTAGGTTCTTTCCAACAAAGCAGAAGCAGCACACAAAAGAAACATAAGCACATCTCCCTCGATCAACACGGTTGTGAGTCTCCTAACCCATAGAACCCAACGCTCCTTGCAGGTCAGTCGAAGCCTCGACCTCTCTCATCAGCCCAACCTTTTACAACACATTGTGGTCAACTTTATCTCCGTCATGTTAATGAGAGCGGTTGAAAAGCACCAAAACAGCGCTTCCGACAGCCAAAGCGGCATGACGAGGTGGCCGAGTGGTTAAGGCGATGGACTGCTAATCCATTGTGCTCTGCACGCGTGGGTTCGAATCCCATCCTCGTCGTTTGATGTCTTTAGCGTTCAAGAGAGCCAAGTGCGCCTGCCATAGCACTTTTCTGCCAACAATAACGTCATCATACTAAAAATAGCTGCGGATAAACACCACCGGCAGGCGAGTGGCTGAGTGGTTAAGGCGATGGACTGCTAATCCGTTGTGCTCTGCGCGCGTATGGGTTCGAGTCTCACCCTTGGTGTTTAGTTTCACAGAGAGCCTAGTGAACAGGTCAACCGCAGGGGTGCCGCTCATGGCGAGCTTTAGCTGAATTGCATTTTAATTATAGCTGCAGGAAAAAGCTCATGTTCATTTCTGAAAACATTGTTGAGGTCAGGATCAATACAAGAAGCCCCCTGGTGCATGGATATGACCATTAGAAATACAAAAACACGTTCTAAGGGAGGTCCAAATCCTGGCTACACCAGCCTTCTTCAAGCTCATGCTTTCGCCAGCACAGCGAAAGCAGCACGCAACAGAAGCAAAAGCACAACTCCATTTTCCAACAAGTCACGAAGCCTCCTAAGAGACCGGCAAAAATTGCCAAGGCTGACTGTATTTCAAGTCATCCCAGCGGGGTATTGGGTAAAGTTTTCAACCAGCAAAGATCACGTCTCGGATGAGCCTCATAGACTACGATATTGCCTCTGCGAAAGAATGCCGGCGAAGGTAGCGACGTCTCCCGTGCTTTTATCTGGACATGGAACGACAGGGTGGTATCAAGCTTTAAACTGCTATGTAATCAGCCTTTTGGCACTGACGGCTGCATGGTGAGTCTACGGAACAGGCGAGTGATATGCACAAAAAGGTTTATTCATTGTTCTCTCTTCGCTCAAAGAACAAAGAGTGGGCTGCTTTCGTAATTTTGGGGGGAGAGACTTATGGATATCCTGGTAGCAAAGGGGGGGAGTTATAACGCTCAATCTCCAAGAACATATTTGAGTTCGGGATCGATTCGATGAGCCCCCTACGAGGTTGGGTAGGATAAAGAAGAATGCAAGGACACTGCAAACATATTCTGAGAGAGGTCCAATGCAAGCTATGCTGCCCTTTTCATGACCCCGGCGTTCTCTCTAGGTTCTTTCCAACAAAGCAGAAGCAGCACACAAAAGAAACATAAGCACATCTCCCTCGATCAACACGTTTGTGAGTCTCCTAACCCATAGAACCCAACGCTCCTTGCAGGTCAGTCGAAGCCTCGACCTCTCTCATCAGCCCAACCTTTTACAACACATTGTGGTCAACTTTATCTCCGTCATGTTAATGAGAGCGGTTGAAAAGCACCAAAACAGCGCCACCAGAAAGACAAACTTAACTACAGTTAATAATTACACTAGTAAGTAATTATCATTAACTTTCATGATTTTAGACTAGCTAACATAGGCCTAAGTAGTGACAGATTTAACAATACTGGCTATAGAGCTAAATAAGTTATTATGGCTCACTGTGTAACCACATTCTGTAGGGTGACCAGATGGGGATGGGTGAAATTTGGGGGTGGGGAGGAAGAGAAGTTGTTGCATGACGTGAGTGACTATGACATTACACTGAATGGTACTGTAGGCCAGGCCTAATTTCAAAATAGGCCTATTCAGATGTTCCAAAACTTGCAGATAAACAAATAAATTGCTGGAAGGTGTATTTTATATCAAGCCATTCGAGTTGTTGGAAAATCTGAATTAGTTTTAAAATTAGGCCTATCCTACAGTTCATTCAGTGTAATATTTGATCACATCAGTTAAAAGACACAATGCCTGCTGGGATTGAAAATGTCAGGTCATGTTAAAGTTGAGTAGGTCTACCTAGGCATGTGAAGGAAGTATACGTGTGTCTCCGCATGCTGCTGCTGACATAGGTAAAGCCAAAAGACACGAATCAAGGCATCAAACGACACAATGGGTCGGAGGCAAAGAGAGAAAAAACACAAAGAAACTACTGTTTGCTGAAACTAACAGATGCATACAATTAACAGATTTGTTTTAAAAACGAGTAGGCCTAGAGACGGCGCGACTTCAGCTAGCCTATAGGTTGGATACCCTTATGAAAAAGAAGTTTATTCAAGTGTTCTATTAGTATACTTCTTTTAAACTAAAAATAAGAAAGTTTACTTTCAGTCTACTTTTTATGTACTTCTCAGAAATATACTTTATGTACTTATCAGAAATATACTTCAAATTGCACTTAAGTATACTTGACTTATACTGACAGAAAAGTCCAAGTATATTTGGCCTATACTTGTTGATCAAGATATACTTAAAAGTATAATTAAGTATTCTAAGTATTCTTGGTTTGTACTTGTGTTTACTATTTTGATTGAGTAGCTTATTAAATACTTTTTTATACTTTAAATACTTTTTTAAAAACATAATATTACACACTGTCTTATAAACTAACATGTTCATGTTCATGTTTATATAGTAACAAGTTTTCGGGTGGAATAGCTTATAGATAAAATAAAATGAGCATGGAACTGAACCTGATCTTGTATACAGCGATAATAATAATTTACAGTTTATTAAAGTGTTCTATTAGTACACTTCTTTTCAACTAAAAATAAGAAAGCATACTTTCAGTCTACATTTTAAATACTTCTCAAAAATATACTCTCCATAGACTAGTAGTGTGTCTTGTAAACAAGCATGCTACACAAAAGTCTGGGATCATGAAAAGCGTTAATTTGTATACTGATTAAGCATTAAATCGAACCTATGAAAAACACTGATAGGCTATTAAAAACAATAAAACCGCAATGAAATTTACTTAATAAAAAAAATAAAAAAAGATTTAGGCTATCGCCTGCAACTCCGTGATGACAGGAGGAATATATTTGACTGACAGAAGGGCTGTGTGTTTCAAGGAGGCTTGTTTAACATTGCATACGGAGAAAACCGGCGTGTTTTGTTCAGCATGCTGCTTTTGGGTGAAAAAAGACTGCTGCTCTAGTTCTATAATTTTCGGGACAATTTGGATGGATTCGGAAGTCGAAACATTGGCTCTCGGGGTCGGGGCTGTCCGATTTTTTTCAGCACGTAACGTTACTGGTCACCCGTACATAACATAGACTACTTGATAACAATATTGTAAGCATTTCTCCCACCTACCGAAATTCGACCTGCTCTACTGTCATGAAAGGGTGCAAACCTTTCACAACGAACCGCACAACCTTGCGATGACATTCGTTCACCCTTTCCTCTGTCATCTTGGCTCCCTGAGCAGCTAGCGTGAAAGGGGTCTCTCTCTCGCTACTCTCACCAGGCTGTCTGTCACTGTCACCATCTACATCTACAATGAATGAAACGAGCGAATATTTGCACATAATTTGACTATTTAGTTAGAAAAGATCATTGGTTACTTACATCTAGCATTAATGTTTTGATATAACTTATAAGCCTACCTACCATTGTTTGTGGAGCGCAGGCTGTCAAATATAGTGCACTCCTGGTATTTAATGCCATGGATGTTATTTAAATGTTTGAGCATATTTGTTGTGCTCCCCCCCTTACAAGCGAGAACCGCTTTGCAAAGATTACACGTTGAATGTTGCTGATCGTCTTTTTTTGTAAAATGAAGCCACACTTTCGATCGTTTACGTCTCGTAGCCATCGCGCTTTTGGGGGATTTAAAAATCTAGTCGCATACTGTGACGTCATGCCGCGACGCGGGAATGGATGGAACGGAACATTCAGAATCGTTAGTGGAATCGTTAACGTGTGGACGTGTACGATTCCGATGGATCGGAACGTTTGGAACCGGTTCCAAACCGGAACCTGGAACCGATTCCCATCCCTAGCTGCATGGTGAGTCTACGGAACAGGCGAGTGATATGCACAAAAAGGTTTATTCATTGTTCTCTCTTCGCTCAAAGAACAAAGAGTGGGCTGCTTTCGTAATTTTGGGGGGAGAGACTTATGGATATCCTGGTAGCAAAGGGGGGGAGTTATAACGCTCAATCTCCAAGAACATATTTGAGTTCGGGATCGATTCGATGAGCCCCCTACGAGGTTGGGTAGGATAAAGAAGAATGCAAGGACACTGCAAACATATTCTGAGAGAGGTCCAATGCAAGCTATGCTGCCCTTTTCATGACCCCGGCGTTCTCTCTAGGTTCTTTCCAACAAAGCAGAAGCAGCACACAAAAGAAACATAAGCACATCTCCCTCGATCAACACGGTTGTGAGTCTCCTAACCCATAGAACCCAACGCTCCTTGCAGGTCAGTCGAAGCCTCGACCTCTCTCATCAGCCCAACCTTTTACAACACATTGTGGTCAACTTTATCTCCGTCATGTTAATGAGAGCGGTTGAAAAGCACCAAAACAGCGCTTCCGACAGCCAAAGCGGCATGACGAGGTGGCCGAGTGGTTAAGGCGATGGACTGCTAATCCATTGTGCTCTGCACGCGTGGGTTCGAATCCCATCCTCGTCGTTTGATGTCTTTAGCGTTCAAGAGAGCCAAGTGCGCCTGCCATAGCACTTTTCTGCCAACAATAACGTCATCATACTAAAAATAGCTGCGGATAAACACCACCGGCAGGCGAGTGGCTGAGTGGTTAAGGCGATGGACTGCTAATCCGTTGTGCTCTGCGCGCGTATGGGTTCGAGTCTCACCCTTGGTGTTTAGTTTCACAGAGAGCCTAGTGAACAGGTCAACCGCAGGGGTGCCGCTCATGGCGAGCTTTAGCTGAATTGCATTTTAATTATAGCTGCAGGAAAAAGCTCATGTTCATTTCTGAAAACATTGTTGAGGTCAGGATCAATACAAGAAGCCCCCTGGTGCATGGATATGACCATTAGAAATACAAAAACACGTTCTAAGGGAGGTCCAAATCCTGGCTACACCAGCCTTCTTCAAGCTCATGCTTTCGCCAGCACAGCGAAAGCAGCACGCAACAGAAGCAAAAGCACAACTCCATTTTCCAACAAGTCACGAAGCCTCCTAAGAGACCGGCAAAAATTGCCAAGGCTGACTGTATTTCAAGTCATCCCAGCGGGGTATTGGGTAAAGTTTTCAACCAGCAAAGATCACGTCTCGGATGAGCCTCATAGACTACGATATTGCCTCTGCGAAAGAATGCCGGCGAAGGTAGCGACGTCTCCCGTGCTTTTATCTGGACATGGAACGACAGGGTGGTATCAAGCTTTAAACTGCTATGTAATCAGCCTTTTGGCACTGACGGCTGCATGGTGAGTCTACGGAACAGGCGAGTGATATGCACAAAAAGGTTTATTCATTGTTCTCTCTTCGCTCAAAGAACAAAGAGTGGGCTGCTTTCGTAATTTTGGGGGGAGAGACTTATGGATATCCTGGTAGCAAAGGGGGGGAGTTATAACGCTCAATCTCCAAGAACATATTTGAGTTCGGGATCGATTCGATGAGCCCCCTACGAGGTTGGGTAGGATAAAGAAGAATGCAAGGACACTGCAAACATATTCTGAGAGAGGTCCAATGCAAGCTATGCTGCCCTTTTCATGACCCCGGCGTTCTCTCTAGGTTCTTTCCAACAAAGCAGAAGCAGCACACAAAAGAAACATAAGCACATCTCCCTCGATCAACACGTTTGTGAGTCTCCTAACCCATAGAACCCAACGCTCCTTGCAGGTCAGTCGAAGCCTCGACCTCTCTCATCAGCCCAACCTTTTACAACACATTGTGGTCAACTTTATCTCCGTCATGTTAATGAGAGCGGTTGAAAAGCACCAAAACAGCGCTTCCGACAGCCGAAGCGGCATGACGAGGTGGCCGAGTGGTTAAGGCGATGGACTGCTAATCCATTGTGCTCTGCACGCGTGGGTTCGAATCCCATCCTCGTCGTTTGATGGCTTTAGTGTTTCGAGAGAGCCAAGTGCGCCTGCCATAGCACTTTGCTGCCAACAATAACGTCATCATACTAAAAATAGCTGCGGATAAACACCACCGGCAGCCGAGTGGCTGAGTGGTTAAGGCGATGGACTGCTAATCCGTTGTGCTCTGCGCGCGTATGGGTTCGAGTCTCACCCTTGGTGTTTAGTTTCACAGAGAGCCTAGTGAACAGGTCAACCGCAGGGGTGCCGCTCATGGCGAGCTTTAGCTGAATTGCATTTTAATTATAGCTGCAGGAAAAAGCTCATGTTCATTTCTGAAAACATTGTTGAGGTCAGGATCAATACAAGAAGCCCCCTGGTGCATGGATATGACCATTAGAAATACAAAAACACGTTCTAAGGGAGGTCCAAATCCTGGCTACACCAGCCTTCTTCAAGCTCATGCTTTCGCCAGCACAGCGAAAGCAGCACGCAACAGAAGCAAAAGCTCAACTCCATTTTCCAACAAGTCACGAAGCCTCCTAAGAGACCGGCAAAAATTGCCAAGGCTGACTGTATTTCAAGTCATCCCAGCGGGGTATTGGGTAAAGTTTTCAACCAGCAAAGATCACGTCTCGGATGACCCTCATAGACTACGATATTGCCTCTGCGAAAGAATGCCGGCGAAGGTAGCGACGTCTCCCGTGCTTTTATCTGGACATGGAACGACAGGGTGGTATCAAGCTTTAAACTGCCATGTAATCAGCCTTTTGGCACTGACGGCTGCATGTAGGGATGGGCATCGTTAAGAAATTATCGATATCGATGCCATTGTCGAGTCTGCTTATCGATGCGATTCCTTATCGATTCCCATATCGATTCCTGTACCATTTACTGAACACTTACAGGGTGCTTTGAGAGTTGTTGGCTTTGAATGTCTAATTTAAAGTGGTTTTAGAGAATGAAAACCAAGTGTGGAATATCAATACAGAAGTTCAATGCTTTGAAATTTAAAAAAAAGTAAACATTTCTAAAACAAAGCTTTGTATTGTAATCACACTTAGTCGACTCATGTGTGCTAAACAATAAAAGAGTAAAGCACGAATCATGGTTTACATTTTAACTTTAACTTTTATTGTGTTCACAAAAACTTAATCAATTAATCATTTAACATTTAAACATTTCTAGCAGTTCTTGTGCAGAAAAACAAGCATGTCTGCTTTTTCTGGGAGGATCCTTGATCTCTCCAGGCTGATTGTGTCTCCAGCTGTGGAGAACACCCGCTCTGAAGGTGTGGAAGATGCCTGAACACACAAATACTTCTCTGCTAAAGCAGACAGTAGGGGCAGACTGCCACTCTTTTCCCACCACCAGAGTACAGGGTCACCTGACATAGGAATGGCAGGAAGGCTGCTGTAGATTTGCACTTCCAAATCTACTTGCTCCCTGATGGTCCGGCGGGCCTGCTTCGGGACAGTCGAATGGTCCTCCTCTTCAAACAGCTCCTCCAAGGCTGTCTTGCGGTGCTTTGCAGGTGGGGACTGAAATAAAATAAAAAAACAATTACAAACCTGCTTTTAGAGAGGACTGTTAGTAGTACACTCTTTGTAATGAACTAACAGAGATCAGAGCTTACATAGTCTTCCTCTTCTACCTCTTCCTGGTCTTCTTCTTCCTCCAGTGTTTGAGCTTCTTCTTGCTCCTGCTTAAAAACAAATTGTGAGTCCCATATATGAAATTGGTGTAAAATGATAACAATAGCAGACAGACAGTCAAATACCTCTTCTGTGATGGCCATCACCACTGCTGCTGTTCTTAGCCTTTCCCAGATGGCATCACTCTCAATTTTCATCTTGAACCTTGGGTCCATTACTGTTGCCTCTTCCAAGAAGATCTGCACTTCTTCATTCTTGAATTTAGAAAGAAAGATTCATGTTCAACAGAGACAAATGTGAAATTCCCGTCCACATCAGTATATAATTTTTCTTGAGCAGTGAACATTTGTCCTCCATGAATATGTCAGTCAAAGTACCTGGTAGCGTGCAGAGAGATCAGTCCAAATCTTTTCCTTTATGTTCCTTGTGAAGGCAGAGTCCTGTGCTTGGATGGTATAGTGTTTCTCCAACTTCTTTAAAATTGGCAAAATTTGACCACATGTTGGACTTCTTTCGCTTGAGATGCAGAGGGTGGATGTGTATAGCACACCCATCAGATGAAGGAACTCCTCTGCCCTCCTCATGTCTTCAGTCTGTAAATTCTCCACCAATCTATAATAGATAACGATTATTGTTCATAACAAGCAAATCAGTAATCTCCCCATACTACCCCTCCGTTCTCAAGATGAACTGTAAAAATAAATTTAAAATTTCAATTGACCCTACCCTTGCACTTTACCCTTACCCTTTAGTCTCGCAAACTACTCAGTCAAGATATATAATCAGTCATAATTTAGTAGGTCATAAAAGCTTACTTTTCCTTATCTGATTGTTTCCTCAATCTGGGGTCCATAACTGCGGCCTGTATTGCGGGGAATTGTTCATAGAACCTTTTGATCATTAGATAAGAAGAATTCCACCTTGTCTTTACATCCAAAATCATCATATGCTGAGGCAGGTCTGAGAGAAAGGAACATCTATTGTTAGCACATCACCTAATCCACATTATAGAACCATCAATTTGTTTGTTGCATATATTTAGTTATATATCTCATCAAAATGTTATATTAGCATGCAATGGAAATATAAAAATTCTTACTCAGGAGTTTCTGCTTCTCTTTGAGGACGACCTTTGCCATGCTCACGCTCTTCATCCACACGATGACACTCCGCACTCTTGCTGCCCAGTTGGAGATGCTTTGGCATTTTATTATCTTCTGAGCAGCTAAATTCAGAGTATGGGCGAAGCAGCCTATTCTCACAATAGCTAGAGTCCTCAGAGCGACAGCCATGTTGGCAGCATTGTCAACCGTTGCTGCCACCACTTTCTCTCTAACCCTGTATTCTTGAAGTATTTCTTCAATCTCCTCAGCCACATTAATTCCTGTCTGTGCCTGATAAACTGCCTTGGTACAAAGCACTTTGCCTTCAATTTTTCCCTGCCTGACATAGTGCAAAGTGATTGTCAGGTAGTGGTCCTGACAGACACTTCCCAGATAGCAACATTGTTTCGGCCCGGATACGGCCCACATCTGGCACTTGTGGAATGCGGATCTGGCCCACATGCAGCGTGGAATGACGGCCCTTGTGTGGCCCACTCCTGTTTGCCAGATCTGGGCCAGAAGCAGGCCATAGCAATGCCACATGTCAGCCAAGAGCAAAGAAATAAACCAGAACTGGACCTTATCTGAGCCACAAAATCTGTGTATATTAAATATGGAGTCATCTCAGCCTTAATAAGCCTGTTAACAAGCAGAATCACTGAAGGAAAGAAGAGAACAGAAAAAGAGACGAGCAGAAACACAAGAACTATAACTGACTTCAGACACAGTCTTAGATGAAATCAACTGAAGAGAAAAGAAGACATTAAATCTGTGAAGATCTCAGCAGAGGAGGATTAAACAACTCCACAAACAGCATTACCAGCTTCACTTATTACTAACCAGACTGACTTTATTTCTGTCAGACGTCTACAGAAGTTATTATTGAGATTTAAAGGAGGTTTAACTCTAATGTGTTTCATTTAAAGTCACCATAAGAGTGACTAGTGTTTCCATTAGTTGGGCTCTTAACTCTTATTTGTCTTTTTTGGTCGCTGTGACAGTGTGTTTGTCAAACACATTTGCAGCAGCAAAGAAAGCTAAAGTGAAATGAGTTCAGGTGATGATGGTTACCTGTTGATGATTTTATATTCATCATGAAATAAACCTTTTTCACTGATGTTTTTGGAATCTAACAATTGTGTTGTTGCATTAATATTTTCACATCACAAACCCTGTGTTACTGCAGAATGAGATCCAGCAATATCATAACAAGATAAAATACTTTATCAAACATGAGCACAAAAAAGAAGTTTAATATGACACACACAGACATCAACAATCAGCGTATGAATCTCAACAATGGTGACAATCAAAAGTACTTTGCTGCAATGCATGCTGGGTACCAGCATAGTGCAAAATTCCCAGAATGCATTGCAACGTGAATAAATTATGCAGCTGAATTGTCCTATAATTTTGTTTGATTCTAAATATTTGCTTTTATCTTTTGATGTTGTTTTTGTTGTGAATTAATAGCTTTTCAGTGATGTTCTGAATTTATCTGTTTATCTAAATATTTGTGATTGTCACCATTGTTGAGATTCATACGCTGATTGTTGATATCTGTGTGTGTCAGCATAAGCTAATCTTTTGATCTCATGTTTGTTAAAAGCTTTAAACTGATTGTTATAATATTGCTAGATCTCATGCTGCAGTAACACAGGGTTTGTGATGTGACAATATTAATGGATCAACACAATTGTTAGAGTCCAAAATCATCAGTGAATCAGTCTATTTCATGATGATTATAAAATCATCAACAGGAAACCATCATCACCTGATCTCGGTTCACTTTAGCTTTCTTTGCTGCTGCAAATGTGTTTGACAAACACACTGTCACAGCGGCCAAAAAAGACATAAGTTATACTAAGAGTTAAGAGCCCAACTAATGGAAACACTAGTCACTCTTATGGTGACTTTAAATGAAACACATTAGAGTTAAACCTCTGTTAAATCTCAATAAAAACTTCTGTAGACGTCTCACAGAAATAAAGTCAGTCTGGTTAGTAATAAGTGAAGCTGGTAATGCTGTTTGTGGAGTTGTTTAATCCTCCTCTGCTGAGATCGTCACAGATTTAATGTCTTCTTTTCTCTTCAGTTGATTTCATCTAAGACTGTGTCTGAAGTCAGTTGTAGTTCTTGTGTTTCTGCTCGTCTCTTTTTCTGTTCTCTTCTTTCCTTCAGTGATTCTGCTTGTTAACAGGCTTATTAAGGCTGAGATGACTCCATATTTAATATACACAGATTTTGTGGCTCAGATAAGGTCCAGTTCTGGTTTATTTCTTTGCTCTTGGCTGACATGTGGCATTGCTATGGCCTGCTTCTGGCCCAGATCTGGCAAACAGGAGTGGGCCACACAAGGGCCGTCATTCCACGCTGCATGTGGGCCAGATCCGCATTCCACAAGTGCCAGATGTGGGCCGGATCCGGGCCGAAACAATGTTGCTATCTGGGAACAGGTTTAGATAACACCCTAGACTGAGGGTCTGGCCAATCCTAATTCAATCAGCATAAGGCTCCAAGAGCCATCCCAGATAGCAACATTGTTTCGGCCCAGATCCGGCCCACATCTGGCACTTGTGGAATGCGGATCAGTGCTGCGTTCCAGTCCACTTTTAGACACGCACTTGCGAACTTCCCTAAGCACTTCCCCTCGGGGGAATCCCCGCCGCCATTTTGAAGTGCGTTCCACTTCGTGAAGTGGACGAGGGAAGTTTAGATGGACAGACCCTCGTTCCCTCGATTTTGACCGAGGGAGCAAGTCTACTTCATATGTACACTTCAGGCCCCTATATGTCCCACAATGCAGTACGATTGTGACGTCACCACAGATCTCGTCTAATCACCACCACAACAAACAACTCTATGATATATTAATTCAAAAAAAAATTTATTGAAAACAACCCAAACACCATATATACATTTGGATGCTGCATTAAACAAATTCTTAAAGGGAAAACAAATGTCAATAATAAATCAACTACATAGTTGATTCCAAGTGATCAAGGGCTTAGGACGTTCCAATTCAGCCCATTGCAGTTTCCGCCAGGAGTGGGCACTCACAATGACGTACATCCGAGTGAACGAGACGGAGGGAAGTTAGCAAGTGAAGGGCATGACAATTTTGGACTGGAACGCAGCCCTGGCCCACATGCAGCGTGGAATGACGGCACTTGGGTGGCCCACTCCTTTTTGCCAGATCTGGGCCACAAGCAGGCCATAGCAATGCCACATGTCAGCCAAGAGCAAAGAAATAAACCAGAACTGGACCTTATCTGAGCCACAAAATCTGTGTATATTAAATATGGAGTCATCTCATCCTTAATAAGCCTGTTAACAAGCAGAATCACTGAAGGAAAGAAGAGAACAGAAAAAGAGACAAGCAGAAACACAAGAACTACAACTGACTTCAGCCACAGTCTTAGATGAAATCAACTGAAGAGAAATGAAGACATTACATCTGTGAAGATCTCAGCAGAGGAGGATTAAACAACTCCACAAACAGCATTACCAGCTTCACTTATTACTAACCAGACTGACTTTATTTCTGTCAGACGTCTACAAAAGTTTTTATTGAGAATGAACAGAGGTTTAACTCTAATGTGTTTCATTTAAAGTCACCATAAGAGTGACTAGTGTTTCCATTACTTGGGCTCTTAACTCTTATTATATATGTTGTCTTATTTGGCTGCTGTGACACATTTACAGCAGCAAAGAAAGCTAAAGTGAAATGAGATCAGGTGATGATGGTTACCTGTTGATGGTTTTTTTAATCATCATGAAATAATCTCATTCACTGATGTCTTTGGAATCTAACAATTGTGTTGCTCCATTAATATCTTCATATCACAAACCCTGTGTTACTGCATAATGAGATCTAGCAATATTATAACAGTCAGTTTAAAGCTTTTATCAAACATGAGTTAAAAAAATTAGCTTAAGCTGACACACACAGATATCAACAATCAGCGTATGAATCTCAACAATGGTGACAATCACAAATATTTTGATAAAAATAATCATTCAGAACATCACTGAAAAGCTACTAATTCACAACAGAAACAACAGCAAAAAATGTAAGCAAATATTTAGAATCAAACAAAATTATAGGACAATTCAGCTGCATAATTTATTCATGTTGCAGTGCATGCTGGGAGTTTTGTACTATGCTGGTACCCAGCATGCATTGCAGCAAAGTACTTTTGATTGTCACCATTGTTGAGATTCATACGCTGATTGTTGATATCTGTGTGTGTCAGCTTAAGCAAATTTTTTTATCTCATGTTTGATAAAAGCTTTAAACTGACTGTTATAATATTGCTAGATCTCATTATGCAGTAACACAGGGTTTGTGATATGAAGATATTAATGGAGCAACACAATTGTTAGATTCCAAAGATATCAGTGAATGAGATTATTTCATGATGATTAAAAAAACCATCAATAGGTAACCATCATCACCTGATCTCATTTCACTTTAGCTTTCTTTGCTGCCGTAAATGTGTTTGACAAACACACTGTCACAGCAGCCAAATAAGACAACATATATAATAAGAGTTAAGAGCCCAACTAATGGAAACACTAGTCACTCTTATGGTGACTTTAAATGAAACACATTAGAGTTAAACCTCTGTTCATTCTCAATAAAAACTTTTGTAGACGTCTGACAGAAATAAAGTCAGTCTGGTTAGTAATAAGTGAAGCTGGTAATGCTGTTTGTGGAGTTGTTTAATCCTCCTCTGCTGAGATCTTCACAGATGTAATGTCTTCATTTCTCTTCAGTTGATTTCATCTAAGACTGTGGCTGAAGTCAGTTGTAGTTCTTGTGTTTCTGCTTGTCTCTTTTTCTGTTCTCTTCTTTCCTTCAGTGATTCTGCTTGTTAACAGGCTTATTAAGGATGAGATGACTCCATATTTAATATACACAGATTTTGTGGCTCAGATAAGGTCCAGTTCTGGTTTATTTCTTTGCTCTTGGCTGACATGTGGCATTGCTATGGCCTGCTTGTGGCCCAGATCTGGCAAACAGGAGTGGGCCACCCAAGTGCCGTCATTCCACGCTGCATGTGGGCCAGATCCGCATTCCACAAGTGCCAGATGTGGGCCGGATCTGGGCCGAAACAATGTTGCTATCTGGGGAGTAACCTTGTTAACTTCTTTAAAGTTATTTTTGTTTTTCCTACACTCTCTCATCCAATGGCCAGGTTTACCACAGTAATTACAGCTGCCCTCTCTCTTAGGATGTTTGCGTTTCTGTTCATTCTCTGTGTTAATCTTAAAGGATGCTGCTGCAATTTTTACTCTTTCTTTAACATCAGAATCTCTTTCCCAAATAGCTAAACTTTCTAGGTTACTTCTGAGAGTTCTGTTAGCCCACGTGATATCGAGGAATGGCAAGGCTGTTCTGTACTCAGCTACAAGACCATCTGCCCAAATTCGAATTAGAGCTCCTTTATCAGCTAGCACACTTTCGGAATCATCCACTATTCCACTGTAAATTACGGCTGCCTGACAAAACCTCTCAGTATATTCACTCACAGTTTCTTCTTTCTTTTGTACACAGCTAGTAACTCTAGCCCAATTTACTTTGAGTTCTAAGATATTCTTTAGAATTTTCAAGACACCTTCTCTCAAATCACCTTTACTGGCATATCGCAGTTCGGAAGTAACAGCAGACTCAAAATTGTTGAATTCAGATTTAGTTTAACTCACATGGAATTTGTGACATCAGCTGTGTCACTTTTGGCAATGACATGTCGTAAAGACGCATTTTACTCATCCCAGCGGGGTATTGGGTAAAGTTTTCAACCAGCAAAGATCACGTCTCGGATGAGCCTCATAGACTACGATATTGCCTCTGCGAAAGAATGCCGGCGAAGGTAGCGACGTCTCCCGTGCTTTTATCTGGACATGGAACGACAGAGTGGTATCAAGCTTTAAACTGCCATGTAATCAGCCTTTTGCCACTGACGGCTGCATGGTGAGTCTACGGAACAGGCGAGTGATATGCACAAAAAGGTTTATTCATTGTTCTCTCTTCGCTGAAAGATCAAAGAGTGCGCTGCTTTCGTAATTTTGGGGGGAGAGACTTATGGGTATCCTGGTAGCAAAGGGGGGGAGTTATAATGCTCAATCTCCAAGAACATATTTGAGTTCGGGATCGATTCGACGAGCCCCCTACGAGGTTGGGTAGGATAATGAAGAGTGCAAGGACACTGCAAACAAATTCTGAGAGAGGTCCAATGCAAGCTATGCTGCCATTTTCATGACCCATGCGTTCTCTCTAGGTTCTTTCCAACAAAGCAGAAGCAGCACACAAAAGAAACATAAGCACATCTCCCTCTATCAACACGGTTGTGAGTCTCCTAACCCATAGAACCCAACGCTCCTTGCAGGTCAGTCGAAGGGTTACCTCTCTCATCAGCCCAACCTTTTACAACACATTGTGGTGAACTTTATCTCCGTCATGTTAATGAGAGCGGTTGAAAAGCACCAAAACAGCGCTTCCGACAGCCGAAGCGGCATGACGAGGTGGCCGAGTGGTTAAGGCGATGGACTGCTAATCCATTGTGCTCTGCACGCGTGGGTTCGAATCCCATCCTCGTCGTATGATGGCTTTAGTGTTTCGAGAGAGCTAAGTGGGCGTGGCAAAGCCGTTCAAAGTACCTCGCTGCCAACTTTAAAGACCTCATCCTTAAAATAGCTGCAGAAACACACCACAGCCCAGCTTCGGGCAAAAGTGCAGGCGAGTGACGAGGTGGCCGAGTGGTTAAGGCGATGGACTGCTAATCCATTGTGCTCTGCACGCGTGGGTTCGAATCCCATCCTCGTCGTTTGATGTCTTTAGTGTTTCGAGAGAGCCAAGTGCGCCTGCCATAGCACTTTGCTGCCAACAATAACGTCATCATACTAAAAATAGCTGCGGATGAACACCACCGGCAGGCGAGTGCCTGAGTGGTTAAGGCGATGGACTGCTAATCCATTGTGCTCTGTGCGTGTATGGGTTCGAGTCTCACCCTTGGTATTTAGTTTCACAGAGAGCCTAGTGAACAGGTCAACCGCAGGGGTGCCGCTCATGGCGAGCTTTAGCTGAATTGCATTTTAATTATAGCTGCAGGAAAAAGCTCATGTTCATTTCTGAAAACATTGTTGAGGTCAGGATCAATACAAGAAGCCCCCTGGTGCATGGATATGACCATTAGAAATGCAAAAACACGTTCTAAGGGAGGTCCAAATCCTGGCTACACCAGCCTTCTTCAAGCTAGTGATGTTACATATGACACTGAAGCTTCGATGCGCGTATCACACAAGCGAAACAATTTCTAGTGAAGCCCCGTATCGGAGTGTGTATTGGTTTACTAGAGTCACGTGATCGATGACAAACGAAGCCTCACTTTCTCTCCAGTCACGTGCGCGTTTCGCTTTGGGTGTCAGAAGGCTCGAACTCCAGATCGTATTTAACGAGTCGTTGCCTCAGTCTGGTTGATGTGTTTGTGAGGAGAGTGCTGTAGCCTACTTTGAAAGTTAAACAATATATTACATTTAAATAAGCAAAATTTATTTTTCGCTACTTAGGCTATTATTTTTTGTTGTTGTGTCTTTTTTTTTTTTGTAAAATCTTTGCACTTTTTGGTGATTTTAGGTAATTTGGTGTTGGTATTGGGGTTTAGGGTGGGATTAGGGGAGAGTGGTGTTGGTGTTTGGTGGTAAATAATTAAAAACTTTATCAACTTTCTGTCATTCCTACAGTTGATTAAGCAGCACTATCAGTAACAAGTGTCATAAGCACATTTAATAACAGATGATCCTATCAGACAATGTCCTTATTCATCGTGTGTGTGTGTGTGTGTGTGTAGAGAGAGAGAGAGAGAGAGAGAGAGAGAGAGAAATATATAGAGAGAGAGCCTACATTAGATCTTATTGAATCATATAAGCTCATTTTATATTTTAATTGTCACACTTTAATGGGTAAAATAATTTATTTAATGAACAAATCAAACACAAACATGAAAGGTTTTTATTTGTACACATAACATTGAAACTATGGAGTGTGTTGTGGTTGCTTCATCTGCCAGAGCTTCTAAAACAGGCTTCTGGCTGCTTTATTTTAAATAACCACCAGATGGCGCTGCTCTCGGCGCTGTTCTCGACACTCTCGAAGCTTTGAATCTTTTCCCGGAACAGTCAGGGGAAAGCCTCAGTGATTCATGAGGCTTCATTTCCCCATCCCTACTTCAAGCTCATGCTTTCGCCAGCACAGCGAAAGCAGCACGCAACAGAAGCAAAAGCACAACTCCATTTTCCAACAAGTCACGAAGCCTCCTAAGAGACCGGCAAAAATTGCCAAGGCTGACTGTATTTCAAGTCATCCCAGCGGGGTATTGGGTAAAGTTTTCAACCAGCAAAGATCACGTCTCGGATGAGCCTCATAGACTACGATATTGCCTCTGCGAAAGAATGCCGGCGAAGGTAGCGACGTCTCCCGTGCTTTTATCTGGACATGGAACGACAGGGTGGTATCAAGCTTTAAACTGCCATGTAATCAGCCTTTTGGCACTGACGGCTGCATGGTGAGTCTACGGAACAGGCGAGTGATATGCACAAAAAGGTTTATTCATTGTTCTCTCTTCGCTCAAAGAACAAAGAGTGGGCTGCTTTCGTAATTTTGGGGGGAGAGACTTATGGGTATCCTGGTAGCAAAGGGGGGGAGTTATAACGCTCAATCTCCAAGAACATATTTGAGTTCGGGATCGATTCGACGGGCCCCCTACGAGGTTGGGTAGGATAATGAAGAGTGCAAGGACACTGCAAACATATTCTGAGAGAGGTCCAATGCAAGCTATGCTGCCCTTTTCATGACCCCGGCATTCTCTCTAGGTTCTTTCCAACAAAGCAGAAGCAGCACACAAAAGAAACATAAGCACATCTCCCTCTATCAACACGGTTGTGAGTCTCCTAACCCATAGAACCCAACGCTCCTTGCAGGTCAGTCGAAGCCTCGACCTCTCTCATCAGCCCAACCTTTTACAACACATTGTGGTGAACTTTATCTCCGTCATGTTAATGAGAGCGGTTGAAAAGCACCAAAACAGCGCTTCCGACAGCCGAAGCGGCATGACGAGGTGGCCGAGTTGTTAAGGCGATGGACTGCTAATCCATTGTGCTCTGTACGCGTGGGTTCGAATCCCATCCTCGTCGTTTGATGGCTTTAGTGTTTCGAGAGAGCCAAGTGCGCATGGCAAAGCCGTTCAAAGTACCTCGCTGCCAACTTTAAAGACCTCATCCTTAAAATAGCTGCAGAAACACACCACAGCCCAGCTTCGGGCAGACGTGCAGGCGAGTGACGAGGTGGCCGAGTGGTTAAGGCGATGGACTGCTAATCCATTGTGCTCTGCACGCGTGGGTTCGAATCCCATCCTCGTCGTTTGATGTCTTTAGCGTTCAAGAGAGCCAAGTGCGCCTGCCATAGCACTTTGCTGCCAACTATAACGTCATCATACTAAAAATAGCTGCGGCAAAACACCACCGGCAGGCGAGTGGCTGAGTGGTTAAGGCGATGGACTGCTAATCCGTTGTGCTCTGCGCGCGTAAGGGTTCGAGTCTCACCCTTGGTGTTTAGTTTCACAGAGAGCCTAGTGAACAGGTCAACCGCAGGGGTGCCGCTCATGGCCAGCTTTAGCTGAATTGCATTTTAATTATAGCTGCAGGAAAAAGCTCATGTTCATTTCTGAAAACATTGTTGAGGTCAGGATCAATACAAGAAGCCCCCTGGTGCATGGATATGACCATTAGAAATACAAAAACACGTTCTAAGGGAGGTCCAAATCCTGGCTACACCAGCCTTCTTCAAGCTCATGCTTTCGCCAGCACAGCGAAAGCAGCACGCAACAGAAGCAAAAGCACAACTCCATTTTCCAACAAGTCACGAAGCCTCCTAAGAGACCGGCAAAAATTGCCAAGGCTGACTGTATTTCAAGTCATCCCAGCGGGGTATTGGGTAAAGTTTTCAACCAGCAAAGATCACGTCTCGGATGAGCCTCATAGACTACGATATTGCCTCTGCGAAAGAATGCCGGCGAAGGCTTTTTTTTCACCGTGCTTTTATCTGGACATGGAACGACAGGGTGGTATCAAGCTTTAAACTGCCATGTAATCAGCCTTTTGGCACTGACGGCTGCATGGTGAGTCTACGGAACAGGTGAGTGATATGCACAAAAAGGTTTATTCATTGTTCTCTCTTCGCTCAAAGAACAAAGAGTGGGCTGCTTTCGTAATTTTGGGGGGAGAGACTTATGGGTATCCTGGTAGCAAATGGGGGGGAGTTATAACGCTCAATCTCCAAGAACATATTTGAGTTCGGGATCGATTTGACGAGCCCCCTACGAGGTTGGGTAGGATAATGAAGAGTGCAAGGACACTGCAAACATATTCTGAGAGAGGTCCAATGCAAGCTATGCTGCCCTTTTCATGACCCCGGCGTTCTCTCTAGGTTCTTTCCAACAAAGCAGAAGCAGCACACAAAAGAAACATAAGCACATCTCCCTCTATCAACACGGTTGTGAGTCTCCTAACCCATAGAACCCAACGCTCCTTGCAGGTCAGTCGAAGCCTCGACCTCTCTCATCAGCCCAACCTTTTACAACACATTGTGGTGAACTTTATCTCCGTCATGTTAATGAGAGCGGTTGAAAAGCACCAAAACAGCGCTTCCGACAGCCGAAGCGGCATGACGAGGTGGCCGAGTGGTTAAGGCGATGGACTGCTAATCCATCGCGTGGGTTCGAATCCCATCCTCGTCGTTTGATGGCTTTAGTGTTTCGAGAGAGCCAAGTGCGCATGGCAAAGCCGTTCAAAGTACCTCGCTGCCAACTTTAAAGACCTCATCCTTAAAATAGCTGCAGAAACACACCACAGCCCAGCTTCGGGCAGACGTGCAGGAGAGTGACGAGGTGGCCGAGTGGTTAAGGCGATGGACTGCTAATCCATTGTTCTCTGCACGCGTGGGTTCGAATCCCAACCTCGTCGTTTGATGGCTTTAGTGTTTCGAGAGAGCCAAGTGCGCCTGCCATAGCACTTTGCTGCCAACAATAACGTCATCATACTAAAAATAGCTGCGGATAAACACCACCGGCAGGCGAGTGGCTGAGTGGTTAAGGCGATGGACTGCTAATCCGTTGTGCTCTGCGCGCGTATGGGTTCGAGTCTCACCCTTGGTGTTTAGTTTCACAGAGAGCCTAGTGAACAGGTCAACCGCAGGGGTGCCGCTCATGGCCAGCTTTAGCTGAATTGCATTTTAATTATAGCTGCAGGAAAAAGCTCATGTTCATTTCTGAAAACATTGTTGAGGTCAGGATCAATACAAGAAGCCCCCTGGTGCATGGATATGACCATTAGAAATACAAAAACACGTTCTAAGGGAGGTCCAAATCCTGGCTACACCAGGGGTCTAGCTGCTCTTTTTAAAGATATCTATCAATGTAAGCAAATATCATTTGGGAATTACTTGTCTTTCGAATATTTGGGTATTGTGTTAAAAGGTGCTCCACGCATTTTACTTTTCATTATTTACAGGCCTCCAAAATACTCTCCAGCCTTTGCTGAGGACTTTACAGAACTGTTATCAACAATTACCTCAGAGTTTGACTGTTTTGCCATTGCTGGAGATTTTAACATCCATATAGATAATGCAGAAAACAATATGGCCAAAGAAATCAAAACTGTTTTAAAAACTTTTGATCAGACTCAGCATGTACATGGACCCACACACAATCGTGGACACACTTTAGATTTACTTATCAGTAAGGGTCTAAACATTTCATCGATTGTTATTAAGGATGTAGCACTGTCTGATCATTTCTGTATTTTCTTTGATATATTGATCTCTCCTGCCACTGAAGCTAGATCTGTGTCTGTCAAGAAGAGATGCTTAAATGAGAACACTAGTGTCCTATTTATGAAGGCTATCTCTTTAACACCAAGCATATCTGCAGACTCTGTTGATTTTCTCCTTGATTCTTTTAACTCAAAAGTTAAAGGTGTAATTGATGATATTGCTCCTGTGAAAGTCAGGAAGAAGAGTGGCAGACAAAAGGCACCTTGGAGAAACTCAACAGCAGTGCAAAATATGAAAAGACAATGCAGAAAAGCAGAGCGCATGTGGCGGAAGACAAAACTTGTAGTCCATTATAACATCTACAAAGACAGCCTTCATGCTTTCAATATGGAACTAGGCAAAGCTAGACAGACTTTCTTCTCAAATATTATAAACAGTAATTTAAACAACACACGCACTCTTTTTGCTACTGTAGAGAGACTGACAAACCCCCCAAGCCAGATTCCCAGTGAAATGCTCTCAGACAGCAAGTGCCGTGAGTTTGCTTCTTTCTTCTCTGAGAAAATCAATAATATCAGAAAGGTGATCAGCACATCCTTGACTTGCGCTGGGGTCAGACAGATCAAACCACCTGAGAAAGTAGTTACTATGTCTGATTTCAAAGAAATTGATGGCAAAATTTTGGAAGAAACCGTACAGCACCTTAAAACATCAACCTGCGCTCTTGACACACTTCCCACATCGTTTTTCAAAAGTGTGTTAAACAGTTTAGAAGCAGATCTTCTAGAAGTGGTAAATGCTTCACTTCTCTCTGGGAGTTTTCCAAACTCCCTAAAAACTGCAGTTGTCAAGCCCCCCCTGAAAAAGAGCAATCTGGATAAGACCATATTAAGCAACTATAGACCAATCTCAAATCTTCCTTTCATAGGTAAGATCATTGAAAAAGTTGTCTTCAATCAGCTGAACAAATTCTTATGCTCGAATGGATACTTTGACAATTTTCAATCTGGTTTCCGACCGCACCACAGCACAGAGACAGCGCTCATAAAGATAATAAACGATATTCGCTTAAATACTGATTCAGGCAAATTATCAGTGCTGGTACTACTCGACCTCAGTGCTGCATTTGACACTGTCGATCACAACATACTTCTGGACAGGCTGGAAAACTGGGTGGGGCTTTCTGGGATAGTCCTAAAATGGTTCAGGTCATACTTAGATGGGAGAGGTTATTATGTGAGTATAGGAGACCATAAGTCTGAGTGGACATCCATGACATGCGGAGTCCCTCAAGGCTCAATTCTTGCGCCACTCCTGTTTAACCTGTATATGCTCCCAATGAGCCAAATAATGAGAAAGAACCAAATCTCTTACCACAGCTATGCAGACGACACACAGCTCTACTTAGCCCTATCGCCCAACGATTACAGCCCCATTTACTCCCTGTGCCAATGCATTGATGAAGTCAACAGTTGGATGTGTCAAAACTTTCTTCAGTTAAACAAAGACAAAACTGAAGTCATTGCGTTTGGAAACAAAGATGAAGTTCTCAAGGTGAACGCATACCTTCACTCTAGGGGTCAAACAACCAAAAATCAAGTCAGGAATCTTGGTGTGACACTAGAGTCAGAGCTTAGTTTCAGTAGTCATGTCAAAGCAATAACTAAATCAGCATACTATCATCTGAAAAATATTGCAAGAATTAGATGCTTTGTTTCCAGACAAGACTTAGAGAAACTTGTGCATGCTTTCATCACCAGCAGGGTGGATTATTGTAATGGACTCCTCACTGGCCTTCCCAAAAAGACCATAAGACAGTTGCAGCTCATACAGAACGCTGCCGCCAGGATTCTGAGCAGAACCAGAAAATATGAACATATCACACCAGTCCTCAGGTCTTTACACTGGCTCCCAGTTAAACTTAGGATTGATTTTAAAGTATTATTACTGGTATATAAATCATTCAATGGCCTAGGACCTCAATACATTGCAGATATGCTCACTGAATTTAACCCAACAGATCACTCAGATCATTAGGATCATATCAGCTAGAAATACCAAGGGTTCACTCTAAACATGGCGAGTCTGCTTTTAGCTATTATGCCAGCCGCAGCTGGTTCCAGAGGAGATCAGATGTGCTCCTACAGTGGTCACATTCAAATCCAGACTCAAAACACATCTGTTTAACTATGCATTTACTGAATGAGCACTGTGCCAATGTTCGTCCGACTGTTTGTACTGTATTTTATTTTTTATTTTTCTAAACTGTTTTAATTATTCTTATTTCTTTTTATTATTTTAATTTCTTCTATGTAAAGCACTTTGAATTGCCATTGTGTATGAAATGTGCTATATAAATAAACTTGCCTTGCCTTGCCTTGCCTTCTTCAAGCTCATGCTTTCGCCAGCACAGCGAAAGCAGCACGCAACAGAAGCAAAAGCACAACTCCATTTTCCAACAAGTCACGAAGCCTCCTAAGAGACCGGCAAAAATTGCCAAGGCTGACTGTATTTCAAGTCATCCCAGCGGGGTATTGGGTAAAGTTTTCAACCAGCAAAGATCACGTCTCGGATGAGCCTCATAGACTACGATATTGCCTCTGCGAAAGAATGCCGGCGAAGGTAGCGACGTCTCCCGTGCTTTTATCTGGACATGGAACGACAGGGTGGTATCAAGCTTTAAACTGCCATGTAATCAGCCTTTTGGCACTGACGGCTGCATGGTGAGTCTACGGAACAGGCGAGTGATATGCACAAAAAGGTTTATTCATTGTTCTCTCTTCGCTCAAAGAACAAAGAGTGGGCTGCTTTCGTAATTTTGGGGGGAGAGACTTATGGATATCCTGGTAGCAAAGGGGGGGAGTTATAACGCTCAATCTCCAAGAACATATTTGAGTTCGGGATCGATTCGACGAGCCCCCTACGAGGTTGGGTAGGATAAAGAAGAGTGCAAGGACACTGCAAACATATTCTGAGAGAGGTCCAATGCAAGCTATGCTGCCCTTTTCATGACCCCGGCGTTCTCTCTAGGTTCTTTCCAACAAAGCAGAAGCAGCACACAAAAGAAACATAAGCACATCTCCCTCTATCAACACGGTTGTGAGTCTCCTAACCCATAGAACCCAACGCTCCTTGCAGGTCAGTCGAAGCCTCGACCTCTCTCATCAGCCCAACCTTTTACAACACATTGTGGTCAACTTTATCTCCGTCATGTTAATGAGAGCGGTTGAAAAGCACCAAAACAGCGCTTCCGACAGCCGAAGCGGCATGACGAGGTGGCCGAGTGGTTAAGGCGATGGACTGCTAATCCATTGTGCTCTGCACGCGTGGGTTCGAATCCCATCCTCGTCGTTTGATGGCTTTAGTGTTTCGAGAGAGCCAAGTGCGCATGGCAAAGCCGTTCAAAGTACCTCGCTGCCAACTTTAAAGACCTCATCCTTAAAATAGCTGCAGAAACACACCACAGCCCAGCTTCGGGCAGACGTGCAGGCGAGTGACGAGGTGGCCGAGTGTTTAAGGCGATGGACTGCTAATCCATTGTGCTCTGCACGCGTGGGTTCGAATCCCATCCTCGTCGTTTGATGGCTTTAGTGTTTCGAGAGAGCCAAGTGCGCATGGCAAAGCCGTTCAAAGTACCTCGCTGCCAACTTTAAAGACCTCATCCTTAAAATAGCTGCAGAAACACACCACAGCCCAGCTTCGGGCAGACGTGCAGGCGAGTGACGAGGTGGCCGAGTGGTTAAGGCGATGGACTGCTAATCCATTGTGCTCTGCACGCTTGGGTTCGAATCCCATCCTCGTCGTTTGATGTCTTTAGCGTTCAAGAGAGCCAAGTGCGCCTGCCATAGCACTTTGCTGCCAACAATAACGTCATCATACTAAAAATAGCTGCGGATAAACACCACCGGCAGGCGAGTGGCTGAGTGGTTAAGGTGATGGACTGCTAATCCGTTGTGCTCTGCGCGCGTATGGGTTCGAGTCTCACCCTTGGTGTTTAGTTTCACAGAGAGCCTAGTGAACAGGTCAACCGCAGGGGTGCCGCTCATGGCGAGCTTTAGCTGAATTGCATTTTAATTATAGCTGCAGGAAAAAGCTCATGTTCATTTCTGAAAACATTGTTGAGGTCAGGATCAATACAAGAAGCCCCCTGGTGCATGGATATGACCATTAGAAATACAAAAACACATTCTAAGGGAGGTCCAAATCCTGGCTACACCAGCCTTCTTCAAGCTCATGCTTTCGCCAGCACAGCGAAAGCAGCACGCAACAGAAGCAAAAGCACAACTCCATTTTCCAACAAGTCACGAAGCCTCCTAAGAGACCGGCAAAAATTGCCAAGGCTGACTGTATTTCAAGTCATCCCAGCGGGGTATTGGGTAAAGTTTTCAACCAGCAAAGATCACGTCTCGGATGAGCCTCATAGACTACGATATTGCCTCTGCGAAAGAATGCCGGCGAAGGTAGCGACGTCTCCCGTGCTTTTATCTGGACATGGAACGACAGGGTGGTATCAAGCTTTAAACTGCCATGTAATCAGCCTTTTGGCACTGACGGCTGCATGGTGAGTCTACGGAACAGGCGAGTGATATGCACAAAAAGGTTTATTCATTGTTCTCTCTTCGCTCAAAGAACAAAGAGTGGGCTGCTTTCGTAATTTTGGGGGGAGAGACTTATGGATATCCTGGTAGCAAAGGGGGGGAGTTATAACGCTCAATCTCCAAGAACATATTTGAGTTCGGGATCGATTCGACGAGCCCCCTACGAGGTTGGGTAGGATAAAGAAGAGTGCAAGGACACTGCAAACATATTCTGAGAGAGGTCCAATGCAAGCTATGCTGCCCTTTTCATGACCCCGGCGTTCTCTCTAGGTTCTTTCCAACAAAGCAGAAGCAGCACACAAAAGAAACATAAGCACATCTCCCTCTATCAACACGGTTGTGAGTCTCCTAACCCATAGAACCCAACGCTCCTTGCAGGTCAGTCGAAGCCTCGACCTCTCTCATCAGCCCAACCTTTTACAACACATTGTGGTCAACTTTATCTCCGTCATGTTAATGAGAGCGGTTGAAAAGCACCAAAACAGCGCTTCCGACAGCCGAAGCGGCATGACGAGGTGGCCGAGTGGTTAAGGCGATGGACTGCTAATCCATTGTGCTCTGCACGCGTGGGTTCGAATCCCATCCTCGTCGTTTGATGGCTTTAGTGTTTCGAGAGAGCCAAGTGCGCATGGCAAAGCCGTTCAAAGTACCTCGCTGCCAACTTTAAAGACCTCATCCTTAAAATAGCTGCAGAAACACACCACAGCCCAGCTTCGGGCAGACGTGCAGGCGAGTGACGAGGTGGCCGAGTGTTTAAGGCGATGGACTGCTAATCCATTGTGCTCTGCACGCGTGGGTTCGAATCCCATCCTCGTCGTTTGATGGCTTTAGTGTTTCGAGAGAGCCAAGTGCGCATGGCAAAGCCGTTCAAAGTACCTCGCTGCCAACTTTAAAGACCTCATCCTTAAAATAGCTGCAGAAACACACCACAGCCCAGCTTCGGGCAGACGTGCAGGCGAGTGACGAGGTGGCCGAGTGGTTAAGGCGATGGACTGCTAATCCATTGTGCTCTGCACGCGTGGGTTCGAATCCCATCCTCGTCGTTTGATGTCTTTAGCGTTCAAGAGAGCCAAGTGCGCCTGCCATAGCACTTTGCTGCCAACAATAACGTCATCATACTAAAAATAGCTGCGGATAAACACCACCGGCAGGCGAGTGGCTGAGTGGTTAAGGCGATGGACTGCTAATCCGTTGTGCTCTGCGCGCGTATGGGTTCGAGTCTCACCCTTGGTGTTTAGTTTCACAGAGAGCCTAGTGAACAGGTCAACCGCAGGGGTGCCGCTCATGGCGAGCTTTAGCTGAATTGCATTTTAATTATAGCTGCAGGAAAAAGCTCATGTTCGTTTCCGAAAACATTGTTGAGGTCAGGATCAATACAAGAAGCCCCCTGGTGCATGGATATGACCATTAGAAATACAAAAACACGTTCTAAGGGAGGTCCAAATCCTGGCTACACCAGGGGTCTAGCTGCTCTTTTTAAAGATATCTATCAATGTAAGCAAATATCATTTGGGAATTACTTGTCTTTCGAATATCTGGGTATTGTGTTAAAAGGTGCTCCACGCATTTTACTTTTCATTATTTACAGGCCTCCAAAATACTCTCCAGCCTTTGCTGAGGACTTTACAGAACTGTTATCAACAATTACCTCAGAGTTTGACTGTTTTGCCATTGCTGGAGATTTTAACATCCATATAGATAATGCAGAAAACAATATGGCCAAAGAAATCAAAACTGTTTTAAAAACTTTTGATCTGACTCAGCATGTACATGGACCCACACACAATCGTGGACACACTTTAGATTTACTTATCAGTAAGGGTCTAAACATTTCATCGATTGTTATTAAGGATGTAGCACTGTCTGATCATTTCTGTATTTTCTTTGATATATTGATCTCTCCTGCCACTGAAGCTAGATCTGTGTCTGTCAAGAAGAGATGCTTAAATGAGAACACTAGTGTCCTATTTATGAAGGCTATATCTTTAACACCAAGCATATCTGCAGACTCTGTTGATTTTCTCCTTGATTCTTTTAACTCAAAAGTTAAAGGTGTAATTGATGATATTGCTCCTGTGAAAGTCAGGAAGAAGAGTGGCAGACAAAAGGCACCTTGGAGAAACTCAACAGCAGTGCAAAATATGAAAAGACAATGCAGAAAAGCAGAGCGCATGTGGCGGAAGACAAAACTTGTAGTCCATTATAACATCTACAAAGACAGCCTTCATGCTTTCAATATGGAACTAGGCAAAGCTAGACAGACTTTCTTCTCAAATATTATAAACAGTAATTTAAACAACACACGCACTCTTTTTGCTACTGTAGAGAGACTGACAAACCCCCCAAGCCAGATTCCCAGTGAAATGCTCTCAGACAGCAAGTGCCGTGAGTTTGCTTCTTTCTTCTCTGAGAAAATCAATAATATCAGAAATGTGATCAGCACATCCTTGACTTGCGCTGGGGTCAGACAGATCAAACCACCTGAGAAAGTAGTTACTATGTCTGATTTCAAAGAAATTGATGGCAAAATTTTGGAAGAAACCGTACAGCACCTTAAAACATCAACCTGCGCTCTTGACACACTTCCCACATCGTTTTTCAAAAGTGTGTTAAACAGTTTAGAAGCAGATCTTCTAGAAGTGGTAAATGCTTCACTTCTCTCTGGGAGTTTTCCAAACTCCCTAAAAACTGCAGTTGTCAAGCCCCCCCTGAAAAAGAGCAATCTGGATAAGACCATATTAAGCAACTATAGACCAATCTCAAATCTTCCTTTCATAGGTAAGATCATTGAAAAAGTTGTCTTCAATCAGCTGAACAAATTCTTATGCTCGAATGGATACTTTGACAATTTTCAATCTGGTTTCCGACCGCACCACAGCACAGAGACAGCGCTCATAAAGATAATAAACGATATTCGCTTAAATACTGATTCAGGCAAATTATCAGTGCTGGTACTACTCGACCTCAGTGCTGCATTTGACACTGTCGATCACAACATACTTCTGGACAGGCTGGAAAACTGGGTGGGGCTTTCTGGGATAGTCCTAAAATGGTTCAGGTCATACTTAGATGGGAGAGGTTATTATGTGAGTATAGGAGACCATAAGTCTGAGTGGACATCCATGACATGCGGAGTCCCTCAAGGCTCAATTCTTGCGCCACTCCTGTTTAACCTGTATATGCTCCCAATGAGCCAAATAATGAGAAAGAACCAAATCTCTTACCACAGCTATGCAGACGACACACAGCTCTACTTAGCCCTATCGCCCAACGATTACAGCCCCATTGACTCCCTGTGCCAATGCATTGATGAAGTCAACAGTTGGATGTGTCAAAACTTTCTTCAGTTAAACAAAGACAAAACTGAAGTCATTGCGTTTGGAAACAAAGATGAAGTTCTCAAGGTGAACGCATACCTTCACTCTAGGGGTCAAACAACCAAAAATCAAGTCAGGAATCTTGGTGTGACACTAGAGTCAGAGCTTAGTTTCAGTAGTCATGTCAAAGCAATAACTAAATCAGCATACTATCATCTGAAAAATATTGCAAGAATTAGATGCTTTGTTTCCAGACAAGACTTAGAGAAACTTGTGCATGCTTTCATCACCAGCAGGGTGGATTATTGTAATGGACTCCTCACTGGCCTTCCCAAAAAGACCATAAGACAGTTGCAGCTCATACAGAACGCTGCCGCCAGGATTCTGAGCAGAACCAGAAAATATGAACATATCACACCAGTCCTCAGGTCTTTACACTGGCTCCCAGTTAAACTTAGGATTGATTTTAAAGTATTATTACTGGTATATAAATCATTCAATGGCCTAGGACCTCAATACATTGCAGATATGCTCACTGAATTTAACCCAACAGATCACTCAGATCATTAGGATCATATCAGCTAGAAATACCAAGGGTTCACTCTAAGCATGGCGAGTCTGCTTTTAGCTATTATGCCAGCCGCAGCTGGTTCCAGAGGAGATCAGATGTGCTCCTACAGTGGTCACATTCAAATCCAGACTCAAAACACATCTGTTTAACTATGCATTTACTGAATGAGCACTGTGCCAATGTTCGTCCGACTGTTTGTACTGTATTTTATTTTTTATTTTTCTAAACTGTTTTAATTATTCTTATTTCTTTTTATTATTTTAATTTCTTCTATGTAAAGCACTTTGAATTGCCATTGTGTATGAAATGTGCTATATAAATAAACTTGCCTTGCCTTGCCTTGTTCAAGCTCATGCTTTCGCCAGCACAGCGAAAGCAGCACGCAACAGAAGCAAAAGCACAACTCCATTTTCCAACAAGTCACGAAGCCTCCTAAGAGACCGGCAAAAATTGCCAAGGCTGACTGTATTTCAAGTCATCCCAGCGGGGTATTGGGTAAAGTTTTCAACCAGCAAAGATCACGTCTCGGATGAGCCTCATAGACTACGATATTGCCTCTGCGAAAGAATGCCGGCGAAGGTAGCGACGTCTCCCGTGCTTTTATCTGGACATGGAACGACAGGGTGGTATCAAGCTTTAAACTGCCATGTAATCAGCCTTTTGGCACTGACGGCTGCATGGTGAGTCTACGGAACAGGCGAGTGATATGCACAAAAAGGTTTATTCATTGTTCTCTCTTCGCTCAAAGAACAAAGAGTGGGCTGCTTTCGTAATTTTGGGGGGAGAGACTTATGGATATCCTGGTAGCAAAGGGGGGGAGTTATAACGCTCAATCTCCAAGAACATATTTGAGTTCGGGATCGATTCGACGAGCCCCCTACGAGGTTGGGTAGGATAAAGAAGAGTGCAAGGACACTGCAAACATATTCTGAGAGAGGTCCAATGCAAGCTATGCTGCCCTTTTCATGACCCCGGCGTTCTCTCTAGGTTCTTTCCAACAAAGCAGAAGCAGCACACAAAAGAAACATAAGCACATCTCCCTCTATCAACACGGTTGTGAGTCTCCTAACCCATAGAACCCAACGCTCCTTGCAGGTCAGTCGAAGCCTCGACCTCTCTCATCAGCCCAACCTTTTACAACACATTGTGGTCAACTTTATCTCCGTCATGTTAATGAGAGCGGTTGAAAAGCACCAAAACAGCGCTTCCGACAGCCGAAGCGGCATGACGAGGTGGCCGAGTGGTTAAGGCGATGGACTGCTAATCCATTGTGCTCTGCACGCGTGGGTTCGAATCCCATCCTCGTCGTTTGATGGCTTTAGTGTTTCGAGAGAGCCAAGTGCGCATGGCAAAGCCGTTCAAAGTACCTCGCTGCCAACTTTAAAGACCTCATCCTTAAAATAGCTGCAGAAACACACCACAGCCCAGCTTCGGGCATACGTGCAGGCGAGTGACGAGGTGGCCGAGTGTTTAAGGCGATGGACTGCTAATCCATTGTGCTCTGCACGCGTGGGTTCGAATCCCATCCTCGTCGTTTGATGGCTTTAGTGTTTCGAGAGAGCCAAGTGCGCATGGCAAAGCCGTTCAAAGTACCTCGCTGCCAACTTTAAAGACCTCATCCTTAAAATAGCTGCAGAAACACACCACAGCCCAGCTTCGGGCAGACGTGCAGGCGAGTGACGAGGTGGCCGAGTGGTTAAGGCGATGGACTGCTAATCCATTGTGCTCTGCACGCGTGGGTTCGAATCCCATCCTCGTCGTTTGATGTCTTTAGCGTTCAAGAGAGCCAAGTGCGCCTGCCATAGCACTTTGCTGCCAACAATAACGTCATCATACTAAAAATAGCTGCGGATAAACACCACCGGCAGGCGAGTGGCTGAGTGGTTAAGGCGATGGACTGCTAATCCGTTGTGCTCTGCGCGCGTATGGGTTCGAGTCTCACCCTTGGTGTTTAGTTTCACAGAGAGCCTAGTGAACAGGTCAACCGCAGGGGTGCCGCTCATGGCGAGCTTTAGCTGAATTGCATTTTAATTATAGCTGCAGGAAAAAGCTCATGTTCATTTCCGAAAACATTGTTGAGGTCAGGATCAATACAAGAAGCCCCCTGGTGCATGGATATGACCATTAGAAATACAAAAACACGTTCTAAGGGAGGTCCAAATCCTGGCTACACCAGGGGTCTAGCTGCTCTTTTTAAAGATATCTATCAATGTAAGCAAATATCATTTGGGAATTACTTGTCTTTCGAATATCTGGGTATTGTGTTAAAAGGTGCTCCACGCATTTTACTTTTCATTATTTACAGGCCTCCAAAATACTCTCCAGCCTTTGCTGAGGACTTTACAGAACTGTTATCAACAATTACCTCAGAGTTTGACTGTTTTGCCATTGCTGGAGATTTTAACATCCATATAGATAATGCAGAAAACAATATGGCCAAAGAAATCAAAACTGTTTTAAAAACTTTTGATCTGACTCAGCATGTACATGGACCCACACACAATCGTGGACACACTTTAGATTTACTTATCAGTAAGGGTCTAAACATTTCATCGATTGTTATTAAGGATGTAGCACTGTCTGATCATTTCTGTATTTTCTTTGATATATTGATCTCTCCTGCCACTGAAGCTAGATCTGTGTCTGTCAAGAAGAGATGCTTAAATGAGAACACTAGTGTCCTATTTATGAAGGCTATATCTTTAACACCAAGCATATCTGCAGACTCTGTTGATTTTCTCCTTGATTCTTTTAACTCAAAAGTTAAAGGTGTAATTGATGATATTGCTCCTGTGAAAGTCAGGAAGAAGAGTGGCAGACAAAAGGCACCTTGGAGAAACTCAACAGCAGTGCAAAATATGAAAAGACAATGCAGAAAAGCAGAGCGCATGTGGCGGAAGACAAAACTTGTAGTCCATTATAACATCTACAAAGACAGCCTTCATGCTTTCAATATGGAACTAGGCAAAGCTAGACAGACTTTCTTCTCAAATATTATAAACAGTAATTTAAACAACACACGCACTCTTTTTGCTACTGTAGAGAGACTGACAAACCCCCCAAGCCAGATTCCCAGTGAAATGCTCTCAGACAGCAAGTGCCGTGAGTTTGCTTCTTTCTTCTCTGAGAAAATCAATAATATCAGAAATGTGATCAGCACATCCTTGACTTGCGCTGGGGTCAGACAGATCAAACCACCTGAGAAAGTAGTTACTATGTCTGATTTCAAAGAAATTGATGGCAAAATTTTGGAAGAAACCGTACAGCACCTTAAAACATCAACCTGCGCTCTTGACACACTTCCCACATCGTTTTTCAAAAGTGTGTTAAACAGTTTAGAAGCAGATCTTCTAGAAGTGGTAAATGCTTCACTTCTCTCTGGGAGTTTTCCAAACTCCCTAAAAACTGCAGTTGTCAAGCCCCCCCTGAAAAAGAGCAATCTGGATAAGACCATATTAAGCAACTATAGACCAATCTCAAATCTTCCTTTCATAGGTAAGATCATTGAAAAAGTTGTCTTCAATCAGCTGAACAAATTCTTATGCTCGAATGGATACTTTGACAATTTTCAATCTGGTTTCCGACCGCACCACAGCACAGAGACAGCTCTCATAAAGATAATAAACGATATTCGCTTAAATACTGATTCAGGCAAATTATCAGTGCTGGTACTACTCGACCTCAGTGCTGCATTTGACACTGTCGATCACAACATACTTCTGGACAGGCTGGAAAACTGGGTGGGGCTTTCTGGGATAGTCCTAAAATGGTTCAGGTCATACTTAGATGGGAGAGGTTATTATGTGAGTATAGGAGACCATAAGTCTGAGTGGACATCCATGACATGCGGAGTCCCTCAAGGCTCAATTCTTGCGCCACTCCTGTTTAACCTGTATATGCTCCCAATGAGCCAAATAATGAGAAAGAACCAAATCTCTTACCACAGCTATGCAGACGACACACAGCTCTACTTAGCCCTATCGCCCAACGATTACAGCCCCATTGACTCCCTGTGCCAATGCATTGATGAAGTCAACAGTTGGATGTGTCAAAACTTTCTTCAGTTAAACAAAGACAAAACTGAAGTCATTGCGTTTGGAAACAAAGATGAAGTTCTCAAGGTGAACGCATACCTTCACTCTAGGGGTCAAACAACCAAAAATCAAGTCAGGAATCTTGGTGTGACACTAGAGTCAGAGCTTAGTTTCAGTAGTCATGTCAAAGCAATAACTAAATCAGCATACTATCATCTGAAAAATATTGCAAGAATTAGATGCTTTGTTTCCAGACAAGACTTAGAGAAACTTGTGCATGCTTTCATCACCAGCAGGGTGGATTATTGTAATGGACTCCTCACTGGCCTTCCCAAAAAGACCATAAGACAGTTGCAGCTCATACAGAACGCTGCCGCCAGGATTCTGAGCAGAACCAGAAAATATGAACATATCACACCAGTCCTCAGGTCTTTACACTGGCTCCCAGTTAAACTTAGGATTGATTTTAAAGTATTATTACTGGTATATAAATCATTCAATGGCCTAGGACCTCAATACATTGCAGATATGCTCACTGAATTTAACCCAACAGATCACTCAGATCATTAGGATCATATCAGCTAGAAATACCAAGGGTTCACTCTAAGCATGGCGAGTCTGCTTTTAGCTATTATGCCAGCCGCAGCTGGTTCCAGAGGAGATCAGATGTGCTCCTACAGTGGTCACATTCAAATCCAGACTCAAAACACATCTGTTTAACTATGCATTTACTGAATGAGCACTGTGCCAATGTTCGTCCGACTGTTTGTACTGTATTTTATTTTTTATTTTTCTAAACTGTTTTAATTATTCTTATTTCTTTTTATTATTTTAATTTCTTCTATGTAAAGCACTTTGAATTGCCATTGTGTATGAAATGTGCTATATAAATAAACTTGCCTTGCCTTGCCTTGTTCAAGCTCATGCTTTCGCCAGCACAGCGAAAGCAGCACGCAACAGAAGCAAAAGCACAACTCCATTTTCCAACAAGTCACGAAGCCTCCTAAGAGACCGGCAAAAATTGCCAAGGCTGACTGTATTTCAAGTCAACCCAGCGGGGTATTGGGTAAAGTTTTCAACCAGCAAAGATCACGTCTCGGATGAGCCTCATAGACTACGATATTGCCTCTGCGAAAGAATGCCGGCGAAGGTAGCGACGTCTCCCGTGCTTTTATCTGGACATGGAACGACAGGGTGGTATCAAGCTTTAAACTGCCATGTAATCAGCCTTTTGGCACTGACGGCTGCATGGTGAGTCTACGGAACAGGCGAGTGATATGCACAAAAAGGTTTATTCATTGTTCTCTCTTCGCTCAAAGAACAAAGAGTGGGCTGCTTTCGTAATTTTGGGGGGAGAGACTTATGGATATCCTGGTAGCAAAGGGGGGGAGTTATAACGCTCAATCTCCAAGAACATATTTGAGTTCGGGATCGATTCGACGAGCCCCCTACGAGGTTGGGTAGGATAAAGAAGAGTGCAAGGACACTGCAAACATATTCTGAGAGAGGTCCAATGCAAGCTATGCTGCCCTTTTCATGACCCCGGCGTTCTCTCTAGGTTCTTTCCAACAAAGCAGAAGCAGCACACAAAAGAAACATAAGCACATCTCCCTCTATCAACACGGTTGTGAGTCTCCTAACCCATAGAACCCAACGCTCCTTGCAGGTCAGTCGAAGCCTCGACCTCTCTCATCAGCCCAACCTTTTACAACACATTGTGGTCAACTTTATCTCCGTCATGTTAATGAGAGCGGTTGAAAAGCACCAAAACAGCGCTTCCGACAGCCGAAGCGGCATGACGAGGTGGCCGAGTGGTTAAGGCGATGGACTGCTAATCCATTGTGCTCTGCACGCGTGGGTTCGAATCCCATCCTCGTCGTTTGATGGCTTTAGTGTTTCGAGAGAGCCAAGTGCGCATGGCAAAGCCTTTCAAAGTACCTCGCTGCCAACTTTAAAGACCTCATCCTTAAAATAGCTGCAGAAACACACCACAGCCCAGCTTCGGGCAGACGTGCAGGCGAGTGACGAGGTGGCCGAGTGGTTAAGGCGATGGACTGCTAATCCATTGTGCTCTGCACGCGTGGGTTCGAATCCCATCCTCGTCGTTTGATGGCTTTAGTGTTTCGAGAGAGCCAAGTGCGCATGGCAAAGCCGTTCAAAGTACCTCGCTGCCAACTTTACCATCAGCCCAACCTTTTACAACACATTGTGGTCAACTTTATCTCCGTCATGTTAATGAGAGCGGTTGATAAGCAGCAAAACAGCGCTTCCGACAGCCGAAGCGGCATGACGAGGTGGCCGAGTGGTTAAGGCGATGGACTGCTAATCCATTGTGCTCTGCACGCGTGGGTTCGAATCCCATCCTCGTCGTTTGATGTCTTCAAGAGAGCCAAGTGCGCCTGCCATAGCACTTTGCTGCCAACAATAACGTCATCATACTAAAAATAGCTGCGGATAAACACCACCGGCAGGCGAGTGGCTGAGTGGTTAAGGCGATGGACTGCTAATCCGTTGTGCTCTGCGCGCGTATGGGTTCGAGTCTCACCCTTGGTGTTTAGTTTCACAGAGAGCCTAGTGAACAGGTCAACCGCAGGGGTGCCGCTCATGGCGAGCTTTAGCTGAATTGCATTTTAATTATAGCTGCAGGAAAAAGCTCATGTTCATTTCTGAAAACATTGTTGAGGTCAGGATCAATACAAGAAGCCCCCTGGTGCATGGATATGACCATTAGAAATACAAAAACACGTTCTAAGGGAGGTCCAAATCCTGGCTACACCAGCCTTCTTCAAGCTCATGTTTCGCCAGCACAGCGAAAGCAGCACGCAACAGAAGCAAAAGCACAACTCCATTTTCCAACAAGTCACGAAGCCTCCTAAGACCGGCAAAAATTGCCAAGGCTGACTGTATTTCAAGTCATCCCAGCGGGGTATTGGGTAAAGTTTTCAACCAGCAAAGATCACGTCTCGGATGAGCCTCATAGACTACGATATTGCCTCTGCGAAAGAATGCCGGCGAAGGTAGCGACGTCTCCCGTGCTTTTATCTGGACATGGAACGACAGGGTGGTATCAAGCTTTAAACTGCCATGTAATCAGCCTTTTGGCACTGACGGCTGCATGGTGAGTCTACGGAACAGGCGAGTGATATGCACAAAAAGGTTTATTCATTGTTCTCTCTTCGCTCAAAGAACAAAGAGTGGGCTGCTTTCGTAATTTTGGGGGGAGAGACTTATGGATATCCTGGTATCAAAGGGGGGGGGTTATAACGCTCAATCTCCAAGAACATATTTGAGTTCGGGATCGATTCGACGAGCCCCCTACGAGGTTGGGTAGGATAAAGAAGAGTGCAAAGACACTGCAAACATATTCTGAGAGAGGTCCAATGCAAGCTATGCTGCCCTTTTCATGACCCCGGCGTTCTCTCTAGGTTCTTTCCAACAAAGCAGAAGCAGCACACAAAAGAAACATAAGCACATCTCCCTCTATCAACACGGTTGTGAGTCTCCTAACCCATAGAACCCAACGCTCCTTGCAGGTCAGTCGAAGCCTCGACCTCTCTCATCAGCCCAACCTTTTACAACACATTGTGGTGAACTTTATCTCCGTCATGTTAATGAGAGCGGTTGAAAAGCACCAAAACAGCGCTTCCGACAGCCGAAGCGGCATGACGAGGTGGCCGAGTGGTTAAGGCGATGGACTGCTAATCCATTGTGCTCTGCACGCGTGGGTTCGAATCCCATCCTCGTCGTTTGATGGCTTTAGTGTTTCGAGAGAGCCAAGTGCGCATGGCAAAGCCGTTCAAAGTACCTCGCTGCCAACTTTAAAGACCTCATCCTTAAAATAGCTGCAGAAACACACCACAGCCCAGCTTCGGGCAGACGTGCAGGCGAGTGACGAGGTGGCCGAGTGGTTAAGGCGATGGACTGCTAATCCATTGTGCTCTGCACGCGTGGGTTCGAATCCCATCCTCGTCGTTTGATGGCTTTAGTGTTTCGAGAGAGCCAAGTGCGCATGGCAAAGCCGTTCAAAGTACCTCGCTGCCAACTTTAAAGACCTCATCCTTAAAATAGCTGCAGAAACACACCACAGCCCAGCTTCGGGCAGACGTGCAGGCGAGTGACGAGGTGGCCGAGTGGTTAAGGCGATGGACTGCTAATCCATTGTGCTCTGCACGCGTGGGTTCGAATCCCATCCTCGTCGTTTGATGTCTTTAGCGTTCAAGAGAGCCAAGTGCGCCTGCCATAGCACTTTGCTGCCAACAATAACGTCATCATACTAAAAATAGCTGCGGATAAACACCACCGGCAGGCGAGTGGCTGAGTGGTTAAGGCGATGGACTGCTAATCCGTTGTGCTCTGCGCGCGTATGGGTTCGAGTCTCACCCTTGGTGTTTAGTTTCACAGAGAGCCTAGTGAACAGGTCAACCGCAGGGGTGCCGCTCATGGCGAGCTTTAGCTGAATTGCATTTTAATTATAGCTGCAGGAAAAAGCTCATGTTCATTTCTGAAAACATTGTTGAGGTCAGGATCAATACAAGAAGCCCCCTGGTGCATGGATATGACCATTAGAAATACAAAAACACGTTCTAAGGGAGGTCCAAATCCTGGCTACACCAGCCTTCTTCAAGCTCATGCTTTCGCCAGCACAGCGAAAGCAGCACGCAACAGAAGCAAAAGCACAACTCCATTTTCCAACAAGTCACGAAGCCTCCTAAGAGACCGGCAAAAATTGCCAAGGCTGACTGTATTTCAAGTCATCCCAGCGGGGTATTGGGTAAAGTTTTCAACCAGCAAAGATCACGTCACGGATGAGCCTCATAGACTACGATATTGCCTCTGCGAAAGAATGCCGGCGAAGGTAGCGACGTCTCCCGTGCTTTTATCTGGACATGGAACGACAGGGTGGTATCAAGCTTTAAACTGCCATGTAATCAGCCTTTTGGCACTGACGGCTGCATGGTGAGTCTACGGAACAGGCGAGTGATATGCACAAAAAGGTTTATTCATTGTTCTCTCTTCGCTCAAAGAACAAAGAGTGGGCTGCTTTCGTAATTTTGGGGGGAGAGACTTATGGATATCCTGGTAGCAAAGGGGGGGAGTTATAACGCTCAATCTCCAAGAACATATTTGAGTTCGGGATCGATTCGACGAGCCCCCTACGAGGTTGGGTAGGATAAAGAAGAGTGCAAGGACACTGCAAACATATTCTGAGAGAGGTCCAATGCAAGCTATGCTGCCCTTTTCATGACCCCGGCGTTCTCTCTAGGTTCTTTCCAACAAAGCAGAAGCAGCACACAAAAGAAACATAAGCACATCTCCCTCTATCAACACGGTTGTGAGTCTCCTAACCCATAGAACCCAACGCTCCTTGCAGGTCAGTCGAAGCCTCGACCTCTCTCATCAGCCCAACCTTTTACAACACATTGTGGTCAACTTTATCTCCGTCATGTTAATGAGAGCGGTTGAAAAGCACCAAAACAGCGCTTCCGACAGCCGAAGCGGCATGACGAGGTGGCCGAGTGGTTAAGGCGATGGACTGCTAATCCATTGTGCTCTGCACGCGTGGGTTCGAATCCCATCCTCGTCGTTTGATGGCTTTAGTGTTTCGAGAGAGCCAAGTGCGCATGGCAAAGCCGTTCAAAGTACCTCGCTGCCAACTTTAAAGACCTCATCCTTAAAATAGCTGCAGAAACACACCACAGCCCAGCTTCGGGCAGACGTGCAGGCGAGTGACGAGGTGGCCGAGTGTTTAAGGCGATGGACTGCTAATCCATTGTGCTCTGCACGCGTGGGTTCGAATCCCATCCTCGTCGTTTGATGGCTTTAGTGTTTCGAGAGAGCCAAGTGCGCATGGCAAAGCCGTTCAAAGTACCTCGCTGCCAACTTTAAAGACCTCATCCTTAAAATAGCTGCAGAAACACACCACAGCCCAGCTTCGGGCAGACGTGCAGGCGAGTGACGAGGTGGCCGAGTGGTTAAGGCGATGGACTGCTAATCCATTGTGCTCTGCACGCTTGGGTTCGAATCCCATCCTCGTCGTTTGATGTCTTTAGCGTTCAAGAGAGCCAAGTGCGCCTGCCATAGCACTTTGCTGCCAACAATAACGTCATCATACTAAAAATAGCTGCGGATAAACACCACCGGCAGGCGAGTGGCTGAGTGGTTAAGGTGATGGACTGCTAATCCGTTGTGCTCTGCGCGCGTATGGGTTCGAGTCTCACCCTTGGTGTTTAGTTTCACAGAGAGCCTAGTGAACAGGTCAACCGCAGGGGTGCCGCTCATGGCGAGCTTTAGCTGAATTGCATTTTAATTATAGCTGCAGGAAAAAGCTCATGTTCATTTCTGAAAACATTGTTGAGGTCAGGATCAATACAAGAAGCCCCCTGGTGCATGGATATGACCATTAGAAATACAAAAACACGTTCTAAGGGAGGTCCAAATCCTGGCTACACCAGGGGTCTAGCTGCTCTTTTTAAAGATATCTATCAATGTAAGCAAATATCATTTGGGAATTACTTGTCTTTCGAATATCTGGGTATTGTGTTAAAAGGTGCTCCACGCATTTTACTTTTCATTATTTACAGGCCTCCAAAATACTCTCCAGCCTTTGCTGAGGACTTTACAGAACTGTTATCAACAATTACCTCAGAGTTTGACTGTTTTGCCATTGCTGGAGATTTTAACATCCATATAGATAATGCAGAAAACAATATGGCCAAAGAAATCAAAACTGTTTTAAAAACTTTTGATCTGACTCAGCATGTACATGGACCCACACACAATCGTGGACACACTTTAGATTTACTTATCAGTAAGGGTCTAAACATTTCATCGATTGTTATTAAGGATGTAGCACTGTCTGATCATTTCTGTATTTTCTTTGATATATTGATCTCTCCTGCCACTGAAGCTAGATCTGTGTCTGTCAAGAAGAGATGCTTAAATGAGAACACTAGTGTCCTATTTATGAAGGCTATATCTTTAACACCAAGCATATCTGCAGACTCTGTTGATTTTCTCCTTGATTCTTTTAACTCAAAAGTTAAAGGTGTAATTGATGATATTGCTCCTGTGAAAGTCAGGAAGAAGAGTGGCAGACAAAAGGCACCTTGGAGAAACTCAACAGCAGTGCAAAATATGAAAAGACAATGCAGAAAAGCAGAGCGCATGTGGCGGAAGACAAAACTTGTAGTCCATTATAACATCTACAAAGACAGCCTTCATGCTTTCAATATGGAACTAGGCAAAGCTAGACAGACTTTCTTCTCAAATATTATAAACAGTAATTTAAACAACACACGCACTCTTTTTGCTACTGTAGAGAGACTGACAAACCCCCCAAGCCAGATTCCCAGTGAAATGCTCTCAGACAGCAAGTGCCGTGAGTTTGCTTCTTTCTTCTCTGAGAAAATCAATAATATCAGAAATGTGATCAGCACATCCTTGACTTGCGCTGGGGTCAGACAGATCAAACCACCTGAGAAAGTAGTTACTATGTCTGATTTCAAAGAAATTGATGGCAAAATTTTGGAAGAAACCGTACAGCACCTTAAAACATCAACCTGCGCTCTTGACACACTTCCCACATCGTTTTTCAAAAGTGTGTTAAACAGTTTAGAAGCAGATCTTCTAGAAGTGGTAAATGCTTCACTTCTCTCTGGGAGTTTTCCAAACTCCCTAAAAACTGCAGTTGTCAAGCCCCCCCTGAAAAAGAGCAATCTGGATAAGACCATATTAAGCAACTATAGACCAATCTCAAATCTTCCTTTCATAGGTAAGATCATTGAAAAAGTTGTCTTCAATCAGCTGAACAAATTCTTATGCTCGAATGGATACTTTGACAATTTTCAATCTGGTTTCCGACCGCACCACAGCACAGAGACAGCGCTCATAAAGATAATAAACGATATTCGCTTAAATACTGATTCAGGCAAATTATCAGTGCTGGTACTACTCGACCTCAGTGCTGCATTTGACACTGTCGATCACAACATACTTCTGGACAGGCTGGAAAACTGGGTGGGGCTTTCTGGGATAGTCCTAAAATGGTTCAGGTCATACTTAGATGGGAGAGGTTATTATGTGAGTATAGGAGACCATAAGTCTGAGTGGACATCCATGACATGCGGAGTCCCTCAAGGCTCAATTCTTGCGCCACTCCTGTTTAACCTGTATATGCTCCCAATGAGCCAAATAATGAGAAAGAACCAAATCTCTTACCACAGCTATGCAGACGACACACAGCTCTACTTAGCCCTATCGCCCAACGATTACAGCCCCATTGACTCCCTGTGCCAATGCATTGATGAAGTCAACAGTTGGATGTGTCAAAACTTTCTTCAGTTAAACAAAGACAAAACTGAAGTCATTGCGTTTGGAAACAAAGATGAAGTTCTCAAGGTGAACGCATACCTTCACTCTAGGGGTCAAACAACCAAAAATCAAGTCAGGAATCTTGGTGTGACACTAGAGTCAGAGCTTAGTTTCAGTAGTCATGTCAAAGCAATAACTAAATCAGCATACTATCATCTGAAAAATATTGCAAGAATTAGATGCTTTGTTTCCAGACAAGACTTAGAGAAACTTGTGCATGCTTTCATCACCAGCAGGGTGGATTATTGTAATGGACTCCTCACTGGCCTTCCCAAAAAGACCATAAGACAGTTGCAGCTCATACAGAACGCTGCCGCCAGGATTCTGAGCAGAACCAGAAAATATGAACATATCACACCAGTCCTCAGGTCTTTACACTGGCTCCCAGTTAAACTTAGGATTGATTTTAAAGTATTATTACTGGTATATAAATCATTCAATGGCCTAGGACCTCAATACATTGCAGATATGCTCACTGAATTTAACCCAACAGATCACTCAGATCATTAGGATCATATCAGCTAGAAATACCAAGGGTTCACTCTAAGCATGGCGAGTCTGCTTTTAGCTATTATGCCAGCCGCAGCTGGTTCCAGAGGAGATCAGATGTGCTCCTACAGTGGTCACATTCAAATCCAGACTCAAAACACATCTGTTTAACTATGCATTTACTGAATGAGCACTGTGCCAATGTTCGTCCGACTGTTTGTACTGTATTTTATTTTTTATTTTTCTAAACTGTTTTAATTATTCTTATTTCTTTTTATTATTTTAATTTCTTCTATGTAAAGCACTTTGAATTGCCATTGTGTATGAAATGTGCTATATAAATAAACTTGCCTTGCCTTGCCTTGTTCAAGCTCATGCTTTCGCCAGCACAGCGAAAGCAGCACGCAACAGAAGCAAAAGCACAACTCCATTTTCCAACAAGTCACGAAGCCTCCTAAGAGACCGGCAAAAATTGCCAAGGCTGACTGTATTTCAAGTCATCCCAGCGGGGTATTGGGTAAAGTTTTCAACCAGCAAAGATCACGTCTCGGATGAGCCTCATAGACTACGATATTGCCTCTGCGAAAGAATGCCGGCGAAGGTAGCGACGTCTCCCGTGCTTTTATCTGGACATGGAACGACAGGGTGGTATCAAGCTTTAAACTGCCATGTAATCAGCCTTTTGGCACTGACGGCTGCATGGTGAGTCTACGGAACAGGCGAGTGATATGCACAAAAAGGTTTATTCATTGTTCTCTCTTCGCTCAAAGAACAAAGAGTGGGCTGCTTTCGTAATTTTGGGGGGAGAGACTTATGGATATCCTGGTAGCAAAGGGGGGGAGTTATAACGCTCAATCTCCAAGAACATATTTGAGTTCGGGATCGATTCGACGAGCCCCCTACGAGGTTGGGTAGGATAAAGAAGAGTGCAAGGACACTGCAAACATATTCTGAGAGAGGTCCAATGCAAGCTATGCTGCCCTTTTCATGACCCCGGCGTTCTCTCTAGGTTCTTTCCAACAAAGCAGAAGCAGCACACAAAAGAAACATAAGCACATCTCCCTCTATCAACACGGTTGTGAGTCTCCTAACCCATAGAACCCAACGCTCCTTGCAGGTCAGTCGAAGCCTCGACCTCTCTCATCAGCCCAACCTTTTACAACACATTGTGGTCAACTTTATCTCCGTCATGTTAATGAGAGCGGTTGAAAAGCACCAAAACAGCGCTTCCGACAGCCGAAGCGGCATGACGAGGTAGCCGAGTGGTTAAGGCGATGGACTGCTAATCCATTGTGCTCTGCACGCGTGGGTTCGAATCCCATCCTCGTCGTTTGATGGCTTTAGTGTTTCGAGAGAGCCAAGTGCGCATGGCAAAGCCGTTCAAAGTACCTCGCTGCCAACTTTAAAGACCTCATCCTTAAAATAGCTGCAGAAACACACCACAGCCCAGCTTCGGGCAGACGTGCAGGCGAGTGACGAGGTGGCCGAGTGTTTAAGGCGATGGACTGCTAATCCATTGTGCTCTGCACGCGTGGGTTCGAATCCCATCCTCGTCGTTTGATGGCTTTAGTGTTTCGAGAGAGCCAAGTGCGCATGGCAAAGCCGTTCAAAGTACCTCGCTGCCAACTTTAAAGACCTCATCCTTAAAATAGCTGCAGAAACACACCACAGCCCAGCTTCGGGCAGACGTGCAGGCGAGTGACGAGGTGGCCGAGTGGTTAAGGCGATGGACTGCTAATCCATTGTGCTCTGCACGCGTGGGTTCGAATCCCATCCTCGTCGTTTGATGTCTTTAGCGTTCAAGAGAGCCAAGTGCGCCTGCCATAGCACTTTGCTGCCAACAATAACGTCATCATACTAAAAATAGCTGCGGATAAACACCACCGGCAGGCGAGTGGCTGAGTGGTTAAGGCGATGGACTGCTAATCCGTTGTGCTCTGCGCGCGTATGGGTTCGAGTCTCACCCTTGGTGTTTAGTTTCACAGAGAGCCTAGTGAACAGGTCAACCGCAGGGGTGCCGCTCATGGCGAGCTTTAGCTGAATTGCATTTTAATTATAGCTGCAGGAAAAAGCTCATGTTCATTTCCGAAAACATTGTTGAGGTCAGGATCAATACAAGAAGCCCCCTGGTGCATGGATATGACCATTAGAAATACAAAAACACGTTCTAAGGGAGGTCCAAATCCTGGCTACACCAGGGGTCTAGCTGCTCTTTTTAAAGATATCTATCAATGTAAGCAAATATCATTTGGGAATTACTTGTCTTTCGAATATCTGGGTATTGTGTTAAAAGGTGCTCCACGCATTTTACTTTTCATTATTTACAGGCCTCCAAAATACTCTCCAGCCTTTGCTGAGGACTTTACAGAACTGTTATCAACAATTACCTCAGAGTTTGACTGTTTTGCCATTGCTGGAGATTTTAACATCCATATAGATAATGCAGAAAACAATATGGCCAAAGAAATCAAAACTGTTTTAAAAACTTTTGATCTGACTCAGCATGTACATGGACCCACACACAATCGTGGACACACTTTAGATTTACTTATCAGTAAGGGTCTAAACATTTCATCGATTGTTATTAAGGATGTAGCACTGTCTGATCATTTCTGTATTTTCTTTGATATATTGAAGGCTATATCTTTAACACCAAGCATATCTGCAGACTCTGTTGATTTTCTCCTTGATTCTTTTAACTCAAAAGTTAAAGGTGTAATTGATGATATTGCTCCTGTGAAAGTCAGGAAGAAGAGTGGCAGACAAAAGGCACCTTGGAGAAACTCAACAGCAGTGCAAAATATGAAAAGACAATGCAGAAAAGCAGAGCGCATGTGGCGGAAGACAAAACTTGTAGTCCATTATAACATCTACAAAGACAGCCTTCATGCTTTCAATATGGAACTAGGCAAAGCTAGACAGACTTTCTTCTCAAATATTATAAACAGTAATTTAAACAACACACGCACTCTTTTTGCTACTGTAGAGAGACTGACAAACCCCCCAAGCCAGATTCCCAGTGAAATGCTCTCAGACAGCAAGTGCCGTGAGTTTGCTTCTTTCTTCTCTGAGAAAATCAATAATATCAGAAATGTGATCAGCACATCCTTGACTTGCGCTGGGGTCAGACAGATCAAACCACCTGAGAAAGTAGTTACTATGTCTGATTTCAAAGAAATTGATGGCAAAATTTTGGAAGAAACCGTACAGCACCTTAAAACATCAACCTGCGCTCTTGACACACTTCCCACATCGTTTTTCAAAAGTGTGTTAAACAGTTTAGAAGCAGATCTTCTAGAAGTGGTAAATGCTTCACTTCTCTCTGGGAGTTTTCCAAACTCCCTAAAAACTGCAGTTGTCAAGCCCCCCCTGAAAAAGAGCAATCTGGATAAGACCATATTAAGCAACTATAGACCAATCTCAAATCTTCCTTTCATAGGTAAGATCATTGAAAAAGTTGTCTTCAATCAGCTGAACAAATTCTTATGCTCGAATGGATACTTTGACAATTTTCAATCTGGTTTCCGACCGCACCACAGCACAGAGACAGCGCTCATAAAGATAATAAACGATATTCGCTTAAATACTGATTCAGGCAAATTATCAGTGCTGGTACTACTCGACCTCAGTGCTGCATTTGACACTGTCGATCACAACATACTTCTGGACAGGCTGGAAAACTGGGTGGGGCTTTCTGGGATAGTCCTAAAATGGTTCAGGTCATACTTAGATGGGAGAGGTTATTATGTGAGTATAGGAGACCATAAGTCTGAGTGGACATCCATGACATGCGGAGTCCCTCAAGGCTCAATTCTTGCGCCACTCCTGTTTAACCTGTATATGCTCCCAATGAGCCAAATAATGAGAAAGAACCAAATCTCTTACCACAGCTATGCAGACGACACACAGCTCTACTTAGCCCTATCGCCCAACGATTACAGCCCCATTGACTCCCTGTGCCAATGCATTGATGAAGTCAACAGTTGGATGTGTCAAAACTTTCTTCAGTTAAACAAAGACAAAACTGAAGTCATTGCGTTTGGAAACAAAGATGAAGTTCTCAAGGTGAACGCATACCTTCACTCTAGGGGTCAAACAACCAAAAATCAAGTCAGGAATCTTGGTGTGACACTAGAGTCAGAGCTTAGTTTCAGTAGTCATGTCAAAGCAATAACTAAATCAGCATACTATCATCTGAAAAATATTGCAAGAATTAGATGCTTTGTTTCCAGACAAGACTTAGAGAAACTTGTGCATGCTTTCATCACCAGCAGGGTGGATTATTGTAATGGACTCCTCACTGGCCTTCCCAAAAAGACCATAAGACAGTTGCAGCTCATACAGAACGCTGCCGCCAGGATTCTGAGCAGAACCAGAAAATATGAACATATCACACCAGTCCTCAGGTCTTTACACTGGCTCCCAGTTAAACTTAGGATTGATTTTAAAGTATTATTACTGGTATATAAATCATTCAATGGCCTAGGACCTCAATACATTGCAGATATGCTCACTGAATTTAACCCAACAGATCACTCAGATCATTAGGATCATATCAGCTAGAAATACCAAGGGTTCACTCTAAGCATGGCGAGTCTGCTTTTAGCTATTATGCCAGCCGCAGCTGGTTCCAGAGGAGATCAGATGTGCTCCTACAGTGGTCACATTCAAATCCAGACTCAAAACACATCTGTTTAACTATGCATTTACTGAATGAGCACTGTGCCAATGTTCGTCCGACTGTTTGTACTGTATTTTATTTTTTATTTTTCTAAACTGTTTTAATTATTCTTATTTCTTTTTATTATTTTAATTTCTTCTATGTAAAGCACTTTGAATTGCCATTGTGTATGAAATGTGCTATATAAATAAACTTGCCTTGCCTTGCCTTGTTCAAGCTCATGCTTTCGCCAGCACAGCGAAAGCAGCACGCAACAGAAGCAAAAGCACAACTCCATTTTCCAACAAGTCACGAAGCCTCCTAAGAGACCGGCAAAAATTGCCAAGGCTGACTGTATTTCAAGTCATCCCAGCGGGGTATTGGGTAAAGTTTTCAACCAGCAAAGATCACGTCTCGGATGAGCCTCATAGACTACGATATTGCCTCTGCGAAAGAATGCCGGCGAAGGTAGCGACGTCTCCCGTGCTTTTATCTGGACATGGAACGACAGGGTGGTATCAAGCTTTAAACTGCCATGTAATCAGCCTTTTGGCACTGACGGCTGCATGGTGAGTCTACCGAACAGGCGAGTGATATGCACAAAAAGGTTTATTCATTGTTCTCTCTTCGCTCAAAGAACAAAGAGTGGGCTGCTTTCGTAATTTTGGGGGGAGAGACTTATGGATATCCTGGTAGCAAAGGGGGGGAGTTATAACGCTCAATCTCCAAGAACATATTTGAGTTCGGGATCGATTCGACGAGCCCCCTACGAGGTTGGGTAGGATAAAGAAGAGTGCAAGGACACTGCAAACATATTCTGAGAGAGGTCCAATGCAAGCTATGCTGCCCTTTTCATGACCCCGGCGTTCTCTCTAGGTTCTTTCCAACAAAGCAGAAGCAGCACACAAAAGAAACATAAGCACATCTCCCTCTATCAACACGGTTGTGAGTCTCCTAACCCATAGAACCCAACGCTCCTTGCAGGTCAGTCGAAGCCTCGACCTCTCTCATCAGCCCAACCTTTTACAACACATTGTGGTCAACTTTATCTCCGTCATGTTAATGAGAGCGGTTGAAAAGCACCAAAACAGCGCTTCCGACAGCCGAAGCGGCATGACGAGGTGGCCGAGTGGTTAAGGCGATGGACTGCTAATCCATTGTGCTCTGCACGCGTGGGTTCGAATCCCATCCTCGTCGTTTGATGGCTTTAGTGTTTCGAGAGAGCCAAGTGCGCATGGCAAAGCCGTTCAAAGTACCTCGCTGCCAACTTTAAAGACCTCATCCTTAAAATAGCTGCAGAAACACACCACAGCCCAGCTTCGGGCATACGTGCAGGCGAGTGACGAGGTGGCCGAGTGTTTAAGGCGATGGACTGCTAATCCATTGTGCTCTGCACGCGTGGGTTCGAATCCCATCCTCGTCGTTTGATGGCTTTAGTGTTTCGAGAGAGCCAAGTGCGCATGGCAAAGCCGTTCAAAGTACCTCGCTGCCAACTTTAAAGACCTCATCCTTAAAATAGCTGCAGAAACACACCACAGCCCAGCTTCGGGCAGACGTGCAGGCGAGTGACGAGGTGGCCGAGTGGTTAAGGCGATGGACTGCTAATCCATTGTGCTCTGCACGCGTGGGTTCGAATCCCATCCTCGTCGTTTGATGTCTTTAGCGTTCAAGAGAGCCAAGTGCGCCTGCCATAGCACTTTGCTGCCAACAATAACGTCATCATACTAAAAATAGCTGCGGATAAACACCACCGGCAGGCGAGTGGCTGAGTGGTTAAGGCGATGGACTGCTAATCCGTTGTGCTCTGCGCGCGTATGGGTTCGAGTCTCACCCTTGGTGTTTAGTTTCACAGAGAGCCTAGTGAACAGGTCAACCGCAGGGGTGCCGCTCATGGCGAGCTTTAGCTGAATTGCATTTTAATTATAGCTGCAGGAAAAAGCTCATGTTCATTTCCGAAAACATTGTTGAGGTCAGGATCAATACAAGAAGCCCCCTGGTGCATGGATATGACCATTAGAAATACAAAAACACGTTCTAAGGGAGGTCCAAATCCTGGCTACACCAGGGGTCTAGCTGCTCTTTTTAAAGATATCTATCAATGTAAGCAAATATCATTTGGGAATTACTTGTCTTTCGAATATCTGGGTATTGTGTTAAAAGGTGCTCCACGCATTTTACTTTTCATTATTTACAGGCCTCCAAAATACTCTCCAGCCTTTGCTGAGGACTTTACAGAACTGTTATCAACAATTACCTCAGAGTTTGACTGTTTTGCCATTGCTGGAGATTTTAACATCCATATAGATAATGCAGAAAACAATATGGCCAAAGAAATCAAAACTGTTTTAAAAACTTTTGATCTGACTCAGCATGTACATGGACCCACACACAATCGTGGACACACTTTAGATTTACTTATCAGTAAGGGTCTAAACATTTCATCGATTGTTATTAAGGATGTAGCACTGTCTGATCATTTCTGTATTTTCTTTGATATATTGATCTCTCCTGCCACTGAAGCTAGATCTGTGTCTGTCAAGAAGAGATGCTTAAATGAGAACACTAGTGTCCTATTTATGAAGGCTATATCTTTAACACCAAGCATATCTGCAGACTCTGTTGATTTTCTCCTTGATTCTTTTAACTCAAAAGTTAAAGGTGTAATTGATGATATTGCTCCTGTGAAAGTCAGGAAGAAGAGTGGCAGACAAAAGGCACCTTGGAGAAACTCAACAGCAGTGCAAAATATGAAAAGACAATGCAGAAAAGCAGAGCGCATGTGGCGGAAGACAAAACTTGTAGTCCATTATAACATCTACAAAGACAGCCTTCATGCTTTCAATATGGAACTAGGCAAAGCTAGACAGACTTTCTTCTCAAATATTATAAACAGTAATTTAAACAACACACGCACTCTTTTTGCTACTGTAGAGAGACTGACAAACCCCCCAAGCCAGATTCCCAGTGAAATGCTCTCAGACAGCAAGTGCCGTGAGTTTGCTTCTTTCTTCTCTGAGAAAATCAATAATATCAGAAATGTGATCAGCACATCCTTGACTTGCGCTGGGGTCAGACAGATCAAACCACCTGAGAAAGTAGTTACTATGTCTGATTTCAAAGAAATTGATGGCAAAATTTTGGAAGAAACCGTACAGCACCTTAAAACATCAACCTGCGCTCTTGACACACTTCCCACATCGTTTTTCAAAAGTGTGTTAAACAGTTTAGAAGCAGATCTTCTAGAAGTGGTAAATGCTTCACTTCTCTCTGGGAGTTTTCCAAACTCCCTAAAAACTGCAGTTGTCAAGCCCCCCCTGAAAAAGAGCAATCTGGATAAGACCATATTAAGCAACTATAGACCAATCTCAAATCTTCCTTTCATAGGTAAGATCATTGAAAAAGTTGTCTTCAATCAGCTGAACAAATTCTTATGCTCGAATGGATACTTTGACAATTTTCAATCTGGTTTCCGACCGCACCACAGCACAGAGACAGCTCTCATAAAGATAATAAACGATATTCGCTTAAATACTGATTCAGGCAAATTATCAGTGCTGGTACTACTCGACCTCAGTGCTGCATTTGACACTGTCGATCACAACATACTTCTGGACAGGCTGGAAAACTGGGTGGGGCTTTCTGGGATAGTCCTAAAATGGTTCAGGTCATACTTAGATGGGAGAGGTTATTATGTGAGTATAGGAGACCATAAGTCTGAGTGGACATCCATGACATGCGGAGTCCCTCAAGGCTCAATTCTTGCGCCACTCCTGTTTAACCTGTATATGCTCCCAATGAGCCAAATAATGAGAAAGAACCAAATCTCTTACCACAGCTATGCAGACGACACACAGCTCTACTTAGCCCTATCGCCCAACGATTACAGCCCCATTGACTCCCTGTGCCAATGCATTGATGAAGTCAACAGTTGGATGTGTCAAAACTTTCTTCAGTTAAACAAAGACAAAACTGAAGTCATTGCGTTTGGAAACAAAGATGAAGTTCTCAAGGTGAACGCATACCTTCACTCTAGGGGTCAAACAACCAAAAATCAAGTCAGGAATCTTGGTGTGACACTAGAGTCAGAGCTTAGTTTCAGTAGTCATGTCAAAGCAATAACTAAATCAGCATACTATCATCTGAAAAATATTGCAAGAATTAGATGCTTTGTTTCCAGACAAGACTTAGAGAAACTTGTGCATGCTTTCATCACCAGCAGGGTGGATTATTGTAATGGACTCCTCACTGGCCTTCCCAAAAAGACCATAAGACAGTTGCAGCTCATACAGAACGCTGCCGCCAGGATTCTGAGCAGAACCAGAAAATATGAACATATCACACCAGTCCTCAGGTCTTTACACTGGCTCCCAGTTAAACTTAGGATTGATTTTAAAGTATTATTACTGGTATATAAATCATTCAATGGCCTAGGACCTCAATACATTGCAGATATGCTCACTGAATTTAACCCAACAGATCACTCAGATCATTAGGATCATATCAGCTAGAAATACCAAGGGTTCACTCTAAGCATGGCGAGTCTGCTTTTAGCTATTATGCCAGCCGCAGCTGGTTCCAGAGGAGATCAGATGTGCTCCTACAGTGGTCACATTCAAATCCAGACTCAAAACACATCTGTTTAACTATGCATTTACTGAATGAGCACTGTGCCAATGTTCGTCCGACTGTTTGTACTGTATTTTATTTTTTATTTTTCTAAACTGTTTTAATTATTCTTATTTCTTTTTATTATTTTAATTTCTTCTATGTAAAGCACTTTGAATTGCCATTGTGTATGAAATGTGCTATATAAATAAACTTGCCTTGCCTTGCCTTGTTCAAGCTCATGCTTTCGCCAGCACAGCGAAAGCAGCACGCAACAGAAGCAAAAGCACAACTCCATTTTCCAACAAGTCACGAAGCCTCCTAAGAGACCGGCAAAAATTGCCAAGGCTGACTGTATTTCAAGTCATCCCAGCGGGGTATTGGGTAAAGTTTTCAACCAGCAAAGATCACGTCTCGGATGAGCCTCATAGACTACGATATTGCCTCTGCGAAAGAATGCCGGCGAAGGTAGCGACGTCTCCCGTGCTTTTATCTGGACATGGAACGACAGGGTGGTATCAAGCTTTAAACTGCCATGTAATCAGCCTTTTGGCACTGACGGCTGCATGGTGAGTCTACGGAACAGGCGAGTGATATGCACAAAAAGGTTTATTCATTGTTCTCTCTTCGCTCAAAGAACAAAGAGTGGGCTGCTTTCGTAATTTTGGGGGGAGAGACTTATGGATATCCTGGTAGCAAAGGGGGGGAGTTATAACGCTCAATCTCCAAGAACATATTTGAGTTCGGGATCGATTCGACGAGCCCCCTACGAGGTTGGGTAGGATAAAGAAGAGTGCAAGGACACTGCAAACATATTCTGAGAGAGGTCCAATGCAAGCTATGCTGCCCTTTTCATGACCCCGGCGTTCTCTCTAGGTTCTTTCCAACAAAGCAGAAGCAGCACACAAAAGAAACATAAGCACATCTCCCTCTATCAACACGGTTGTGAGTCTCCTAACCCATAGAACCCAACGCTCCTTGCAGGTCAGTCGAAGCCTCGACCTCTCTCATCAGCCCAACCTTTTACAACACATTGTGGTCAACTTTATCTCCGTCATGTTAATGAGAGCGGTTGAAAAGCACCAAAACAGCGCTTCCGACAGCCGAAGCGGCATGACGAGGTGGCCGAGTGGTTAAGGCGATGGACTGCTAATCCATTGTGCTCTGCACGCGTGGGTTCGAATCCCATCCTCGTCGTTTGATGGCTTTAGTGTTTCGAGAGAGCCAAGTGCGCATGGCAAAGCCTTTCAAAGTACCTCGCTGCCAACTTTAAAGACCTCATCCTTAAAATAGCTGCAGAAACACACCACAGCCCAGCTTCGGGCAGACGTGCAGGCGAGTGACGAGGTGGCCGAGTGGTTAAGGCGATGGACTGCTAATCCATTGTGCTCTGCACGCGTGGGTTCGAATCCCATCCTCGTCGTTTGATGGCTTTAGTGTTTCGAGAGAGCCAAGTGCGCATGGCAAAGCCGTTCAAAGTACCTCGCTGCCAACTTTACCATCAGCCCAACCTTTTACAACACATTGTGGTCAACTTTATCTCCGTCATGTTAATGAGAGCGGTTGATAAGCAGCAAAACAGCGCTTCCGACAGCCGAAGCGGCATGACGAGGTGGCCGAGTGGTTAAGGCGATGGACTGCTAATCCATTGTGCTCTGCACGCGTGGGTTCGAATCCCATCCTCGTCGTTTGATGGCTTTAGTGTTTCGAGAGAGCCAAGTGCGCATGGCAAAGCCGTTCAAAGTACCTCGCTGCCAACTTTAAAGACCTCATCCTTAAAATAGCTGCAGAAACACACCACAGCCCAGCTTCGGGCAGACATGCAGGGGAGTGACGAGGTGGCCGAGTGGTTAAGGCGATGGACTGCTAATCCATTGTGCTCTGCACGCGTGGGTTCGAATCCCATCCTCGTCGTTTGATGTCTTCAAGAGAGCCAAGTGCGCCTGCCATAGCACTTTGCTGCCAACAATAACGTCATCATACTAAAAATAGCTGCGGATAAACACCACCGGCAGGCGAGTGGCTGAGTGGTTAAGGCGATGGACTGCTAATCCGTTGTGCTCTGCGCGCGTATGGGTTCGAGTCTCACCCTTGGTGTTTAGTTTCACAGAGAGCCTAGTGAACAGGTCAACCGCAGGGGTGCCGCTCATGGCGAGCTTTAGCTGAATTGCATTTTAATTATAGCTGCAGGAAAAAGCTCATGTTCATTTCTGAAAACATTGTTGAGGTCAGGATCAATACAAGAAGCCCCCTGGTGCATGGATATGACCATTAGAAATACAAAAACACGTTCTAAGGGAGGTCCAAATCCTGGCTACACCAGCCTTCTTCAAGCTCATGTTTCGCCAGCACAGCGAAAGCAGCACGCAACAGAAGCAAAAGCACAACTCCATTTTCCAACAAGTCACGAAGCCTCCTAAGACCGGCAAAAATTGCCAAGGCTGACTGTATTTCAAGTCATCCCAGCGGGGTATTGGGTAAAGTTTTCAACCAGCAAAGATCACGTCTCGGATGAGCCTCATAGACTACGATATTGCCTCTGCGAAAGAATGCCGGCGAAGGTAGCGACGTCTCCCGTGCTTTTATCTGGACATGGAACGACAGGGTGGTATCAAGCTTTAAACTGCCATGTAATCAGCCTTTTGGCACTGACGGCTGCATGGTGAGTCTACGGAACAGGCGAGTGATATGCACAAAAAGGTTTATTCATTGTTCTCTCTTCGCTCAAAGAACAAAGAGTGGGCTGCTTTCGTAATTTTGGGGGGAGAGACTTATGGATATCCTGGTATCAAAGGGGGGGGGTTATAACGCTCAATCTCCAAGAACATATTTGAGTTCGGGATCGATTCGACGAGCCCCCTACGAGGTTGGGTAGGATAAAGAAGAGTGCAAAGACACTGCAAACATATTCTGAGAGAGGTCCAATGCAAGCTATGCTGCCCTTTTCATGACCCCGGCGTTCTCTCTAGGTTCTTTCCAACAAAGCAGAAGCAGCACACAAAAGAAACATAAGCACATCTCCCTCTATCAACACGGTTGTGAGTCTCCTAACCCATAGAACCCAACGCTCCTTGCAGGTCAGTCGAAGCCTCGACCTCTCTCATCAGCCCAACCTTTTACAACACATTGTGGTGAACTTTATCTCCGTCATGTTAATGAGAGCGGTTGAAAAGCACCAAAACAGCGCTTCCGACAGCCGAAGCGGCATGACGAGGTGGCCGAGTGGTTAAGGCGATGGACTGCTAATCCATTGTGCTCTGCACGCGTGGGTTCGAATCCCATCCTCGTCGTTTGATGGCTTTAGTGTTTCGAGAGAGCCAAGTGCGCATGGCAAAGCCGTTCAAAGTACCTCGCTGCCAACTTTAAAGACCTCATCCTTAAAATAGCTGCAGAAACACACCACAGCCCAGCTTCGGGCAGACGTGCAGGCGAGTGACGAGGTGGCCGAGTGGTTAAGGCGATGGACTGCTAATCCATTGTGCTCTGCACGCGTGGGTTCGAATCCCATCCTCGTCGTTTGATGGCTTTAGTGTTTCGAGAGAGCCAAGTGCGCATGGCAAAGCCGTTCAAAGTACCTCGCTGCCAACTTTAAAGACCTCATCCTTAAAATAGCTGCAGAAACACACCACAGCCCAGCTTCGGGCAGACGTGCAGGCGAGTGACGAGGTGGCCGAGTGGTTAAGGCGATGGACTGCTAATCCATTGTGCTCTGCACGCGTGGGTTCGAATCCCATCCTCGTCGTTTGATGTCTTTAGCGTTCAAGAGAGCCAAGTGCGCCTGCCATAGCACTTTGCTGCCAACAATAACGTCATCATACTAAAAATAGCTGCGGATAAACACCACCGGCAGGCGAGTGGCTGAGTGGTTAAGGCGATGGACTGCTAATCCGTTGTGCTCTGCGCGCGTATGGGTTCGAGTCTCACCCTTGGTGTTTAGTTTCACAGAGAGCCTAGTGAACAGGTCAACCGCAGGGGTGCCGCTCATGGCGAGCTTTAGCTGAATTGCATTTTAATTATAGCTGCAGGAAAAAGCTCATGTTCATTTCTGAAAACATTGTTGAGGTCAGGATCAATACAAGAAGCCCCCTGGTGCATGGATATGACCATTAGAAATACAAAAACACGTTCTAAGGGAGGTCCAAATCCTGGCTACACCAGCCTTCTTCAAGCTCATGCTTTCGCCAGCACAGCGAAAGCAGCACGCAACAGAAGCAAAAGCACAACTCCATTTTCCAACAAGTCACGAAGCCTCCTAAGAGACCGGCAAAAATTGCCAAGGCTGACTGTATTTCAAGTCATCCCAGCGGGGTATTGGGTAAAGTTTTCAACCAGCAAAGATCACGTCACGGATGAGCCTCATAGACTACGATATTGCCTCTGCGAAAGAATGCCGGCGAAGGTAGCGACGTCTCCCGTGCTTTTATCTGGACATGGAACGACAGGGTGGTATCAAGCTTTAAACTGCCATGTAATCAGCCTTTTGGCACTGACGGCTGCATGGTGAGTCTACGGAACAGGCGAGTGATATGCACAAAAAGGTTTATTCATTGTTCTCTCTTCGCTCAAAGAACAAAGAGTGGGCTGCTTTCGTAATTTTGGGGGGAGAGACTTATGGATATCCTGGTAGCAAAGGGGGGGAGTTATAACGCTCAATCTCCAAGAACATATTTGAGTTCGGGATCGATTCGACGAGCCCCCTACGAGGTTGGGTAGGATAAAGAAGAGTGCAAGGACACTGCAAACATATTCTGAGAGAGGTCCAATGCAAGCTATGCTGCCCTTTTCATGACCCCGGCGTTCTCTCTAGGTTCTTTCCAACAAAGCAGAAGCAGCACACAAAAGAAACATAAGCACATCTCCCTCTATCAACACGGTTGTGAGTCTCCTAACCCATAGAACCCAACGCTCCTTGCAGGTCAGTCGAAGCCTCGACCTCTCTCATCAGCCCAACCTTTTACAACACATTGTGGTGAACTTTATCTCCGTCATGTTAATGAGAGCGGTTGAAAAGCACCAAAACAGCGCTTCCGACAGCCGAAGCGGCATGACGAGGTGGCCGAGTGGTTAAGGCGATGGACTGCTAATCCATTGTGCTCTGCACGCGTGGGTTCGAATCCCATCCTCGTCGTTTGATGGCTTTAGTGTTTCGAGAGAGCCAAGTGCGCATGGCAAAGCCGTTCAAAGTACCTCGCTGCCAACTTTAAAGACCTCATCCTTAAAAAAGCTGCAGAAACACACCACAGGCCAGCTTCGGGCAGACGTGCAGGCGAGTGACGAGGTGGCCGAGTGGTTAAGGCGATGGACTGCTAATCCATTGTGCTCTGCACGCGTGGGTTCGAATCCCATCCTCGTCGTTTGATGGCTTTAGTGTTTCGAGAGAGCCAAGTGCGCATGGCAAAGCCGTTCAAAGTACCTCGCTGCCAACTTTAAAGACCTCATCCTTAAAATAGCTGCAGAAACACACCACAGCCCAGCTTCGGGCATACGTGCAGGCGAGTGACGAGGTGGCCGAGTGTTTAAGGCGATGGACTGCTAATCCATTGTGCTCTGCACGCGTGGGTTCGAATCCCATCCTCGTCGTTTGATGGCTTTAGTGTTTCGAGAGAGCCAAGTGCGCATGGCAAAGCCGTTCAAAGTACCTCGCTGCCAACTTTAAAGACCTCATCCTTAAAATAGCTGCAGAAACACACCACAGCCCAGCTTCGGGCAGACGTGCAGGCGAGTGACGAGGTGGCCGAGTGGTTAAGGCGATGGACTGCTAATCCATTGTGCTCTGCACGCGTGGGTTCGAATCCCATCCTCGTCGTTTGATGTCTTTAGCGTTCAAGAGAGCCAAGTGCGCCTGCCATAGCACTTTGCTGCCAACAATAACGTCATCATACTAAAAATAGCTGCGGATAAACACCACCGGCAGGCGAGTGGCTGAGTGGTTAAGGCGATGGACTGCTAATCCGTTGTGCTCTGCGCGCGTATGGGTTCGAGTCTCACCCTTGGTGTTTAGTTTCACAGAGAGCCTAGTGAACAGGTCAACCGCAGGGGTGCCGCTCATGGCGAGCTTTAGCTGAATTGCATTTTAATTATAGCTGCAGGAAAAAGCTCATGTTCATTTCCGAAAACATTGTTGAGGTCAGGATCAATACAAGAAGCCCCCTGGTGCATGGATATGACCATTAGAAATACAAAAACACGTTCTAAGGGAGGTCCAAATCCTGGCTACACCAGGGGTCTAGCTGCTCTTTTTAAAGATATCTATCAATGTAAGCAAATATCATTTGGGAATTACTTGTCTTTCGAATATCTGGGTATTGTGTTAAAAGGTGCTCCACGCATTTTACTTTTCATTATTTACAGGCCTCCAAAATACTCTCCAGCCTTTGCTGAGGACTTTACAGAACTGTTATCAACAATTACCTCAGAGTTTGACTGTTTTGCCATTGCTGGAGATTTTAACATCCATATAGATAATGCAGAAAACAATATGGCCAAAGAAATCAAAACTGTTTTAAAAACTTTTGATCTGACTCAGCATGTACATGGACCCACACACAATCGTGGACACACTTTAGATTTACTTATCAGTAAGGGTCTAAACATTTCATCGATTGTTATTAAGGATGTAGCACTGTCTGATCATTTCTGTATTTTCTTTGATATATTGATCTCTCCTGCCACTGAAGCTAGATCTGTGTCTGTCAAGAAGAGATGCTTAAATGAGAACACTAGTGTCCTATTTATGAAGGCTATATCTTTAACACCAAGCATATCTGCAGACTCTGTTGATTTTCTCCTTGATTCTTTTAACTCAAAAGTTAAAGGTGTAATTGATGATATTGCTCCTGTGAAAGTCAGGAAGAAGAGTGGCAGACAAAAGGCACCTTGGAGAAACTCAACAGCAGTGCAAAATATGAAAAGACAATGCAGAAAAGCAGAGCGCATGTGGCGGAAGACAAAACTTGTAGTCCATTATAACATCTACAAAGACAGCCTTCATGCTTTCAATATGGAACTAGGCAAAGCTAGACAGACTTTCTTCTCAAATATTATAAACAGTAATTTAAACAACACACGCACTCTTTTTGCTACTGTAGAGAGACTGACAAACCCCCCAAGCCAGATTCCCAGTGAAATGCTCTCAGACAGCAAGTGCCGTGAGTTTGCTTCTTTCTTCTCTGAGAAAATCAATAATATCAGAAATGTGATCAGCACATCCTTGACTTGCGCTGGGGTCAGACAGATCAAACCACCTGAGAAAGTAGTTACTATGTCTGATTTCAAAGAAATTGATGGCAAAATTTTGGAAGAAACCGTACAGCACCTTAAAACATCAACCTGCGCTCTTGACACACTTCCCACATCGTTTTTCAAAAGTGTGTTAAACAGTTTAGAAGCAGATCTTCTAGAAGTGGTAAATGCTTCACTTCTCTCTGGGAGTTTTCCAAACTCCCTAAAAACTGCAGTTGTCAAGCCCCCCCTGAAAAAGAGCAATCTGGATAAGACCATATTAAGCAACTATAGACCAATCTCAAATCTTCCTTTCATAGGTAAGATCATTGAAAAAGTTGTCTTCAATCAGCTGAACAAATTCTTATGCTCGAATGGATACTTTGACAATTTTCAATCTGGTTTCCGACCGCACCACAGCACAGAGACAGCTCTCATAAAGATAATAAACGATATTCGCTTAAATACTGATTCAGGCAAATTATCAGTGCTGGTACTACTCGACCTCAGTGCTGCATTTGACACTGTCGATCACAACATACTTCTGGACAGGCTGGAAAACTGGGTGGGGCTTTCTGGGATAGTCCTAAAATGGTTCAGGTCATACTTAGATGGGAGAGGTTATTATGTGAGTATAGGAGACCATAAGTCTGAGTGGACATCCATGACATGCGGAGTCCCTCAAGGCTCAATTCTTGCGCCACTCCTGTTTAACCTGTATATGCTCCCAATGAGCCAAATAATGAGAAAGAACCAAATCTCTTACCACAGCTATGCAGACGACACACAGCTCTACTTAGCCCTATCGCCCAACGATTACAGCCCCATTGACTCCCTGTGCCAATGCATTGATGAAGTCAACAGTTGGATGTGTCAAAACTTTCTTCAGTTAAACAAAGACAAAACTGAAGTCATTGCGTTTGGAAACAAAGATGAAGTTCTCAAGGTGAACGCATACCTTCACTCTAGGGGTCAAACAACCAAAAATCAAGTCAGGAATCTTGGTGTGACACTAGAGTCAGAGCTTAGTTTCAGTAGTCATGTCAAAGCAATAACTAAATCAGCATACTATCATCTGAAAAATATTGCAAGAATTAGATGCTTTGTTTCCAGACAAGACTTAGAGAAACTTGTGCATGCTTTCATCACCAGCAGGGTGGATTATTGTAATGGACTCCTCACTGGCCTTCCCAAAAAGACCATAAGACAGTTGCAGCTCATACAGAACGCTGCCGCCAGGATTCTGAGCAGAACCAGAAAATATGAACATATCACACCAGTCCTCAGGTCTTTACACTGGCTCCCAGTTAAACTTAGGATTGATTTTAAAGTATTATTACTGGTATATAAATCATTCAATGGCCTAGGACCTCAATACATTGCAGATATGCTCACTGAATTTAACCCAACAGATCACTCAGATCATTAGGATCATATCAGCTAGAAATACCAAGGGTTCACTCTAAGCATGGCGAGTCTGCTTTTAGCTATTATGCCAGCCGCAGCTGGTTCCAGAGGAGATCAGATGTGCTCCTACAGTGGTCACATTCAAATCCAGACTCAAAACACATCTGTTTAACTATGCATTTACTGAATGAGCACTGTGCCAATGTTCGTCCGACTGTTTGTACTGTATTTTATTTTTTATTTTTCTAAACTGTTTTAATTATTCTTATTTCTTTTTATTATTTTAATTTCTTCTATGTAAAGCACTTTGAATTGCCATTGTGTATGAAATGTGCTATATAAATAAACTTGCCTTGCCTTGCCTTGTTCAAGCTCATGCTTTCGCCAGCACAGCGAAAGCAGCACGCAACAGAAGCAAAAGCACAACTCCATTTTCCAACAAGTCACGAAGCCTCCTAAGAGACCGGCAAAAATTGCCAAGGCTGACTGTATTTCAAGTCATCCCAGCGGGGTATTGGGTAAAGTTTTCAACCAGCAAAGATCACGTCTCGGATGAGCCTCATAGACTACGATATTGCCTCTGCGAAAGAATGCCGGCGAAGGTAGCGACGTCTCCCGTGCTTTTATCTGGACATGGAACGACAGGGTGGTATCAAGCTTTAAACTGCCATGTAATCAGCCTTTTGGCACTGACGGCTGCATGGTGAGTCTACGGAACAGGCGAGTGATATGCACAAAAAGGTTTATTCATTGTTCTCTCTTCGCTCAAAGAACAAAGAGTGGGCTGCTTTCGTAATTTTGGGGGGAGAGACTTATGGATATCCTGGTAGCAAAGGGGGGGAGTTATAACGCTCAATCTCCAAGAACATATTTGAGTTCGGGATCGATTCGACGAGCCCCCTACGAGGTTGGGTAGGATAAAGAAGAGTGCAAGGACACTGCAAACATATTCTGAGAGAGGTCCAATGCAAGCTATGCTGCCCTTTTCATGACCCCGGCGTTCTCTCTAGGTTCTTTCCAACAAAGCAGAAGCAGCACACAAAAGAAACATAAGCACATCTCCCTCTATCAACACGGTTGTGAGTCTCCTAACCCATAGAACCCAACGCTCCTTGCAGGTCAGTCGAAGCCTCGACCTCTCTCATCAGCCCAACCTTTTACAACACATTGTGGTCAACTTTATCTCCGTCATGTTAATGAGAGCGGTTGAAAAGCACCAAAACAGCGCTTCCGACAGCCGAAGCGGCATGACGAGGTGGCCGAGTGGTTAAGGCGATGGACTGCTAATCCATTGTGCTCTGCACGCGTGGGTTCGAATCCCATCCTCGTCGTTTGATGGCTTTAGTGTTTCGAGAGAGCCAAGTGCGCATGGCAAAGCCTTTCAAAGTACCTCGCTGCCAACTTTAAAGACCTCATCCTTAAAATAGCTGCAGAAACACACCACAGCCCAGCTTCGGGCAGACGTGCAGGCGAGTGACGAGGTGGCCGAGTGGTTAAGGCGATGGACTGCTAATCCATTGTGCTCTGCACGCGTGGGTTCGAATCCCATCCTCGTCGTTTGATGGCTTTAGTGTTTCGAGAGAGCCAAGTGCGCATGGCAAAGCCGTTCAAAGTACCTCGCTGCCAACTTTACCATCAGCCCAACCTTTTACAACACATTGTGGTCAACTTTATCTCCGTCATGTTAATGAGAGCGGTTGATAAGCAGCAAAACAGCGCTTCCGACAGCCGAAGCGGCATGACGAGGTGGCCGAGTGGTTAAGGCGATGGACTGCTAATCCATTGTGCTCTGCACGCGTGGGTTCGAATCCCATCCTCGTCGTTTGATGGCTTTAGTGTTTCGAGAGAGCCAAGTGCGCATGGCAAAGCCGTTCAAAGTACCTCGCTGCCAACTTTAAAGACCTCATCCTTAAAATAGCTGCAGAAACACACCACAGCCCAGCTTCGGGCAGACATGCAGGGGAGTGACGAGGTGGCCGAGTGGTTAAGGCGATGGACTGCTAATCCATTGTGCTCTGCACGCGTGGGTTCGAATCCCATCCTCGTCGTTTGATGTCTTCAAGAGAGCCAAGTGCGCCTGCCATAGCACTTTGCTGCCAACAATAACGTCATCATACTAAAAATAGCTGCGGATAAACACCACCGGCAGGCGAGTGGCTGAGTGGTTAAGGCGATGGACTGCTAATCCGTTGTGCTCTGCGCGCGTATGGGTTCGAGTCTCACCCTTGGTGTTTAGTTTCACAGAGAGCCTAGTGAACAGGTCAACCGCAGGGGTGCCGCTCATGGCGAGCTTTAGCTGAATTGCATTTTAATTATAGCTGCAGGAAAAAGCTCATGTTCATTTCTGAAAACATTGTTGAGGTCAGGATCAATACAAGAAGCCCCCTGGTGCATGGATATGACCATTAGAAATACAAAAACACGTTCTAAGGGAGGTCCAAATCCTGGCTACACCAGCCTTCTTCAAGCTCATGTTTCGCCAGCACAGCGAAAGCAGCACGCAACAGAAGCAAAAGCACAACTCCATTTTCCAACAAGTCACGAAGCCTCCTAAGACCGGCAAAAATTGCCAAGGCTGACTGTATTTCAAGTCATCCCAGCGGGGTATTGGGTAAAGTTTTCAACCAGCAAAGATCACGTCTCGGATGAGCCTCATAGACTACGATATTGCCTCTGCGAAAGAATGCCGGCGAAGGTAGCGACGTCTCCCGTGCTTTTATCTGGACATGGAACGACAGGGTGGTATCAAGCTTTAAACTGCCATGTAATCAGCCTTTTGGCACTGACGGCTGCATGGTGAGTCTACGGAACAGGCGAGTGATATGCACAAAAAGGTTTATTCATTGTTCTCTCTTCGCTCAAAGAACAAAGAGTGGGCTGCTTTCGTAATTTTGGGGGGAGAGACTTATGGATATCCTGGTATCAAAGGGGGGGGGTTATAACGCTCAATCTCCAAGAACATATTTGAGTTCGGGATCGATTCGACGAGCCCCCTACGAGGTTGGGTAGGATAAAGAAGAGTGCAAAGACACTGCAAACATATTCTGAGAGAGGTCCAATGCAAGCTATGCTGCCCTTTTCATGACCCCGGCGTTCTCTCTAGGTTCTTTCCAACAAAGCAGAAGCAGCACACAAAAGAAACATAAGCACATCTCCCTCTATCAACACGGTTGTGAGTCTCCTAACCCATAGAACCCAACGCTCCTTGCAGGTCAGTCGAAGCCTCGACCTCTCTCATCAGCCCAACCTTTTACAACACATTGTGGTGAACTTTATCTCCGTCATGTTAATGAGAGCGGTTGAAAAGCACCAAAACAGCGCTTCCGACAGCCGAAGCGGCATGACGAGGTGGCCGAGTGGTTAAGGCGATGGACTGCTAATCCATTGTGCTCTGCACGCGTGGGTTCGAATCCCATCCTCGTCGTTTGATGGCTTTAGTGTTTCGAGAGAGCCAAGTGCGCATGGCAAAGCCGTTCAAAGTACCTCGCTGCCAACTTTAAAGACCTCATCCTTAAAATAGCTGCAGAAACACACCACAGCCCAGCTTCGGGCAGACGTGCAGGCGAGTGACGAGGTGGCCGAGTGGTTAAGGCGATGGACTGCTAATCCATTGTGCTCTGCACGCGTGGGTTCGAATCCCATCCTCGTCGTTTGATGGCTTTAGTGTTTCGAGAGAGCCAAGTGCGCATGGCAAAGCCGTTCAAAGTACCTCGCTGCCAACTTTAAAGACCTCATCCTTAAAATAGCTGCAGAAACACACCACAGCCCAGCTTCGGGCAGACGTGCAGGCGAGTGACGAGGTGGCCGAGTGGTTAAGGCGATGGACTGCTAATCCATTGTGCTCTGCACGCGTGGGTTCGAATCCCATCCTCGTCGTTTGATGTCTTTAGCGTTCAAGAGAGCCAAGTGCGCCTGCCATAGCACTTTGCTGCCAACAATAACGTCATCATACTAAAAATAGCTGCGGATAAACACCACCGGCAGGCGAGTGGCTGAGTGGTTAAGGCGATGGACTGCTAATCCGTTGTGCTCTGCGCGCGTATGGGTTCGAGTCTCACCCTTGGTGTTTAGTTTCACAGAGAGCCTAGTGAACAGGTCAACCGCAGGGGTGCCGCTCATGGCGAGCTTTAGCTGAATTGCATTTTAATTATAGCTGCAGGAAAAAGCTCATGTTCATTTCTGAAAACATTGTTGAGGTCAGGATCAATACAAGAAGCCCCCTGGTGCATGGATATGACCATTAGAAATACAAAAACACGTTCTAAGGGAGGTCCAAATCCTGGCTACACCAGCCTTCTTCAAGCTCATGCTTTCGCCAGCACAGCGAAAGCAGCACGCAACAGAAGCAAAAGCACAACTCCATTTTCCAACAAGTCACGAAGCCTCCTAAGAGACCGGCAAAAATTGCCAAGGCTGACTGTATTTCAAGTCATCCCAGCGGGGTATTGGGTAAAGTTTTCAACCAGCAAAGATCACGTCACGGATGAGCCTCATAGACTACGATATTGCCTCTGCGAAAGAATGCCGGCGAAGGTAGCGACGTCTCCCGTGCTTTTATCTGGACATGGAACGACAGGGTGGTATCAAGCTTTAAACTGCCATGTAATCAGCCTTTTGGCACTGACGGCTGCATGGTGAGTCTACGGAACAGGCGAGTGATATGCACAAAAAGGTTTATTCATTGTTCTCTCTTCGCTCAAAGAACAAAGAGTGGGCTGCTTTCGTAATTTTGGGGGGAGAGACTTATGGATATCCTGGTAGCAAAGGGGGGGAGTTATAACGCTCAATCTCCAAGAACATATTTGAGTTCGGGATCGATTCGACGAGCCCCCTACGAGGTTGGGTAGGATAAAGAAGAGTGCAAGGACACTGCAAACATATTCTGAGAGAGGTCCAATGCAAGCTATGCTGCCCTTTTCATGACCCCGGCGTTCTCTCTAGGTTCTTTCCAACAAAGCAGAAGCAGCACACAAAAGAAACATAAGCACATCTCCCTCTATCAACACGGTTGTGAGTCTCCTAACCCATAGAACCCAACGCTCCTTGCAGGTCAGTCGAAGCCTCGACCTCTCTCATCAGCCCAACCTTTTACAACACATTGTGGTGAACTTTATCTCCGTCATGTTAATGAGAGCGGTTGAAAAGCACCAAAACAGCGCTTCCGACAGCCGAAGCGGCATGACGAGGTGGCCGAGTGGTTAAGGCGATGGACTGCTAATCCATTGTGCTCTGCACGCGTGGGTTCGAATCCCATCCTCGTCGTTTGATGGCTTTAGTGTTTCGAGAGAGCCAAGTGCGCATGGCAAAGCCGTTCAAAGTACCTCGCTGCCAACTTTAAAGACCTCATCCTTAAAAAAGCTGCAGAAACACACCACAGGCCAGCTTCGGGCAGACGTGCAGGCGAGTGACGAGGTGGCCGAGTGGTTAAGGCGATGGACTGCTAATCCATTGTGCTCTGCACGCGTGGGTTCGAATCCCATCCTCGTCGTTTGATGGCTTTAGTGTTTCGAGAGAGCCAAGTGCGCATGGCAAAGCCGTTCAAAGTACCTCGCTGCCAACTTTAAAGACCTCATCCTTAAAATAGCTGTAGAAACACACCACAGCCCAGCTTCGGGCAGACGTGCAGGCGAGTGACGAGGTGGCCGAGTGGTTAAGGCGATGGACTGCTAATCCATTGTGCTCTGCACGCGTGGGTTCGAATCCCATCCTCGTCGTTTGATGGCTTTAGTGTTTCGAGAGAGCCAAGTGCGCATGGCAAAGCCGTTCAAAGTACCTCGCTGCCAACTTTAAAGACCTCATCCTTAAAATAGCTGCAGAAACACACCACAGCCCAGCTTCGGGCAGACGTGCAGGCGAGTGACGAGGTGGCCGAGTGGTTAAGGCGATGGACTGCTAATCCATTGTGCTCTGCACGCGTGGGTTCGAATCCCATCCTCGTCGTTTGATGTCTTTAGCGTTCAAGAGAGCCAAGTGCGCCTGCCATAGCACTTTGCTGCCAACAATAACGTCATCATACTAAAAATAGCTGCGGATAAACACCACCGGCAGGTGAGTGGCTGAGTGGTTAAGGCGATGGACTGCTAATCCGTTGTGCTCTGCGCGCGTATGGGTTCGAGTCTCACCCTTGGTGTTTAGTTTCACAGAGAGCCTAGTGAACAGGTCAACCGCAGGGGTGCCGCTCATGGCGAGCTTTAGCTGAATTGCATTTTAATTATAGCTGCAGGAAAAAGCTCATGTTCATTTCTGAAAACATTGTTGAGGTCAGGATCAATACAAGAAGCCCCCTGGTGCATGGATATGACCATTAGAAATACAAAAACACGTTCTAAGGGAGGTCCAAATCCTGGCTACACCAGCCTTCTTCAAGCTCATGCTTTCGCCAGCACAGCGAAAGCAGCACGCAACAGAAGCAAAAGCACAACTCCATTTTCCAACAAGTCACGAAGCCTCCTAAGAGACCGGCAAAAATTGCCAAGGCTGACTGTATTTCAAGTCATCCCAGCGGGGTATTGGGTAAAGTTTTCAACCAGCAAAGATCACGTCACGGATGAGCCTCAGAGACTACGATATTGCCTCTGCGAAAGAATGCCGGCGAAGGTAGCGACGTCTCCCGTGCTTTTATCTGGACATGGAACGACAGGGTGGTATCAAGCTTTAAACTGCCATGTAATCAGCCTTTTGGCACTGACGGCTGCATGGTGAGTCTACGGAACAGGCGAGTGATATGCACAAAAAGGTTTATTCATTGTTCTCTCTTCGCTCAAAGAACAAAGAGTGGGCTGCTTTCGTAATTTTGGGGGGAGAGACTTATGGATATCCTGGTAGCAAAGGGGGGGAGTTATAACGCTCAATCTCCAAGAACATATTTGAGTTCGGGATCGATTCGACGAGCCCCCTACGAGGTTGGGTAGGATAAAGAAGAGTGCAAGGACACTGCAAACATATTCTGAGAGAGGTCCAATGCAAGCTATGCTGCCCTTTTCATGACCCCGGCGTTCTCTCTAGGTTCTTTCCAACAAAGCAGAAGCAGCACACAAAAGAAACATAAGCACATCTCCCTCTATCAACACGGTTGTGAGTCTCCTAACCCATAGAACCCAACGCTCCTTGCAGGTCAGTCGAAGCCTCGACCTCTCTCATCAGCCCAACCTTTTACAACACATTGTGGTCAACTTTATCTCCGTCATGTTAATGAGAGCGGTTGAAAAGCACCAAAACAGCGCTTCCGACAGCCGAAGCGGCATGACGAGGTGGCCGAGTGGTTAAGGCGATGGACTGCTAATCCATTGTGCTCTGCACGCGTGGGTTCGAATCCCATCCTCGTCGTTTGATGGCTTTAGTGTTTCGAGAGAGCCAAGTGCGCATGGCAAAGCCGTTCAAAGTACCTCGCTGCCAACTTTAAAGACCTCATCCTTAAAATAGCTGCAGAAACACACCACAGCCCAGCTTCGGGCAGACGTGCAGGCGAGTGACGAGGTGGCCGAGTGGTTAAGGCGATGGACTGCTAATCCATTGTGCTCTGCACGCGTGGGTTCGAATCCCATCCTCGTCGTTTGATATCTTTAGCGTTCAAGAGAGCCAAGTGCGCCTGCCATAGCACTTTGCTGCCAACAATAACGTCATCATACTAAAAATAGCTGCGGATAAACACCACCGGCAGGCAAGTGGCTGAGTGGTTAAGGCGATGGACTGCTAATCCGTTGTGCTCTGCGTGCGTATGGGTTCGAGTCTCACCCTTGGTGTTTAGTTTCACAGAGAGCCTAGTGAACAGGTCAACCGCAGGGGTGCCGCTCATGGCGAGCTTTAGCTGAATTGCATTTTAATTATAGCTGCAGGAAAAAGCTCATGTTCATTTCTGAAAACATTGTTGAGGTCAGGATCAATACAAGAAGCCCCCTGGTGCATGGATATGACCATTAGAAATACAAAAACACGTTCTAAGGGAGGTCCAAATCCTGGCTACACCAGCCTTCTTCAAGCTCATGTTTCGCCAGCACAGCGAAAGCAGCACGCAACAGAAGCAAAAGCACAACTCCATTTTCCAACAAGTCGCGAAGCCTCCTAAGAGACCGGCAAAAATTGCCAAGGCTGACTGTATTTCAAGTCATCCCAGCGGGGTATTGGGTAAAGTTTTCAACCAGCAAAGATCACGTCTCGGACGAGCCTCATAGACTACGATATTGTCTCTGCGAAAGAATGCCGACGAAGGTAGCGACGTCTCCCGTGCTTTTATCTGGACATGGAACGACAGGGTGGTATCAAGCTTTAAACTGCCATGTAATCAGCCTTTTGGCACTGACGGCTGCATGGTGAGTCTACGGAACAGGCGAGTGATATGCACAAAAAGGTTTATTCATTGTTCTCTCTTCGCTCAAAGAACAAAGAGTGGGCTGCTTTCGTAATTTTGGGGGGAGAGACTTATGGATATCCTGGTAGCAAAGGGGGGGAGTTATAACGCTCAATCTCCAAGAACATATTTGAGTTCGGGATCGATTCGACGAGCCCCCTACGAGGTTGGGTAGGATAATGAAGAGTGCAAGGACACTGCAAACATATTCTGAGAGAGGTCCAATGCAAGCTATGCTGCCCTTTTCATGACCCCGGCGTTCTCTCTAGGTTCTTTCCAACAAAGCAGAAGCAGCACACAAAAGAAACATAAGCACATCTCCCTCTATCAACACGGTTGTGAGTCTCCTAACCCATAGAACCCAACGCTCCTTGCAGGTCAGTCGAAGCCTCGACCTCTCTCATCAGCCCAACCTTTTACAACACATTGTGGTCAACTTTATCTCCGTCATGTTAATGAGAGCGGTTGAAAAGCACCAAAACAGCGCTTCCGACAGCCGAAGCGGCATGACGAGGTGGCCGAGTGGTTAAGGCGATGGACTGCTAATCCATTGTGCTCTGCACACGTGGGTTCGAATCCCATCCTCGTCGTTTGATGGCTTTAGTGTTTCGAGAGAGCCAAGTGCGCATGGCAAAGCCGTTCAAAGTACCTCGCTGCCAACTTTAAAGACCTCATCCTTAAAATAGCTGCAGAAACACACCACAGCCCAGCTTCGGGCAGACGTGCAGGCGAGTGACGAGGTGGCCGAGTGGTTAAGGCGATGGACTGCTAATCCATTGTGCTCTGCACGCGTGGGTTCGAATCCCATCCTCGTCGTTTGATGGCTTTAGTGTTTCGAGAGAGCCAAGTGCGCATGGCAAAGCCCTTCAAAGTACCTCGCTGCCAACTTTACCATCAGCCCAACCTTTTACAACACATTGTGGTCAACTTTATCTCCGTCATGTTAATGAGAGCGGTTGAAAAGCACCAAAACAGCGCTTCCGACAGCCGAAGCGGCATGACGAGGTGGCCGAGTGGTTAAGGCGATGGACTGCTAATCCATTGTGCTCTGCACGCGTGGGTTCGAATCCCATCCTCGTCGTTTGATGGCTTTAGTGTTTCGAGAGAGCCAAGTGCGCATGGCAAAGCCTTTCAAAGTACCTCGCTGCCAACTTTAAAGACCTCATCCTTAAAATAGCTGCAGAAACACACCACAGCCCAGCTTCGGGCAGACATGCAGGGGAGTGACGAGGTGGCCGAGTGGTTAAGGCGATGGACTGCTAATCCATTGTGCTCTGCACGCGTGGGTTCGAATCCCATCCTCGTCGTTTGATGTCTTTAGCGTTCAAGAGAGCCAAGTGCGCCTGCCATAGCACTTTGCTGCCAACAATAACGTCATCATACTAAAAATAGCTGCGGATAAACACCACCGGCAGGCGAGTGGCTGAGTGGTTAAGGTGATGGACTGCTAATCCGTTGTGCTCTGCGCGCGTATGGGTTCGAGTCTCACCCTTGGTGTTTAGTTTCACAGAGAGCCTAGTGAACAGGTCAACCGCAGGGGTGCCGCTCATGGCGAGCTTTAGCTGAATTGCATTTTAATTATAGCTGAGGGAAAAAGCTCATGTTCATTTCTGAAAACATTGTTGAGGTCAGGATCAATACAAGAAGCCCCCTGGTGCATGGATATGACCATTAGAAATACAAAAACACGTTCTAAGGGAGGTCCAAATCCTGGCTACACCAGCCTTCTTCAAGCTCATGTTTCGCCAGCACAGCGAAAGCAGCACGCAACAGAAGCAAAAGCACAACTCCATTTTCCAACAAGTCACGAAGCCTCCTAAGAGACCGGCAAAAATTGCCAAGGCTGACTGTATTTCAAGTCATCCCAGCGGGGTATTGGGTAAAGTTTTCAACCAGCAAAGATCACGTCTCGGATGAGCCTCATAGACTACGATATTGCCTCTGCGAAAGAATGCCGGCGAAGGTAGCGACGTCTCCCGTGCTTTTATCTGGACATGGAACGACAGGGTGGTATCAAGCTTTAAACTGCCATGTAATCAGCCTTTTGGCACTGACGGCTGCATGGTGAGTCTACGGAACAGGCGAGTGATATGCACAAAAAGGTTTATTCATTGTTCTCTCTTCGCTCAAAGAACAAAGAGTGGGCTGCTTTCGTAATTTTGGGGGGAGAGACTTATGGATATCCTGGTAGCAAAGGGGGGGGGGGTTATAACGCTCAATCTCCAAGAACATATTTGAGTTCGGGATCGATTCGACGAGCCCCCTACGAGGTTGGGTAGGATAAAGAAGAGTGCAAGGACACTGCAAACATATTCTGAGAGAGGTCCAATGCAAGCTATGCTGCCCTTTTCATGACCCCGGCGTTCTCTCTAGGTTCTTTCCAACAAAGCAGAAGCAGCACACAAAAGAAACATAAGCACATCTCCCTCTATCAACACGGTTGTGAGTCTCCTAACCCATAGAACCCAACGCTCCTTGCAGGTCAGTCGAAGCCTCAACCTCTCTCATCAGCCCAACCTTTTACATTGTGGTGAACTTTATCTCCGTCATGTTAATGAGAGCGGTTGAAAAGCACCAAAACAGCGCTTCCGACAGCCGAAGCGGCATGACGAGGTGGCCGAGTGGTTAAGGCGATGGACTGCTAATCCATTGTGCTCTGCACGCGTGGGTTCGAATCCCATCCTCGTCGTTTGATGGCTTTAGTGTTTCGAGAGAGCCAAGTGCGCATGGCAAAGCCGTTCAAAGTACCTCGCTGCCAACTTTAAAGACCTCATCCTTAAAATAGCTGCAGAAACACACCACAGCCCAGCTTCGGGCAGACGTGCAGGCGAGTGACGAGGTGGCCGAGTGGTTAAGGCGATGGACTGCTAATCCATTGTGCTCTGCACGCGTGGGTTCGAATCCCATCCTCGTCGTTTGATGTCTTTAGCGTTTCGAGAGAGCCAAGTGCGCATGGCAAAGCCGTTCAAAGTACCTCGCTGCCAACTTTAAAGACCTCATCCTTAAAATAGCTGCAGAAACACACCACAGCCCAGCTTCGGGCAGACGTGCAGGCGAGTGACGAGGTGGCCGAGTGGTTAAGGCGATGGACTGCTAATCCATTGTGCTCTGCACGCGTGGGTTCGAATCCCATCCTCGTCGTTTGATGTCTTTAGCGTTCAAGAGAGCCAAGTGTGCCTGCCATAGCACTTTGCTGCCAACAATAACGTCATCATACTAAAAATAGCTGCGGATAAACACCACCGGCAGGCGAGTGGCTGAGTGGTTAAGGCGATGGACTGCTAATCTGTTGTGCTCTGCGCGCGTATGGGTTCGAGTCTCACCCTTGGTGTTTAGTTTCACAGAGAGCCTAGTGAACAGGTCAACCGCAGGGGTGCCGCTCATGGCGAGCTTTAGCTGAATTGCATTTTAATTATAGCTGCAGGAAAAAGCTCATGTTCATTTCTGAAAACATTGTTGAGGTCAGGATCAATACAAGAAGCCCCCTGGTGCATGGATATGACCATTAGAAATACAAAAACACGTTCTAAGGGAGGTCCAAATCCTGGCTACACCAGCCTTCTTCAAGCTCATGCATTCGCCAGCACAGCGAAAGCAGCACGCAACAGAAGCAAAAGCACAACTCCATTTTCCAACAAGTCACGAAGCCTCCTAAGAGACCGGCAAAAATTGCCAAGGCTGACTGTATTTCAAGTCATCCCAGCGGGGTATTGGGTAAAGTTTTCAACCAGCAAAGATCACGTCTCGGATGAGCCTCATAGACTACGATATTGCCTCTGCGAAAGAATGCCGGCGAAGGTAGCGACGTCTCCCGTGCTTTTATCTGGACATGGAACGACAGGGTGGTATCAAGCTTTAAACTGCCATGTAATCAGCCTTTTGGCACTGACGGCTGCATGGTGAGTCTACGGAACAGGCGAGTGATATGCACAAAAAGGTTTATTCATTGTTCTCTCTTCGCTCAAAGAACAAAGAGTGGGCTGCTTTCGTAATTTTGGGGGGAGAGACTTATGGATATCCTGGTAGCAAAGGGGGGGAGTTATAACGCTCAATCTCCAAGAACATATTTGAGTTCGGGATCGATTCGACGAGCCCCCTACGAGGTTGGGTAGGATAAAGAAGAGTGCAAGGACACTGCAAACATATTCTGAGAGAGGTCCAATGCAAGCTATGCTGCCCTTTTCATGACCCCGGCGTTCTCTCTAGGTTCTTTCCAACAAAGCAGAAGCAGCACACAAAAGAAACATAAGCACATCTCCCTCTATCAACACGGTTGTGAGTCTCCTAACCCATAGAACCCAACGCTCCTTGCAGGTCAGTCGAAGCCTCGACCTCTCTCATCAGCCCAACCTTTTACAACACATTGTGGTCAACTTTATCTCCGTCATGTTAATGAGAGCGGTTGAAAAGCACCAAAACAGCGCTTCCGACAGCCGAAGCGGCATGACGAGGTGGCCGAGTGGTTAAGGCGATGGACTGCTAATCCATTGTGCTCTGCACGCGTGGGTTCGAATCCCATCCTCGTCGTTTGATGGCTTTAGTGTTTCGAGAGAGCCAAGTGCGCATGGCAAAGCCGTTCAAAGTACCTCGCTGCCAACTTTAAAGACCTCATCCTTAAAATAGCTGCAGAAACACACCACAGCCCAGCTTCGGGCAGACGTGCAGGCGAGTGACGAGGTGGCCGAGTGGTTAAGGCGATGGACTGCTAATCCATTGTGCTCTGCACGCGTGGGTTCGAATCCCATCCTCGTCGTTTGATGTCTTTAGCGTTCAAGAGAGCCAAGTGCGCCTGCCATAGCACTTTGCTGCCAACAATAACGTCATCATACTAAAAATAGCTGCGGATAAACACCACCGGCAGGCGAGTGGCTGAGTGGTTAAGGCGATGGACTGCTAATCCGTTGTGCTCTGCGCGCGTATGGGTTCGAGTCTCACCCTTGGTGTTTAGTTTCACAGAGAGCCTAGTGAACAGGTCAACCGCAGGGGTGCCGCTCATGGCGAGCTTTAGCTGAATTGCATTTTAATTATAGCTGCAGGAAAAAGCTCATGTTCATTTCTGAAAACATTGTTGAGGTCAGGATCAATACAAGAAGCCCCCTGGTGCATGGATATGACCATTAGAAATACAAAAACACGTTCTAAGGGAGGTCCAAATCCTGGCTACACCGGCCTTCTTCAAGCTCATGCTTTCGCCAGCACAGCGAAAGCAGCACGCAACAGAAGCAAAAGCACAACTCCATTTTCCAACAAGTCACGAAGCCTCCTAAGAGACCGGCAAAAATTGCCAAGGCTGACTGTATTTCAAGTCATCCCAGCGGGGTATTGGGTAAAGTTTTCAACCAGCAAAGATCACGTCTCGGATGAGCCTCATAGACTACGATATTGCCTCTGCGAAAGAATGCCGGCGAAGGTAGCGACGTCTCCCGTGCTTTTATCTGGACATGGAACGACAGGGTGGTATCAAGCTTTAAACTGCCATGTAATCAGCCTTTTGGCACTGACGGCTGCATGGTGAGTCTACGGAACAGGCGAGTGATATGCACAAAAAGGTTTATTCATTGTTCTCTCTTCGCTCAAAGAACAAAGAGTGGGCTGCTTTCGTAATTTTGGGGGGAGAGACTTATGGATATCCTGGTAGCAAAGGGGGGGAGTTATAACGCTCAATCTCCAAGAACATATTTGAGTTCGGGATCGATTCGACGAGCCCCCTACGAGGTTGGGTAGGATAAAGAAGAGTGCAAGGACACTGCAAACATATTCTGAGAGAGGTCCAATGCAAGCTATGCTGCCCTTTTCATGACCCCGGCGTTCTCTCTAGGTTCTTTCCAACAAAGCAGAAGCAGCACACAAAAGAAACATAAGCACATCTCCCTCTATCAACACGGTTGTGAGTCTCCTAACCCATAGAACCCAACGCTCCTTGCAGGTCAGTCGAAGCCTCGACCTCTCTCATCAGCCCAACCTTTTACAACACATTGTGGTCAACTTTATCTCCGTCATGTTAATGAGAGCGGTTGAAAAGCACCAAATCAGCGCTTCCGACAGCCGAAGCGGCATGACGAGGTGGCCGAGTGGTTAAGGCGATGGACTGCTAATCCATTGTGCTCTGCACGCGTGGGTTCGAATCCCATCCTCGTCGTTTGATGGCTTTAGTGTTTCGAGAGAGCCAAGTGCGCCTGCCATAGCACTTTGCTGCCAACAATAACGTCATCATACTAAAAATAGCTGCGGATAAACACCACCGGCAGCCGAGTGGCTGAGTGGTTAAGGCGATGGACTGCTAATCCGTTGTGCTCTGCGCGCGTATGGGTTCGAGTCTCACCCTTGGTGTTTAGTTTCACAGAGAGCCTAGTGAACAGGTCAACCGCAGGGGTGCCGCTCATGGCGAGCTTTAGCTGAATTGCATTTTAATTATAGCTGCAGGAAAAAGCTCATGTTCATTTCTGAAAACATTGTTGAGGTCAGGATCAATACAAGAAGCCCCCTGGTGCATAGAAATACAAAAACACGTTCTAAGGGAGGTCCAAATCCTGGCTACACCAGCCTTCTTCAAGCTCATGCTTTCGCCAGCACAGCGAAAGCAGCACGCAACAGAAGCAAAAGCTCAACTCCATTTTCCAACAAGTCACGAAGCCTCCTAAGAGACCGGCAAAAATTGCCAAGGCTGACTGTATTTCAAGTCATCCCAGCGGGGTATTGGGTAAAGTTTTCAACCAGCAAAGATCACGTCTCGGATGAGCCTCATAGACTACGATATTGCCTCTGCGAAAGAATGCCGGCGAAGGTAGCGACGTCTCCCGTGCTTTTATCTGGACATGGAACGACAGGGTGGTATCAAGCTTTAAACTGCCATGTAATCAGCCTTTTGGCACTGACGGCTGCATGGTGAGTCTACGGAACAGGCGAGTGATATGCACAAAAAGGTTTATTCATTGTTCTCTCTTCGCTCAAAGAACAAAGAGTGGGCTGCTTTCGTAATTTTGGGGGGAGAGACTTATGGATATCCTGGTAGCAAAGGGGGGGAGTTATAACGCTCAATCTCCAAGAACATATTTGAGTTCGGGATCGATTCGACGAGCCCCCTACGAGGTTGGGTAGGATAAAGAAGAATGCAAGGACACTGCAAACATATTCTGAGAGAGGTCCAATGCAAGCTATGCTGCCCTTTTCATGACCCCGGCGTTCTCTCTAGGTTCTTTCCAACAAAGCAGAAGCAGCACACAAAAGAAACATAAGCACATCTCCCTCTATCAACACGGTTGTGAGTCTCCTAACCCATAGAACCCAACGCTCCTTGCAGGTCAGTCGAAGCCTCGACCTCTCTCATCAGCCCAACCTTTTACAACACATTGTGGTCAACTTTATCTCCGTCATGTTAATGAGAGCGGTTGAAAAGCACCAAAACAGCGCTTCCGACAGCCGAAGCAGCATGACGAGGTGGCCGAGTGGTTAAGGCGATGGACTGCTAATCCATTGTGCTCTGCACGCGTGGGTTCGAATCCCATCCTCGTCGTTTGATGGCTTTAGTGTTTCGAGAGAGCCAAGTGCGCCTGCCATAGCACTTTGCTGCCAACAATAACGTCATCATACTAAAAATAGCTGCGGATAAACACCACCGGCAGCCGAGTGGCTGAGTGGTTAAGGCGATGGACTGCTAATCCGTTGTGCTCTGCGCGCGTATGGGTTCGAGTCTCACCCTTGGTGTTTAGTTTCACAGAGAGCCTAGTGAACAGGTCAACCGCAGGGGTGCCGCTCATGGCGAGCTTTAGCTGAATTGCATTTTAATTATAGCTGCAGGAAAAAGCTCATGTTCATTTCTGAAAACATTGTTGAGGTCAGGATCAATACAAGAAGCCCCCTGGTGCATGGATATGACCATTAGAAATACAAAAACACGTTCTAAGGGAGGTCCAAATCCTGGCTACACCAGCCTTCTTCAAGCTCATGCTTTCGCCAGCACAGCGAAAGCAGCACGCAACAGAAGCAAAAGCTCAACTCCATTTTCCAACAAGTCACGAAGCCTCCTAAGAGACCGGCAAAAATTGCCAAGGCTGACTGTATTTCAAGTCATCCCAGCGGGGTATTGGGTAAAGTTTTCAACCAGCAAAGATCACGTCTCGGATGAGCCTCATAGACTACGATATTGCCTCTGCGAAAGAATGCCGGTGAAGGTAGCGACGTCTCCCGTGCTTTTATCTGGACATGGAACGACAGGGTGGTATCAAGCTTTAAACTGCCATGTAATCAGCCTTTTGGCACTGACGGCTGCATGTAGGGATGGGCATCGTTAAGAAATTATCGATATCGATGCCATTGTCGAGTCTGCTTATCGATGCGATTCCTTATCGATTCCCATATCGATTCCTGTACCATTTACTGAACACTTACAGGGTGCTTTGAGAGTTGTTGGCTTTGAATGTCTAATTTAAAGTGGTTTTAGAGAATGAAAACCAAGTGTGGAATATCAATACAGAAGTTCAATGCTTTGAAATTTAAAAAAAAGTAAACATTTCTAAAACAAAGCTTTGTATTGTAATCACACTTAGTCGACTCATGTGTGCTAAACAATAAAAGAGTAAAGCACGAATCATGGTTTACATTTTAACTTTAACTTTTATTGTGTTCACAAAAACTTAATCAATTAATCATTTAACATTTAAACATTTCTAGCAGTTCTTGTGCAGAAAAACAAGCATGTCTGCTTTTTCTGGGAGGATCCTTGATCTCTCCAGGCTGATTGTGTCTCCAGCTGTGGAGAACACCCGCTCTGAAGGTGTGGAAGATGCCTGAACACACAAATACTTCTCTGCTAAAGCAGACAGTAGGGGCAGACTGCCACTCTTTTCCCACCACCAGAGTACAGGGTCACCTGACATAGGAATGGCAGGAAGGCTGCTGTAGATTTGCACTTCCAAATCTACTTGCTCCCTGATGGTCCGGCGGGCCTGCTTCGGGACAGTCGAATGGTCCTCCTCTTCAAACAGCTCCTCCAAGGCTGTCTTGCGGTGCTTTGCAGGTGGGGACTGAAATAAAATAAAAAAACAATTACAAACCTGCTTTTAGAGAGGACTGTTAGTAGTACACTCTTTGTAATGAACTAACAGAGATCAGAGCTTACATAGTCTTCCTCTTCTACCTCTTCCTGGTCTTCTTCTTCCTCCAGTGTTTGAGCTTCTTCTTGCTCCTGCTTAAAAACAAATTGTGAGTCCCATATATGAAATTGGTGTAAAATGATAACAATAGCAGACAGACAGTCAAATACCTCTTCTGTGATGGCCATCACCACTGCTGCTGTTCTTAGCCTTTCCCAGATGGCATCACTCTCAATTTTCATCTTGAACCTTGGGTCCATTACTGTTGCCTCTTCCAAGAAGATCTGCACTTCTTCATTCTTGAATTTAGAAAGAAAGATTCATGTTCAACAGAGACAAATGTGAAATTCCCGTCCACATCAGTATATAATTTTTCTTGAGCAGTGAACATTTGTCCTCCATGAATATGTCAGTCAAAGTACCTGGTAGCGTGCAGAGAGATCAGTCCAAATCTTTTCCTTTATGTTCCTTGTGAAGGCAGAGTCCTGTGCTTGGATGGTATAGTGTTTCTCCAACTTCTTTAAAATTGGCAAAATTTGACCACATGTTGGACTTCTTTCGCTTGAGATGCAGAGGGTGGATGTGTATAGCACACCCATCAGATGAAGGAACTCCTCTGCCCTCCTCATGTCTTCAGTCTGTAAATTCTCCACCAATCTATAATAGATAACGATTATTGTTCATAACAAGCAAATCAGTAATCTCCCCATACTACCCCTCCGTTCTCAAGATGAACTGTAAAAATAAATTTAAAATTTCAATTGACCCTACCCTTGCACTTTACCCTTACCCTTTAGTCTCGCAAACTACTCAGTCAAGATATATAATCAGTCATAATTTAGTAGGTCATAAAAGCTTACTTTTCCTTATCTGATTGTTTCCTCAATCTGGGGTCCATAACTGCGGCCTGTATTGCGGGGAATTGTTCATAGAACCTTTTGATCATTAGATAAGAAGAATTCCACCTTGTCTTTACATCCAAAATCATCATATGCTGAGGCAGGTCTGAGAGAAAGGAACATCTATTGTTAGCACATCACCTAATCCACATTATAGAACCATCAATTTGTTTGTTGCATATATTTAGTTATATATCTCATCAAAATGTTATATTAGCATGCAATGGAAATATAAAAATTCTTACTCAGGAGTTTCTGCTTCTCTTTGAGGACGACCTTTGCCATGCTCACGCTCTTCATCCACACGATGACACTCCGCACTCTTGCTGCCCAGTTGGAGATGCTTTGGCATTTTATTATCTTCTGAGCAGCTAAATTCAGAGTATGGGCGAAGCAGCCTATTCTCACAATAGCTAGAGTCCTCAGAGCGACAGCCATGTTGGCAGCATTGTCAACCGTTGCTGCCACCACTTTCTCTCTAACCCTGTATTCTTGAAGTATTTCTTCAATCTCCTCAGCCACATTAATTCCTGTCTGTGCCTGATAAACTGCCTTGGTACAAAGCACTTTGCCTTCAATTTTTCCCTGCCTGACATAGTGCAAAGTGATTGTCAGGTAGTGGTCCTGACAGACACTTCCCAGATAGCAACATTGTTTCGGCCCGGATACGGCCCACATCTGGCACTTGTGGAATGCGGATCTGGCCCACATGCAGCGTGGAATGACGGCCCTTGTGTGGCCCACTCCTGTTTGCCAGATCTGGGCCAGAAGCAGGCCATAGCAATGCCACATGTCAGCCAAGAGCAAAGAAATAAACCAGAACTGGACCTTATCTGAGCCACAAAATCTGTGTATATTAAATATGGAGTCATCTCAGCCTTAATAAGCCTGTTAACAAGCAGAATCACTGAAGGAAAGAAGAGAACAGAAAAAGAGACGAGCAGAAACACAAGAACTATAACTGACTTCAGACACAGTCTTAGATGAAATCAACTGAAGAGAAAAGAAGACATTAAATCTGTGAAGATCTCAGCAGAGGAGGATTAAACAACTCCACAAACAGCATTACCAGCTTCACTTATTACTAACCAGACTGACTTTATTTCTGTCAGACGTCTACAGAAGTTATTATTGAGATTTAAAGGAGGTTTAACTCTAATGTGTTTCATTTAAAGTCACCATAAGAGTGACTAGTGTTTCCATTAGTTGGGCTCTTAACTCTTATTATATCTTTTGTCTTTTTTGGTCGCTGTGACAGTGTGTTTGTCAAACACATTTGCAGCAGCAAAGAAAGCTAAAGTGAAATGAGTTCAGGTGATGATGGTTACCTGTTGATGATTTTATATTCATCATGAAATAACCTTTTTCACTGATGTTTTTGGAATCTAACAATTGTGTTGTTGCATTAATATTTTCACATCACAAACCCTGTGTTACTGCAGAATGAGATCCAGCAATATCATAACAAGATAAAATACTTTATCAAACATGAGCACAAAAAAGAAGTTTAATATGACACACACAGACATCAACAATCAGCGTATGAATCTCAACAATGGTGACAATCAAAAGTACTTTGCTGCAATGCATGCTGGGTACCAGCATAGTGCAAAATTCCCAGAATGCATTGCAACGTGAATAAATTATGCAGCTGAATTGTCCTATAATTTTGTTTGATTCTAAATATTTGCTTTTATCTTTTGCTGTTGTTTTTGTTGTGAATTAATAGCTTTTCAGTGATGTTCTGAATTTATCTGTTTATCTAAATATTTGTGATTGTCACCATTGTTGAGATTCATACGCTGATTGTTGATATCTGTGTGTGTCAGCATAAGCTAATCTTTTGATCTCATGTTTGTTAAAAGCTTTAAACTGATTGTTATAATATTGCTAGATCTCATGCTGCAGTAACACAGGGTTTGTGATGTGACAATATTAATGGATCAACACAATTGTTAGAGTCCAAAATCATCAGTGAATCAGTCTATTTCATGATGATTATAAAATCATCAACAGGAAACCATCATCACCTGATCTCGGTTCACTTTAGCTTTCTTTGCTGCTGCAAATGTGTTTGACAAACACACTGTCACAGCGGCCAAAAAAGACATAAGTTATACTAAGAGTTAAGAGCCCAACTAATGGAAACACTAGTCACTCTTATGGTGACTTTAAATGAAACACATTAGAGTTAAACCTCTGTTAAATCTCAATAAAAACTTCTGTAGACGTCTCACAGAAATAAAGTCAGTCTGGTTAGTAATAAGTGAAGCTGGTAATGCTGTTTGGGGAGTTGTTTAATCCTCCTCTGCTGAGATCGTCACAGATTTAATGTCTTCTTTTCTCTTCAGTTGATTTCATCTAAGACTGTGTCTGAAGTCAGTTGTAGTTCTTGTGTTTCTGCTCGTCTCTTTTTCTGTTCTCTTCTTTCCTTCAGTGATTCTGCTTGTTAACAGGCTTATTAAGGCTGAGATGACTCCATATTTAATATACACAGATTTTGTGGCTCAGATAAGGTCCAGTTCTGGTTTATTTCTTTGCTCTTGGCTGACATGTGGCATTGCTATGGCCTGCTTCTGGCCCAGATCTGGCAAACAGGAGTGGGCCACACAAGGGCCGTCATTCCACGCTGCATGTGGGCCAGATCCGCATTCCACAAGTGCCAGATGTGGGCCGGATCCGGGCCGAAACAATGTTGCTATCTGGGATTACATGCTTTGTTTGAATTTGTCTCCACCTTCAAAAGTCCCTCCTCCTAAAATGCCTATAAGACACCATGTACAGTTCTATACTTTAGATTTTGTTGGACGAGCCGCAGCCGCGCTCAATAAAGAATAACTTCTGTTTTGAACGTGATCCCAACGTCTCCTGGTCTGCTTTGAAGAAGAAAAAGTTTCCTACACTTAGAACTACTGAATAATCAAAAATGGCGATGAAAGCAATATTTTTGAAAGGGGGGCGTTGAGGTCTTCTTTGGGGGTGTTTGTTTAAGTCAAAGTTACGCCAAAGATTTAGCATGAGACGTAAGTGCAACATAAAAACGTACTTCTAGCACATGTTTACATAGTAAAAAAAAATTATAAGTAGCGCAGCAGAATGGAAAAACATGTTCTGTGTGAATTGTCCCTTACAAGTTTCAAATCCATTAGTCCTTTTATCTGTAGCGCAAGCGTGTTTAATGCATCAGAAATAGAACGTCGGCAACTTAGTACACATCCAGTGTTCTGCTTTTGACACGATTTATAGGCTTTTTCAATTATATATAGGGGAATAATAATAATAAACACCAAAACAAATATTGTATGCCATATAAGTGTCATATGCTGGTTGCAGTAGTAAAGAAAAGTTGGCAGGATCTGCAGCTACTTTTATTCGAAAAAAACTCAAAGAAACAAAACATTCATAGCACTAGAACTAGAAGGACCAAGAACGTCACGTACGTCATGACCGACTGATAGGAATCTCGCTAGAGAGGCCAATCTACTTCGAGTGAAACTAAAATGAGCCAATACACATTGGAATGCAATCATTTGCATCAGCTGTTCAGCCTCGCAGCGCAGGTATATAATGAGCAGAAGGTGCGATTGCATTTAAGTTTTTTGCTGAGGAGCCAAGCCTGATAAGCTGGCCGCCCCGGCGGGCAGCAGCAGATGTGGCGACGGGATGTATGTCTCCGTTCCCTCCCTCAGGGAACGAGGGTTACCACATGTAACCGAGACGTTCCCTTATTGGTCGGTCACTCTCGACATATGTCGTGACCGACTGATAGGAATCCCTACCCATGCGCCACAGCTGCTGCACCCCATCCAGCGCCCGGTGTAAGGCTGTACCCCTTCTTGCCTGGAAGGACGATAGGAGAGGGCTTACACAGAGTGTATCTGTCACTGTTGTTCCATGATAACCCATACAGTGAGATTATTGGATAACACTGTGTTACATCAAAGTGCATATTCTTGTCAGAGTGTTGTGAATGCTTGTCTTTCTATTGTTTCTGCTCTGCCATAGGATAAGTAGCAGCACCTGTGGTTAACTCCTGAGTAGCTCCCTATGCTGATTCGCTCCTGCGGGCGTGTGCTCTGCCATAAAAGCGGACCAGTTTTGCAGCTCTGCAGAGGCGGGAGGTTTTCCCCTCCGTCTCTCTTCTGAAGAGACCCTTTCTCCTGTTCCAGTCCTGTGTTTTAGTTTTCCCCATTTGTGTTTGTGTACCAAGTAAGACTTATTACTGAGGTGAGAGATCAGTGCAATGTTGAGTTGATTGTTACAGGATTTCTTTTTTTATTTTGTTTTCCCCCTGAGTGGAGGGTAAGATGTTTCCTTTAAGTGTTGTTTATATTATTTCTTTATTACTTTGTTTTAATTTAAGGAAGCTGTAGGGAGGGTGGCGCCATTTAATTTGAATGACTTATTTTTCTCCTGTTTAAATTTAGAGAGGAAGTTAGGTTTAGCATTGTCTTTTGTTTACATCGTTATTTTGGTATTTAGGTTATTTAGTTTATTAAAACAGTTAGACTTGTTTTGTTTGTTATTTTGGCATTAACCTCCTCCTGAAGCAAATTGCTTCTGTCACGGAACACACACGGGAAACGGTAAGATCCATTAGCAGTATATTTATTGTTAGGGCAATCCAATTCGTAGTCATCCATGCAGTGGTCAAAATCCATAATAGCAGTCCAATAACAAATAAACAAGAAACAAAACAGGAACAGGCTAGGAAACACAGACCTGGGGCTCGTTCTTCGTACGTCGCTAACTCAGTTAGCTGGATTTGATTGTTGACGATTTGGCATGATCTTGGATTGTTTGGTTCTTCGACGCTCATCCTGGACTTGCTGTCATAGCAACAGGTGCGCAAACTTGAACCAGCTCGGGAGCAGGCTTATTTCATGTAAACAGGATTAGACTGCGGCTCATAAGCGGAGCTGATACGGGAAGTCCAGCGCAGCGCGATAGTGCACTTTCTGAGATTGAAATTTTTTTCTCGTGACTCGTGAGATTGTCGTTTACATTATTAATTTGTTGGAAACGCACATTATTTTCGACTTGTCGGAGTCGGGCTTTAACTACAGCACAAACTGTTTGCATTGCCCTAAGATTATTTGCGAGTGGCTCTTTCCTTTACACTATTGGAGCAGAGAACTTGATGGAAAGTGCCGTCTGTCGTGTCATTCGGAGTTTACCTGGCGCTTTTAGGTTTAAAAAACAGTTTTAGGTTTTTAAGACCCAATGTTGTAAAGCAGTTTTTTTAAAGCAGTTTTTTTTTTTTTTTTTTTTTTTTTTGGCTATCATTTTTTATGAAGATCATGCAATCATGACCATGCCGATTACAGTATGTCACTCAGGCTTCACTAACGTGATCGGTACCATAGACTATAGGCTTCCATAGACTGCCATCAAGGCCTCAATGAAGGGGATTATGTGAACAGAAAGGGGGTTCACAATGTAAATGTGCAGCCCAGTTACTATTGGGAGTCTTAATATTCCAGATTAATAATATTATATCAAATAAAAAAAGTCAGTTGACTAAAATCTTCCATATCACAAATGTGAAAGCAAAATGGCCAGGATCTGTGCATGACTTAAGAATTTTCAGAGATTCACATTTATGCACATTATTTGAAAGTGGTGAGGAAAGTCCCACAATTAAATATCAAGCTCACTGTATTACATACACTTATGCTGATCCTAACAGAACTGCATTTCTTCATAGGTGATTATGACATGTTCCTGCCTGCAGACAGGTGTTTTATGACCCCATTCCCTGACCCAAACCAGTTACAATGCAGTAGCCAGGACAAGGGCACGCAATGAAATGAACTTTGGCTAACTAAAGGGAAGATTTCAGTGTCTGATAAGTCTGAGGGTTGCACACCTGACAGGGCCTGTGACATTGCTGCATGTGCCATATTACACAACATTGCCCAAAAAAAAACAAAAAAAAAACTTTTCATTATAATATAATGAAAAGTTTAATAAAAGACCAATATACTTAGTTCCTTGAGTTTTATTTCAATTGTTCTTTGTAAAGAAAAGCCAGTGTTCAAGTGCCTGCAACAAGAGATATTAGACACATGCCTCATGCAACAAATAAAAAGGAAAAGTTGGCTATCCACTGCCCTCCTGTAGGCCTATGTCTCCTCTGTCTGTGCAGACTCTTCTGTAGGCCTTTCTGGAGATGTGGAATCCTGACACTTATATTGCTGCCATAAAGCATACAAGTATAAATTAAGTAAAGTTATTTATGCACTTGCAGGTAGGCTAGTTCCTCCATATGACAGTTATCTGAGAGGGTTTATTCACTGTCCAGTGAAATGGAAACAAATGGACATTACAAAGTCTTATACTTTCTTTCCTTTGGAAAGTTATAAAAAAAATGTCCACTTACTGCACATATTTCAGCCACCACTTTCTTGGGAACAGATACAAGTGTTGGTGTATTATGTAAAAGTGCACAAAAGAGGAAAACACAATGTCATTATATGAACTACACTCTGGAAAAATATTTTTACATTAATATAAGTTTATTAGTTTTGTCAAAGCAATTCATCATTACTCAAGATTTAACCGTTGAAATGACTATACAGCCTTAATTTAATGCAGCAAAAATTATTTTACAGTGTAGGCTACTAAGATCTTTTTTCTTTTTTTTTTTTTTTCTCAGCCTTTTTCTTGGTTGCTTTTATAAACAGCCAACCATTTATTTAACAGTGTCTTTTATAAAAGAGACTATAATATAACAAAAAAATTACCATTATGTAGAATATTTTTGTACTTCACTTTTATTTGTTTCCATGTTCTAGTGTGGTGACTCTGACATTACAATGAACAAAGTAATTATGCAATTATTCAAATACAAAAATATAGGCTAATAAGTGATAAAAAAACATCTAACATGGCCACTTCTAACGGATTTAAATTGTCTGCTACTTTTTGCCAGCCCTCTCTCCTGGCTTTTGCAGACTTTGAGGTGTTCCCTGGCGTTTTGATTAAACATTAAAATTCCGAATAAACTTCGACTATTAGTTCTTGCTCTGCTGAGGAGAAAAACTGTGCGCGCTCTTTGGCCATGCTGAACAGCCAATAGCAGCGTTGCTGATCAATGTTTCTACTATCGATACATGTCCCCTTTTAACCCAGCGCATGAACGCGCAATTATCTCAGATAACTCAATCCAGCGATACTAATCCTATCCGGCAAGTGTGTTCGAAGAACCGAGTTAGCCAGATCATGATTAGCACGATGATATTATCTTGGATGTGTCATTTGATCTCGGATGTAATAAGCAACGTACGAAGAACGAGCCCCTGGGGTCGATAGTAGAAACATTGATCAGCAACGCTGCTATTGGCTGCTCAGCGTGGCCAAAGAGCGCGCACAGTTTTTCTCCTCAGCAGAGCAAGAACTAATAGTCGAAGTTTATTCGGAATTTTTATGTTTTAATGCAAAACGCCAGGGAACACCTCAAAGTCTGCAAAAGCCAGGAGAGAGGGCTGGCAAAAAGTAGCAGACAATTTAAATCCGTTAGAAGTGGCCATGTTAGATGTTTTTTATCACTTATTAGCCTATATTTTTGTATTTGAATAATTGCATAATTACTTTGTTCATTGTAATGTCAGAGTTACCACACTAGAACATGGGAACAAACAAAAGTGAAGTACAAAAATATTCTACATAATGGTAATTTTTTTGTTATATTATAGTCTCTTTTATAAAAGACACTGTTAAATAAATGGTTGGCTGTTTATAAAAGCAACCAAGAAAAAGGCTGAGCAAAAAAAAAAAAAAAAAGAAAAGATCTTAGTAGCCTACACTGTAAAATAATTTTTGCTGCATTAAATTAAGGCTGTATAGTCATTTCAACTGTTAAATCTTGAGTAATGATGAATTGCTTTGAATTGTGAAAGTGAAAACTAATAAACTTATATTAATGTAAAAATATTTTTCCAGAGTGTAGTTCATATAATGACATTGTGTTTTCCTCTTTTGTGCACTTTTACATAATACACCAACACTTGTATCTGTTCCCAAGAAAGTGGTGGCTGAAATATGTGCAGTAAGTGGACATTTTTTTTATAACTTTCCAAAGGAAAGAAAGTATAAGACTTTGTAATGTCCATTTGTTTCCATTGCACTGGACAGTGAATAAACCCTCTCAGATAACTGTCATATGGAGGAACTAGCCTACCTGCAAGTGCATAAATAACTTTACTTAATTTATACTTGTATGCTTTATGGCAGCAATATAAGTTGCAGGATTCCACCACATACAGAAAGGCCTACAGAAGAGTCTGCACAGACAGAGGAGACATAGGCCTACAGGTGGGCAGTGGATAGACAACTTTTCCTTTTTATTTGTTGCATGAGGCATGTGTCTAATATCTCTTGTTGCAGGCACTTGAACACTGGCTTTTCTTTACAAAGAACAATTGAAATAAAACTCAAGGAACTAAGTATATTGGTCTTTTATTAAACTTTTCATTATATTATAATGAAAAGGTTTTTTTTTTTTTTTTTTTTTTTGGCAATGTTGTGTAATATGGCACATGCAGCAATGTCACAGGCCCTGTCAGGTGTGCAAACCTCAGACTTATCAGACACTGAAATCTTCCCTTTAGTTAGCCAAAGTTCATTTCATTGTGTGCCCTTGTCCTGGCTACTGCATTGTAACTGGTTTGGGTCAGGGAATGGGGTCATAAAACACCTGTCTGCAGGCAGGAACATGTCATAATCACCTATGAAGAAATGCAGTTCTGTTAGGATCAGCATAAGTGTATACAGTGAGCTTGATATTTAATTGTGGAACTTTTCTTACCACTTTCAAATAATGTGCATAAATGTGAATCTCTGAAAATTCTTAAGTCATGCACAGATCCTGGCCATTTTGCTTTCACATTTGTGATATGGAAGATTTTAGTCAACTGACTTTTTTTATTTGATATAATATTATTAATCTGGAATATTAAGACTCCCAATAGTAACTGGGCTGCACATTTACATTGTGAACCCCCTTTCTGTTCACATAATCCCCTTCATTGAGGCCTTGATGGCAGTCTATGGAAGCCTATAGTCTATGGTACCAATCACGTTAGTGAAGCCTGAGTGACATACTGTAATCGGCATGGTCATGATTTTCATAAAAAATGATAGCCAAAAAAAAAAAAAAAAAAAAAAAACTGCTTTACAACATTGGGTCTTAAAAACCTAAAACTTTTTTAAACCGCCAGGTTTAGCGCCAGGTAAACTCCGAATGACACGACAGACAGCACTTTCCATCAAGTTCTCTGCTCCAATAGTGTAAAGGAAAGAGCCACTCGCAAATAATCATAGGGCAATGCAAACAGTTTGTGCTGTAGTTAAAGCCCGACTCCGACAAGTCGAAAATAATGTGCGTTTCCAACAAATTAATAATGTAAACGACAATCTCACGAGTCACGAGAAAAAAATTTCAATCTCAGAAAGTGCACTATCGCGCTGCGCTGGACTTCCCGTATCAGCTCCGCTTATAAAGCTGCCATCTAATCCTGTTTACATGAAATAAGCCTGCTCCCGAGCAGGTTCAAGTTTGCGCACCTGTTGCTATGACAGCAAGTCCAGGATGAGCGTCGAAGAACCAAACAATCCAAGATCATGCCAAATCGTCAAAAATCAAATCCAGCTAACTGAGTTAGCGACGTACGAAGAACGGGCCCCAGAAGTGTAGCGACAAATAACAACGACTCCGTGACATGGACTGAAACAGACAGGGTATTTATACACAGATACTAACAAGGTGACGAGAAACAGCTGTGTGCAATGATCAATGATTAGACAGAACAGGATGTTGGGAAATGTAGTGCATGAGAGAATGACACCGTGGGGGACAAGGACCTCTAGTGGACACCCGAGGAAACACAAACCAGACACTGTGACAGCTTCCTTGTAAAGTTCTTGAGTTTTTTTGGTCACTGTTATTATATGTTTCCTAAATAAATTCCATCTTTTGATTTGGAAAATTGTTCTAGTGTTTAATCAGTACTGGGACGGGAGACAGGGGCTCTGAAGACGTTTATTTCTGTTCGTTCTCCCTTACCCTAGACTGGGGAAATCGTAACAACTGGGAAAGTGTGCCCTTTCTATGGAAGGGGAACGCTGCGGAAGCCACATTCTTTGAGGGAGTTATGTGGAAAAATACATATGGACTAGCCCGAAGGTTGTACTGCATATGAATATTGGGTAACTTAGCCCAAGGGAAAGACACAGGGCTTCGATTAGGAGCAGCCAAGGCGATGGCATCCACTATTCAGTGGGCCATCCTCTTCTTGGAGACAGCCTTTCCCTTCTGCTGGCCTCCGTAACAGACAAAGAGCTGGTCTGAGGTCCTGAGACTTTGAGTTCTGTCCACGTACAGACGCAGAGCGCGAACGGGACAGAGCAAAGCCAGGGCTGGGTCTGCCTCTTCCAGGGGCAGCGCTTGCAGGTTCACAACCTCATCTCTGAAGGGAGTGGTAGGAACCTTTGGCACATAGCCAGGCCGGGGTCTTATAGTCCAGGCGTTTTAAGCCAAAATGGGGGTCAACCGTGAACAAATTGCAACAGAATCAAACTCAACTGATTTTGTATCCTCCATATGTCCTGAGTAAGGAAAAAAAAGCCCAGAAGAATCCCATTAGGGGAAAGTTCCGAAAAAGACCCAAATATATCCTATTCATACGCCTATTCATTATTTTTCTCACATGAATAGGGTAAAAAATTTAACCTTTAGATATCACCATGAAAATTACTGAGTTGATTACTTATATCAAGACAAACAAAAAATGTATTACAAGTTTTTTTTTAATTGTTTGTTAACATGGACAAACGGTGCATAATCTAATTACAGATGTGCTAATTTGCATAAATACCACAACAGATCTTAACATTGGGTCTAGCCAGGTGAAAATGTCTTGTTGAATCTTGTTGACAAATAACAGTAAAATACTTAAAGCAACACTATGTAACTTTTCAACCTTCATAATATATTTCCAAGATCCTTGTGATGGTACATCGACTTACAATAGGTTGAATGACATGTCTGCCATAGCCTGACAGGGTCTGTATCGCTTTTACTGGCACTATGTAACTTCGGTGTTCGGGTAGTAACCAGAGCACAAAAAGAACTACAAAATTCGACTGCTTTACGGCATACGTCACTTCCCCCACCACTTCGTCAAATTTGGACGTGAGAGGCCAACCAGAGTTTGTTTTCGGCTTTCGTGCGTATGTTTTTGTCATGGGGGTTGTTTACACCTGGCCACTTCATGCATTTTCTCAGATCGGATAGATATCCGATCGTGAAAAGTCCAGGTTTAAATGCCCTCCGAAACGCATTTGAGACGGATTTGAATCCGATCCCTCAAACCACTTCAGGAGGAGATCTGAGACGCATTCCAGACGAAACTGGACAAGTGTAAATGCATATGGTTTTTGAAACCACATATGTAAATTGTACTCCTCCCAAAAATGCTAAATAAAAAAATAAGACGTGTGAGAGCGTTGTATAGGCTATATGTTATATCCAGATATGACGACGCGCTGTGCATCACCGCAGATGAGCAACTGCATCAAGCAAACGTGCAAACTATCGCAAATCAAAGTGAAAGTAAGTCGCAGACGCTTAACACACAATCTTCATCATTAAAAGTAAAGAAACGAAATGATCTTACCAGGGCTGTTACTGCTCTCTCTTATTGCGGTCTTTGATTTAGAAATTTTAGCTGATGATCTATAAAATGCAGCTCATATCTGTTGCTTTCGGTGACGTGCACTCCATTAAATCTGCATATAGCGCGAGAATTGAAGATCGAATTTAAATCCGTTTCGCAAAAATACATTTATGTGACCAGGTGTAAATGGAATCGTTTTGATAAATCAGATAGCTATGCCTCACGAATTAGTTTGCCACTGTGTTTTATACACGTCCATGCTGGACATTCATATTAAATTAGCATTATTTTCCTTTGTTTTTGTATCATGAAAATCTATATGGCTTTAGTTGTATGTAGGACATATATGACATAATATGATTAAAAATGCATTAATATTATGCAATTTATACATGTGGTTTTTGCAGCATATATGTCCCTTACAATATTCTGTTGGAACATATAAGAATCACCAGCCCGATCTCACGGGAAAACGTACAAATTCTACAAAGTGGCTTATTCGTACGAATTCATACGACCTGACTCGTACGAATTAGTACGATTTTTGCAAAATCGTACATATTTTACGAATTGGCCAATTCGTATGAATTCATACGAATGACCTACCCCTGACCCCGCCCCTAAACCTACCCATCACGTGGGTTTAGACAAATCGTACAAATTCGTACGAGTGAGGTCGTACGAATTAGTACGAATTAGCCAACTTTTTATCATTCGTACGAATTCGTACGAATTGGTCGTGAGATAGCGTTGGAATCACAGGTGTTTTTAGCAAACCTTTTCCATATGGGTGACTTACCCCCAGAGGTACTTAACACCATCACGCCTTGAAGTGGAACCTGTTCATCGAGTGGTGTTCTTCTCGCGGGGATGTTTGATAGGGTCCGTGCTTTCCTTCTTGCAGCAAGGGTTGGAGCGAAGGCTGTCTCCCTCCACCCTCAAAGTACATGCTGCTGCTATTTCAGCTTATCACGGCCACATAGATAGCAAATCAGTTGGAAAGCACGACCTGGTCGTCAGGTTCCTCAGGGGGGTGAGACGGTTAAACCCTCCTCGTCCCCCCCTCCATACCATCTTGGGACCTTTACCTGGTGCTTCGAGCACTTCAGGATGCTCCCTTTGAGCCTTTGCAGTCAGCGGACTTAAAGCTTCTCTCTTTGAAGACTTTGCTACTGATTGCACTGGCCTCTATCAAGATGGTATGGGACCTGCAAGCATTTTCGGTCGACAAATCGTGCCTAGAGTTCGGGCCGTGTGACAATAGCTGCGTTTCCACTGTCGGGCCAGGGCCGGGCTAGGGCTAACAGCGAGCCGAGCCGGGCCAGTGGCCTCGGGCCTCAAGCACCGGGCTGCCGTTTCCACTGCCGGGCCATTAGCCCTGCAGCGCTGCCCTAAACCCCGCCCTTAACACGCCTTCCTGGATCAACCGTCATACAACCCCACCCATTACAGCGGGAATTATGATGTTCATTCAGGCAGGACACTAGCTTGCTAAAATTACAGAACGATCAAGATGGAGAGGACCGAAGCGTCTGTTTGTTTGCTCTTTTTGGTTTTTGCTTGGTGGAAGATGAGGCAGCAAAGCCAAGATAAGAAGATGGAGGTTCAGCGGCGACAACGCCGAAAGCTTATGTTGGCTGCAAGGCGAAAGAGAGCGATCCAACGACGTGCGATTCGGTTACAGCGAATGCAGAGTCGCCAGCAATGGATGGAAACGGTAAATATTTCCGTTTATAGTATAGTTAATTCGTATCTTGTAGTCGATGTGAGCATAACTTCAAATCATATAGCACAGAGTTGTTTTTATGAGCTTTCATTAACTGTCTTTACGTTACTGTCTGCTGAAAAAACACAAATATTTTGCTAGCTTATCATATCTTGCTTGCTATATTAATATAATTAGGAGGTAACGTTAAAGTTAAACTTTCATTGTATTATTCGTCTGATAATACATCTATTTATACCCATGATTTTGTATATGCATATGTATTTCGCATAATTAGGGAAGTAGCCTAGTGTTTATAGTACCGCTTTGTTCATGTTAGTTCACAGTGCGTTAACGGATTTTAACAAATAAAACATTGGAGTGTAAAAATGTATTAGTAAATGGGTTAGCAAATATTTATAAATGCTGTAGAAGTGCCTTTCATTTATGTTCATGTACAGATATGTAACATAATTATGGAATTAATGTTTACACTTCATTCTATTATTTTCCAGATGATGCATCACTACTACACCAATATAATGCGGACCGCTGAGGTGTGGGCCTATCAGCGAACAAGTGACTGGTGGGAGAACACTGCTCAAAGATTTACAGATGAGCAGTGGCTGGGCGACTTCAGAGTTTCCCGAGAAACATTCACATACATTTGTACAACTCTGAAGCCTGCACTACAGCGACAAGATACAACATATCGATTATGCATTCCTCTGGAGAAACGGGTAGCCATTGCATTGTATAAACTAGCATCAACAACAGAGTACAGGACGGTTACCAACCTGTTTGCTGTCAGTCGGACTTCTGTTTGCCGCTGTGTGCATGACTTTTGCAAGGCTGTGATTTCAATACTTCGGCCCAAGTTCATCAAAACACCAGACCAGGACAAACTATCTGAGATGGCAGATTACTTCGAAGAGAGGTTTGGAATTCCACAGTGCGTGGGTGCTATTGATGGTTCTCACATCCCTATATTACAGTAAAACCTCCACAATATCAATCAGATTTCCACAACAGAAAAGGTTGGCACTCCATAATTTTACAAGCAACTGTGGATGGCAAAGGGATGTTCTGGGACCTGAATGTTGGACAGCCAGGGAGAGAACACGATGCTAGTGTCCTCAGAAAGTCACGCCTATGGGCTTGGGCCACAAACAGTAATGTTTTTTCTGGCAGAGTAAAAAACATATGTGGAACTGATGTTGGCTACTTCATTCTTGGTGATTCTGCTTACCCATTGCAGAAATGGTTGCTAAAACCATATCCTGATACTGGCAGGCTTACAGAGGGCCAAGAACTTTACAACATGCGAACAAGTCGAGCCCGTTGTGTGATTGAACATGCGTTTGGGAGGTTGAAAGGAAGGTGGAAGTGTCTCAGTAAGCGAAATGACTGCAATGTAAATGTTGTTGTTGATATGGTGGAGACATGCTGTACACTGCACAACTTGTGTGAATTGTACATGGACAGATTTATACCAGAGTGGTGTGATCGTGATAAAGATGCTGAACGTTCACCTTGCAATGTTGGTGATGAGCGTTCAGATGCAAGAAGTGCTCTGCAACAGTTGTTCATGCAGCACCAATAATTGTAAGTTGTTGTTATATTGTGTTTGTTACAAATAAAATATTTGAAATGAAGATTTGGCGTAACCCTGTTTTGTGACTTGAATACAATTCTTTATCCTAAATGGTACATGGTTACATCAGACATTATTTGATCAATAAGCAATAGGCCATTTAAGCATACAGAGTGAATACTGCAATATTTTTTTTAAATAACATACAATTAAACAATCTTCTCACTATTTTTAAATAAAATCAAAAATACTACAGGTATGTTTTTATGTATTTATTGCAGTTGTAAGTATTTGTCTGTTCAAATGTTTTTAGATATGGTCACTTCTGTTAATGGTACTTTTAAATGTGAAACTGCTTGCACTGTTTACAGTATTACAGAATACAAAAGGTGCCCATCAGAAAGCCGTTTAAATAATGTGCCCATCAATAAGCATAGTAGTCTATACCAATAAATGTCTTATAGCCTAATTATCATTCTACTGACTACGATTGTATTTGCATTACGGAATACAAAAGGTGCCCATCAGAAAGCCGTTTAAATAATGTGCCCATCAATAAGCATAGTAGTCTATACCAATAAATGTCTTATAGCCTAATTATCATTCTACTGACTAGGATTGTATTTGCATTATGGAATACAAAAGGTGCCCATCAGAAAGCCGTTTAAATAATGTGCCCATCAATAAGCATAGTAGTCTATACCAATAAATGTCTTATAGCCTAATTATCATTCTACTGACTAGGATTGTATTTGCATTACAGAATACAAAAGGTGCCCATCAGACAGCCGTTTAAAAAATGTGTCCATCAGTATGCATAGTAGTCTATACCAATACCTGCCTTAATGGCTTATCTGAGTCACAAAGTCTTTATATTTTAGTTTATTATCATGTAGGAAACTTTTACAATAGGTTTTCATAAGAAATTGTTTTTTTTCTAACATATATGCAGTGTGAACTAACATGAACCAACAATGAATTACTAAAAAGAATGTCCCGACTTGTCTCTCCACTAACAGAGGGACGGTGACCCAGCACACCGTCCATCAAGTCGAACCATGGAAAGTTCCTTCTCTGGGCACCGCTTTGTCCATTGTGCGTTTTAATCGCCTTGTACTGCGCCCGCAACTTTTTTATTTTTTCCCAAACTTGAAGCGTTGTTCGCTGAATGCTTAGCTTAGCAAGTTCAGCAACGATGTATTTAATAACGTCCTCGTTTCTGCACACGCCGTCAAATTGACGTTGTACCCTTTCTTCTGCCCAAATGCTCAGAAGAGCTTTGGTATCTTCGACAGACCAGTACAGGCGATTCTCCATTTCAAGCAGCGTTTAATTATAACGATATCAAAAAGTGAAATGTGCATCTTGCCGAGTTGCCGCAGACCATAACTTTCCCTGACACCGATAAACTCCGCCTTTTACCTTGACCACGCCTCTAGCCCGAGCTGGCCCAAGGTATTCGACGGGCCAGAAATCCTGGCCGCTGGCCCCGAGTAAGCCCCGCTCAAGCCCCGGAAGTGACAGTGGAAACGCGACTGGCCCTGGCACGCACTAGCACGGCCCGGCCCTGGCCCGACAGTGGAAACGCGGCTAATCATGTTGTACTAATAGTCCAGGCGTTTTAGGAAAAGGGTGAACAAATTGCAACAGAATCAAACTCAACTGATTTTGTATCCTCCATATGTCCTGAGTAAGGAAAAAAAGCCCAGAAGAATCCCATTCGGGGAAAGTTCCGAAAAAGACCCAAATATATCCTATTCATACGCCTATTCATTATTTTTCTCACATGGTAAAAAATTTAACCTTTAGATATCACCATGAAAATTACTGAGTTGATTACTTATATCAAGACAAACAAAAAATGTATTACAAGTTTTTATTTTTATTATTTGTTAACATGGACAAACGGTGCATAATCTAATTACAGATGTGCTAATTTGCATAAATACCACAACAGATCTAAACATTGGGTCTAGCCTGGTGAAAATGTCTTGTTGAATCTTGTTGACAAATAACAGTAAAACACTTAATATTAAGGTCTGAATGGAACCCATTTAGGCTACCCATGAGCATTAATACATAGAGGCAGGAAGAAGTCTGAGGCAAGAACAGGAGACAATGGTAAGGAGAATGCAGAAGACAAAAGGTAAGTCAAATAAAAAGTAAATCCCCAGAAACAGTCCCACGGACCCATCCCCAAACCCCATATCTGCAATAATAATTAATAAAGGCTGGTTTCTAAAGTACTTCTTCCTGCCTCTATGTATTAATGCTCATGGGTAGCCTAAATGGGTTCCATTCAGACCTTAATATTAAAGCCACACTAAGTAGAAATTGTGTTTTTGTCAAACAGCGACCCCTAGAGTCGCTGTGGAATACTTGCACTGTCGTAAATATATTATATTATAACGTTTTTACATGATTGCAGCTAAATCACAAGTAAATAGTCTATAGTCTAGGCCTACTGTATAATTTAATTTGTGTTGTTTTTATTGGAATGTAAACATTACAAAATGCCAGATAACATCAATTAAGTTAAATGTACGTCGCATTATTTCATAACATTGGCCGTTATGATGTCATTAGACATGATTATTGCAATTTATCATAATAGTTTGCAAATTGTGCTCGTTTACACTATTTACAGCCTCTACGTTAGGCTTATTTATGATAATTATATGAGATATTGAAAGCTGTTCTCATGATAATCGCAGGAATCAACATCAACAGCGTCGTCTGATATCCCTCAGGACTACGTGATAAATACACCTCACAACTGTCACGAGGAGCATGAGTTCTGGGAACCAGGTCCGGGTGGGCCAATAGGGGGCCACCAGAAGGACCTGCTCGTCGTCCTCCTTGACTTTGCACAGGGTCTGTGCAAGTAGGCTCACTGGGGGGAACGCATATTTGCAGAGGCCCCGGGGCCAGCTGTGTGCCAGTGCAACAGCTGGCAGTGGGAGGTCTCTGAGGAGGCAAACAGATCTACCTGAGCCTCCCCAAACTCTCTTCAGATCAGCTGAACCACCTGGGGGTGGAGTCGCCATTCTCCCGTGAGCACAGCTCGTCAGCCACACATACAGTACATGGCTCGAAGCGACCTCAGATGCTTCTGACTCCAGAGGAGGAGATGGCGGGCGAGTTGTGAGTGACATGTGACATGTGACGGGAGCGTAGACCACCTTGTCGGTTGATGTACGCAACGGTCGCAGTGTTGTCCATACGGACCAGCACGTCTCAGCCCTGTAGCGGCCTCTTTAAGCGGCTCAGAGCGAGACGTACTGCTAGCAACTCGAGGCAGTTGATGTGCCAATGCAGTTGAGGGCCCGTCCACACCCCGGACACTGCATGCCCATTGTACGTGGCACCCCAGCCGGTGGCAGAGCCGTCTATGAAAACCACAGCATGCATGGACACCTGTTCCAAGGGGACTCCTGCCCACAGGAACGAGGGGTCTGACCACGGGCTGAAGGTCTGGCTGAAGGTCACGCGGGTGTGACTGTCACCCGGTGAGTGCCGTGATGCCACGCCCATCTCGGGACTCGGCCGTGAAGCCAGTGCTGAAGCGGTCTTATATGGAGCAGCCCGAGCGGAGTTACCGCTGCCATATGACCCAGGAGCCTCTGAAAGAAATTCAGTGGGACCGCCGTCCTGCCTTTGAAGGTGTTCAAGCAGTTCAGCACCGACTGAGCGCGTTGCTCTGTGAGGCGCGCTGTGCAACCGAATCCAACTCCATACCGAGAGAAGAGATCCTCTGCACTGGGGCGAGTTTGCTCTTCTCCCAGTTGACCTGAAGACCCAGCTGACTGAGGTGCCTGAGTATGAGGTCCCTGTGTTCACATAACTGATCTCGAGAGTGTGTTAAAGGGTTAGTTCACCCAAAAATGAAAATTCTGACAGTAATTACTCACCCTCATGTTGTTCCAACCCCGTAAGACCTTCGTTCATTTTCGGAACACAAATTAAGATATTTTTTATTAAATCCGGGGTTGGAACAACATGAGGGTGAGTAATTATTGACAGAATTTTCATTTTTGGGTGAACTAACCCTTTAATATGAGCCAGTCGTCGAGATAGTTGAGGATGCGCACGCTCTGTTCTCTCATGGGATCAAGGGCCCCCTCCGTGACTTTCGCAGAAATTGCCTGTGTTGAGAGAGAATCGAGACATGAAAGTACGCGCCCTTCAGGTCGATCGCTGCAACCCAATCTTGGGGACGGATGCATTAGAAAATGAGTTTCTGCGTGAGCATTTTGAACGGTAGCTTGTGGAGGCTCCGATTCAAAATTCGCAGGTCCAAGATCGGTCGTAACCCACAAAAGTGACATAAAAATAGACCTTTTTTTTTTTTTTTTACTAAATGCCAAAATGGATGTTGTTTAGTAATGATCAGCAATAATCTGGAGTAGACACAGTTGAATATATTTGAATTTTAATACATGATTGATTTTGCATGTTAATTTTGCACTCCTGACATTTTTAGGGATCGAAAAGACCCAATACTGATTTGCATTCATCATGAACGTAACATGGTCTACTTAAAAGTAAACGTAAAACACAGTCAGTCATTTAATATCAAGTATTGAATGAGATTAGCTACTATCCAGCCAACTGACTAAAAATGTGAAATTATAATGTACTAATTAATGTAAACAAGATACAGAATGGCAATAATATGAGTCATGATTAACTTTATTGTCATTCAGCAATCAAGAGACAAGAGACACACACACACACACATATATATATATATATATATATATATATATATAAACTTTTTTTTTTTTTTTTTACTAAAGGAGTAAGACATGCAATACAATTTTTTTTACAAAGGAGGGAATAAATAACTTCAGCCTGCATTTAGACTGTATTCATTTTAGCTATGTGAATACAAAGAGAACTGGGCTTATATGAAGAGTTCAGATGCAAAAGCCTCTAAGTGCCATCTGAAATTTTCTTCTAGAATGATAATTTTTATAAAGCTTGTATATTTATGTTAAGTAATTTCACTTAAATGACAATTAATAGGTAATTTGCATTGCCATTTAAGTGAAATTATTTAACTTAAATATACGAGCTTGATAAAAATTATCATTCTAGAAGAAAATTTCATATGGCACTTAGAGGCTTTTGCATCTGAACTCTTCATATATATATATATATATATATATATATATATATATATACAGAGGTGTAATGTCAGTAAAGAGGTGTAAAAGGTTCAGAAAGTAAAAGTCCTCCTCAGTATTTTGTTCCAATCACCTGGCTGACTTCATGGGTGGAATAAACGTATGGCAGGACTTTTACTTTCTGACCCCCTTTGAGGGGTCAGAGTTGAGTTATATACATATATATATATATTTATAGCCTATATTATGAGCACTCTTAACTCAATTACGAGCACTCTTAATGAGTAGCCGGCTTTTTCAGTTTGTAGCAAACCATAAAATTTAGGCAAAAACAAGCATTGCTTGCCAGGTTTTGGACTTTTGAACATAAGAGCTAGACTTTCAATGTGACTTAATGATTTTTTGTTCTTTAAACCTTTACCAAAGCAGCAACAATATGGAATGTTAAATATTTATCATAGGTGAAAATCACAATGGGCCTCATTTACATTTATGCATTTGGCAGACGCTTTTATCCAAAGCGACTTACATTGCATTATCCTATACATTTATACATGTGAATCCCCTGGGATCAAACCCACAACCTTGCGTTGTTAACGCAATGCTCTTACCACTGAGCTGCAGGAAAGCCTATTTACTAAACAAACGTACAACAGAAAATTGGGCGTATGGTCGTTTCCACGCAAAACTTGGCATTTATCAATATGGACGTGAGCGATGGCTACGAACAAATCTAACATCAGGTCTCAGCTCATGTACGCAAGTTTTTAAGTTATCGTGAACTTGCGTGCAGCATAGTAAATCTGGTGGAGATTTGTAATGAGAGCATTTTGTTCATTTAGATTATTTTCCTGACGCAAAAATGAATTTTTGCGCATGTGAAAGATGCTGTTTTACGTGGATATTGGAACACGTGTGAAGCACAAAGCCTTATTTACATAATATAGTTTAGCAACCCAAATGTAACATCGCAAATATGGAAACTTTTGTATTTTAAACTTTAAAGGGGTTGTTTGGACTTTAAATGGGTCATGAAATGAGAAATCTAAATCTTTTTACATATAAGAGGTCATTGTACTATAAAAACATCCTGTAAGTTTCAGAACTCAAAATTATCTTGTTGTTAGTCCAAAAACAGCTTATATTGAAGCCAATCCATCCGAACGACTGATTGTGGAATGTGCTACTTTATTACGTAATAGGGTAGCTAAACAACTCCTCTGCAGAAGATGATCAACGGCTACTTCTACACTGCTGCTTATTTAGCCCCGTCCACTGATTCGTGCATGCCATGTAGTAGGTAAATAATGAGAGAAGTAAACGCAGATCAATGCAGAAACCAAATGGTAAAGATGGCTCTAAAGACAAGACGCTGTGCAGTTCCAAATTGTGAGACAACACAGCATTTGCATTACATTCCTCCTGATCCCAACATTAGGAAGGAGTGGATTAACTTTGTTTTTAATGAAGTTCTAGACTGCGTGAGAACAGTCAACAGAACTGTAAGAACAGTAATTTGTTCACTTCATTTCACAGCAGATTTATTTACAAACAAGGCACAATTCAACGCAGGATTTTCAGAAAGATTAAAATTAAAAGACGATGCTGTACCAAGTATTTTGGAACCGACAGTAATATTGCACCACACTGTGAGTAACTGTTTTTATTACATGGTCACTATTGCCGTTATTACAGATCGTTTGACCTGTACTAAGTATGTATGCGTTTTTAACCTGTATGGCTGAATTTCACCGGCTGCCATTTCTCAACATCGGAAGTTTAAAAAACAATCCCACACGTGTGCTGAAGGGGGCGTTGAAAATGTTTAAATATGCAAAACTGGTGGCCAATCATACCAGTGGGCTTATACTTCCGAATCTACAATCCGCCACGCCTATTCAAACCGTGTGTTTTGATGAGGGGGGGTCAAAACAGGACAGAAAATAGCCTTACAAAGCTCTAAGTCCACTCCAAAGGGAGATATTTTATTTAACAATCCCCTTTTCAAGAACTACAATGAACGGCTCATTTGGACTACAACGTGATTTTTCCGGATCTTATGAAGTCACAATGGTACTCATTTAAATAATCCCCACCCACGGAATACGCAGAAAAGGGGACGAGGCCTGGATGAACTGCATTACAGAAGACAGTGTTGTCGCTATGTCAAAAAGATGGGGTTTTTTTTATTTATTTTTTTAAACTCATTTGTTTGACCTTCCTAAGTCTAATGAACTTACTAGTGGTTAAAACTTATTTTTAACACTGTTCCTGAACATTATAACCCCAAATGTCTTCATCAGCATGAAAACATATTCTAGTACACCCCAAAAACAAAATCAAGACTTCGTAAAAGGGCATAATAGCACCCCTTTAATATATCATTTTATATCTACTTATTTTTCATTCTTGTTCTGAATACCGTTAAATTTAAAGCTATAATAATGTTTGTAAATGTTTTGTTTTATTTACAGGTATTTAATATTCATATAAATGAATGTAATTGTTTGCAATTATGAGGTTAACAGGTGTTTTTGTGTTCTTTCATGAGATTACTTCCTCTTCTTGGCCGGGTTACATTTCTCCATGTCGTAAACTCCAGGGTCAAGGCTTTTAAACCATGAAATTTTAGGGACGTGATATTCAAATGACGATTGTTTTCATCTGCCACATTTATCATCGGATGATGGGACTGGCGGAATACACATTTTTTCATGAATCACACATAAACCCTGCCATAACATGATTTCTGTGCTCTGATCTGCGCTTGTTTCTACGTTACGATTGATAAATTCAATTCACATTTATTTGTATAGCGCTTTCACAATACATATAGTTTCAAAGCAGCTTTACAGGAAATGCATGTGTCTACATGAGGCCTAATTGGATTTTTCTTCAGTTCCCTTTTTTTTAGCACAAACATCACCATTAGGTCATTTAACCCTCTTAGATAAAACCCCCCTTTTGAATAATTTTTTTTTGCTCTATATGAATATCACACTATTTACTAATTAGCGAAGACAAATTTTGCTCTCTGTGACTACTCTGGACAATGCTTTTGTCTGGGGTTTCTCCAGTGTGGGTCCGTTGGTGCCGTTTCAAGTAGCTTGCTCTGGTAAAAGCTTTACCACACTCAGGGCACACATGAGATTTCTCACTGGCATGTATTTTCTGGTGTGATTTTAAACTGCCGAGCAGTTTAAAACTCTCTCCGCACAAAGAACATAAATAGGGTCTCTCATCTGTATGAAGTTTCAGATGTGCCTTTAAGCGCGCTGCCAAAATAAACTTTTTGCCACACTGATCGCAACTAAATGGTCTTTCTTCAGAGTGAATGAGCAAATGTGTTTTGAAAGTGTTGCTCTCTGCAAACCTCTTGCCACACTCAGAACACTCATGTAATTTCTCTCCAGAATGATATTTCATGTGCATGTGTAGGCTTCTTTGAACTGTGAAGCTCTTCCCACACTCATGGCATGTGAAGGGCTTCTCTCCGGTGTGAGTTCTTATGTGCGTCTTAAGGTGTCCTTTACATTTGAAACTCTTTCCACACTGAGGGCATGTGTAAGGCTTCTCTCCGGTATGAATTCTCAAGTGATCTTTAAGCTGTCCTTTATGTGTGAAACTCTTTCCACACTGAGGACACTTGGAAGGCTTCTCTCCGGTGTGAACTCTTATGTGAATTTTAAGGTTTCCTTTGTGTGTAAAACTCTTTCCACACTGAGGACATATGAAAGGCTTCTCTCCGGTGTGACTTCTCATGTGACGCTTTATGTATCCTTTATCGGTGAAACTCTTTCCACACTGATGGCATGTGTAAGGCTTTTCTCCAGAATGTGTTTTTATGTGATTCTGAAGGATTACTTTACGAGCGAAACTCTTTCCACACTGATGGCAGGTGAAAGGCCTCTCTCCAGAGTGAACTCTCATGTGACACTTAAGGTTTTCTTTATGTGTGAAACACTTTCCACACTGAAGGCAAGTTAAAGGGCTCTCCTCAGTGTGAATTCTTGCATGAATCTTTAGGTTCCCTTTATTGGTGAAACACTTTCCACACTGAAGGCACGTGAAAGGCTTCTCTCCAGTGTGAATTCTCATGTGACACTTTAGGCTTCCTTTACATGTTAAACCTTTTCCGCACAGATGGCATGTGAAAGGCTTTCCTGCAGTGTGAATTCGTATATGATTTTTAAGGTATTCTTTCTGTGTGAAACTCTTTCCACACTGATGGCATGTGAAAGGCCCCTCTTCGATGTGAATTCTCATGTGACACTTAAGGCTTCCTTTATGTGAGAAACTCTTATCACACTGAGGACATGTGAATGGCTTCTCTCCAGTGTGAACTCTCACATGACATGTAAGAGTGCCTTTACATGTAAAACTCTTTCCACACAGGTGGCACGTGAAAGGCCGCTCTCCAGTGTGAATTCTCATGTGACCATTAAGGCTTCCTTTACATGTGAAGCTCTTTCCACACAGACGGCATACATAAGGCTTCTCTCCAGTATGAATTCTTATGTGATCATTAAGGTGTCCTTTGTGAATAAAACTCTTCCCACACAGATGGCATGCGTAAGGCTTCTCTCCAATGTGAATTTTGATGTGATCCCTAAGGTTTCCTTTATGTGTGAACGTCTTCTCACATTGAGGGCAGGAGAAAGAATTTTTGTCAGTTAGCGAGGAACTGAAAGATTTTTCTCCAGCCACAAAATCTTCAGGTTTCTCAAAATAGTGGTTCTCCTTGACATCACTCGGTTCTTGATTTTCCTCTTTCACTTCCATCTGGCCTAAAATTAACATATTACATAGTTAAAAAATCAGATCAAGAAAGGTGATACAAGAAACAAGTGAAGTCCTACTTAAAGGGATAGTTCACCCATAATTTAGGCTACTCACCCTCAAGCCATCCTAAGTGTATATGACTTTCTTCTTTCAGCCAAACACAGTCGTTATATTAATAAATGGCCAGGCTCCTCCAAGCTTTATAATGGCAGTGAATGGTAACTGAGATTTTGAAGCCCAAAAAAGTGCATCCATCCATCATAAAAGTAATACATACGGCTCCAGGGGCTTAATAAAGGCAAAGTAAAATTTGTAAATAAAAATATCCATATTTATAACTTAAAAACTATAATCACTGGCTTCCGGAAGCGGCCACACGTGAGTCTAATTCCAGCGAAAGATTGACCTCTGATCAGACGTAGGATGTAGGAGTGTCGTAAGCTTTGATGCCTCTTGCAGTTCAAACAAATAGGGCTGGGCAACAAACTCAAGCTTCTCCGACATTTCTCTTAAAAATTCTCGTTTTAGACTTCTAATTTGTGACCGGGGTTTTCTCTTGCTTTATCCTCTGCGCTTCCACATTCGTCAATACTTTATGAGTCGGGTCAGAGGTCACTCTTCAGCCAGAACTAGACTTGCGTACGGCCGTTACCGGAAGCCAGTGATTATAGTTTATAGTTATAAATATGTGACCCGTGCTGGCAAAGTGAATGCGCACGGGATAATTTTGAGCTACAAGTGAAAGATCGTCTAACGATCCCAATGCTACAAATAGCAATTAAACATCTATAAGTATCTTTACTTGTGCGTTTTCTGAGAGGAGTACCTTTCTTTTGTCCATGGAAAAAGCGCTTCTCGCGCTTCCCCTCAGCACAAGTTTGGTATCGTTGTAAAGCGCTGTATTCCAAATTTGTTAATATTCATAGCAAATTCTCAGTGGAATGAGTCTAAACCAATGAAATGTGATTTTCAAAACTCATGTTGATGTAAACTAGGGATGGGCATTTTTCCAAAATATTGCATTCGAATATTCAGGCTCATAAATTTTTTATATTTGTTTATTTAAATGACGTTTAATGAAAAAGACGTTATTTTTTAAGTTACATTTTTTTTACGTTTTTGTCACCATTTCTGAACAAGCTTACGATTAGGCAATATACACAACAAGCTTACAATATATGTAAAACAATTATTTAAGTTGAAAACATTAAACAGTAGGCCTATGTGTAAACAAAAAAATATGGGAAGGAAGTATATGTCTCAAAATCATTTTGCTATTAGATAAGTTATCTTCTCGGATCACGCGGGGTCCAGCTGTGCTTACCTGCAGTCGTGAAGGCAGTGATGGACAGCTGCCTTTCCTTATTCGACTGCTGTTTGGATTCCATGTGATTTCTCATTGTGGTGATGATATTATAATTCAGATTAATGAATTAATTTGATCAAAAGTAATTCCATTTTGTAAGATCATTTACTACGATTATTTTTAAGTAATTCCAAACTTCGCGAGGCAGACGACAACATTATGTGATCAAATGCAAACAACTTGTTAACACGCTCCACAGCACCACCCAGTGGATTTAATTATAACTGCGAGTTAGTGCTTGGGATTTATCATGGATTCACTGCATTTACGGCCAGCAAAGCAACGTAGTAAAATTCGAATAGTATTTTATTTTTCGAATAAAAATTACAGATCGAATATTCGTGCACACTCCTAATGTAAACAAAAGAATCTTACTCGCGCTGACTGACAGAGCCGAAGCGTGCGCATAAAGATGCCTCAGACAGCGCGCGATCCCGACACAGAATTACAGTATTTCAAAGTATCTGTCTTGGCGAGTATTCACGCAAACATTATCTGTTATGGCTTAAATAAACATTTGGTTAACTGTTGGAAAAAAAACATCTGATATGTAACATTACATCCGCGCGGTACAGTAGGTCTGAACATATAGGCTGTCTGTTAAATAAAATGTTAAAATAAAATAAAAATGTTAAACAATTGTGCTATCATGGGGGAAAAAACATTGAATATATATTTTTCCTATAGGATTTTTGGTTTTGACTTGGTGTGTGCCACATTTTGTGTTATTACCACTGGTTATTACCAGGGATTTTAAGGTATGGTTGCTAGGTGATATTGAAACTTTCAGAAAAATCAACTTTTCTGACTTCAAACAGGTGCAGCTCAGTCATTTTTGGTTTGATTCTAACAAATCATACATCATCATTTTGAGTGTTTTTAATAGAGAATATGAAAATAACCATAAATCATTTTTGAAAATTTGCTCATTCCGACTCCTTTTGCCAGCATGTCACATCTGGATATTTTTCTTACAAAAACACATGGCTTCGCTTCTGAAGGCCATTATTAACCCACTGGAGTCATTATGGATTACTTTTATGATGGATGAATGCACTTTTTCGGCCTTCAAAATCCAAGTTACCATTCACTCCCGTTATAGCTAAAGCTTGGAAGAGCCAGGATATTTTTAATATAACTCTGATTGTGTTTGGCTGAAAGAAAAAAAGTCACTTACACCTAGGATGGCTTGACAGTTAGTAAATTATGGGATACCTTTTTTTATTTTATTTTTTATGTGATCTTTAGTGTGCTAAAAATTAATTCTGACATTCTCATGTTAACAAGATAGATCTGCAAGATTAGCCTACTACTAATATATATATATATATATATATATATATAGATAGATAGATATAGATATATAGATATAGATATAGATATATATGATATACAGTGTTACTATACTGTCAGAATCAGAATGTGTTTTAATTGTTATTTTACCTCTTTTAATAAAATTCAATTCTGATGAATTTTCTAAAGCTTTACTTGTATTACTTTCTGTACACTGAATGCCTTTATATGTCGCTTTGGAAGCATCTCCCAAATGCATAAATGCAACAAATGTACTTTAATGTTCCTCAACAGTCCTTAATCTGGAATCAAGAACGGACACCAACCTCTTTGTTCCTCAGTATCATCTTCATCTTTCACTCTGCAGGGTTCAGGATCATGAATGTCCACAACCTCCACTTTAATCAACTCCATCTCTCCAGCAGTGTGTCAAGCAAGATCTCAGCTGTTTAATCTGGAGATCCTGCTTGCCTGGAAACTTTTCTTTGTCACGTTTAAGTGGGAACAATCAATAGAGAAAGGGGACACGTTAAACACTCTGTTCCTCAAGTGTGGATGCGCTTTACATAGAAAAATAAGTCATACATTTTGGCGCTATTTACGAGACTCATCTATGGCTACAAATAGGTTCAAAATTTCCAGCGCAAAATGCTTTGAGTAATATGAACATGCTGTTGGAACACATTTGATAAAAACAACTTTAAAACACGTATAAGCTTTTATACACCTTCAACGCTTAAGGGGTTTAAGACACAAACCTTTCTTCAGTCAAAAAACACCAACCGCCGCGGCGCAGACCTAATGATGTCATCGGTGGCAAAATAAAAGACAACTTAAACGGTCCAAAATAAAACTAAACAAATACAAAAAAACAACAACATAGGTTTAAAATATATACAATTAAACGTCAATTATATAATATACATGTTGTCAAGTTATTTGAATGCAAATCCTACGAATGAAAGTGTATAGATTGACCTAATTAATTACATAAAAATGCCTAAAATAAACGATTTTATTCAATTAAATTATTATTAAAGTTGTTTAGGTGTAAATTATAGATCAGTACCACCGCTTGCTGTACATCCACTCTCGGAACTGCATGTTTAAGTGATAAGAAGGGGGCAGTAAATATCAGACGGACCTGCTTCCTGTTTTGAAACTGGTTGCTCATGAAGATGAAGATGGTGATGGTGATGATGAAGATGAAGTTGAAGTTGAAGTTGATGATGATGATGTCAGTGTCAGTGTGTGCTGTATAGATCCCCCTGCCTCAGACACGATGGCCGTGAGCTCGGGCTGCAGTAGCACGGTGTTGATGTCGGTGCGGGTGTCGGTTCGGCCGCTCAGTGTGGGCTCGGATTCACTGCGGCTGCAGCTCAGCATGAACGCGAACCGTGCGGGACACTTCACGCTCACGCTCAGACACACCGACCGCGGAGGACGCAGCGTGGTACACACACACACACACACACACACACACACACACACACACACACACACACACACACACACACACACACACACACACACACACACACACACACACACACACACACACACACACACACACACACACAGAGCTGTCATCTACCATCCTCACTTTCATACCATCTGATTAGTGCTGTCTTGTCCACCTGTCAGCTGTCAAGTCTGTCATTCAACCTTGTTTGAACACTGTTTACCCTCGTGTAGCCTTACCCTTTGAATATATGCATGCTGGGTTATACGTAGTTTATTTTTTATTCCATCATTTATCATTAAAAAATAACCATGAGCAATTTTATGTTCATATCAGCTGTGATCCAAACTTCTCTGTATTGTAAAAACAACCTATAAACTTGAAGTCAAAATTATTCAACCCCACAGAGACTGTAAATTACAAATGTATGCTCTAAGCCTAAATTTCAAGCTGTTCATCGTACAAAGCGATCGAGTCTCTTCAGAAAATGTGGACTAAATCGCTCAGTTCATATGGATTAGTTTTACGATCTCTTTATGAACTTTTTGAAGCGTCAAAAATGGTAGTTGCGCAGACTGTCAATGGAGGGACAGAAAGCTTTCAGATTTCATCAAAAAAATCTTCATTTGTGTTTCAAAGATGAACGAAAGTCTTATGGGTTTGTAACGACATGTAGGGTGTATAAATGATGACAGAATTTGTTTACACGACACCGTTTTCAACTAAAAAGGGAAAACTTTTTGTGCATTTTGGCCGTTCATTTACACGACAACAACGTTTTGGGGGCCTGACAATACTATCCTTTAAAAACGTGTTTCAAACTGCAAGTCTTTAAAAACGATACCGTTATCGTCTCCGTGTAAACTACAAAAACATGAATCTGTGAAAACAGTACCATGAAGTTTGCATTACGTGTTCACTCCATAGGCACGTAGTGTTTCTTTACAAAGTGACATTGCTAACTACTGGCCTGGCATGAATGATACAGCGTTTTTAGTCGTTTTCGCAGGGATTATTTTGACAACGTCTGTGCAAAGGAAAAATGTTTCCGATTTTAGTACATCGATGTAATGTAAATGTACCCTAAGTGTTTGCATAATGCATGTTAGAAATTGGTTCTCTAAAATAATGTTGAAAGAATTATCTGTTTTTCCCTGCATAAAGTGCTCTTCTTTTGCATCTACATATGTTTTTAACACTAAAACATTTAATTAAAAACTTATTTCGGTTCGCTAAACTGCCTTGTGGCATATTGACAATTTTGTGAGACCGATTTATCCCTCACAAAGTGAAGGCTGGATTGTCTTGCATCACTAAAGGAGCATCTGTTATACATGTATCATAACATGTATGCTGTTACCGGTCTCTGTCACTCAAGGGTTTCTGATGAGCTGTTCTCTCTCTCTCTCAGTCTCTAGCAGAGTTTGATCTACGCTCAGTGAAGTACGAGATCACATCGGCTCGATGTCACGAACTGCGTCTCACCAAGCCGCCCCACGACTGTCTCACATTTACCTTCCGCAGCGAACAGGAGGCCCAGGAATGGGCAACTGTCATGATGTCATCACTGAGAGAGACACACAGAGGTCAGAGGTCACAGCAACATTTAACACTATAAAGCTACTCTATCATTCTGGATGCATAATTTTCTAAGGCCTCTAAAATATTAACACAATCAAAACTTGGTTAAAGAAAACCTGTTGCACGCAGTCTGCTACATGCCATCTGCCCCCTTATTGATAGTTCATATTTTGTAAGCAAGTAAAAGGCCTTTTAGTAATTAAATTAATTAATTTATAAAAGAGCCCATTCAGGTTGTGATACACGTGTCTTTTTGCTGTGAAATCTAAAGTAAACGTAAGAATCACTTTGATGTTGTGACTGTAGTTATATTTCAAGATCAACACTTACTGGACCGAAGCAACTTAACCTCACTTATCCATATCCATATAATTTTTTAGAAAAATCATGGTCAAATGTGAGTCTCCAATATGATCATCAGGCTTTTGAGGAAGGTTTATTTGTTCATCTCTCAATCATCATTGTACTGCAGTGCATTATAAGTTTTAAAACGGCAGAGCTTTGATCATAAAACTAAGCATTTAGATATCATCTTACTAAGACATATTATTGGCAGATATAGAGTGAGTCAGTTTACTAAACGCGTTTAGTAATTAAATTAATTAATTTAAAAAAGACCCCTTTCAGGTTGTGATGCTAGTGTCTTTTTGCTGTGAAATCTTAAGTAAATGTAAGAATCACTTTGATGTTGTAGTTATATTTAATGCAATTCAATACAATGATGATTGAGAGATGAACAAATAAACCTTCCTCAAAAGCCTCAAATCATGATGATCATATTTGAGACTCACATTTTAACATTACTTTTTTTCCACCTTGAGTTTGAGCTCCAAATTCTCACTGCATCATACTATATGAGCAATAAAAGCCTGATTTTATTTTCTGGTTTTCTAAAGGTTCAATAAACTGTTCTGTGACCCGATCACTTTATATAGCCGCGTTTCCACCGAAATTACCCGGAACAATTTGTCCCAGGAACTTTTTTTGCCCCAGACCGGTTGCTTTCTGCGTTTACACCGCGGTCTAAAGTACCCAAAGTACCGGGAAGGTAAACTGCGCGCAACTGCTCCTCCCAGTCTGCGACGGACAGTAATCAGTTTTGAACACCACATTTATAATAAGTATGGAGGAGATTCAAACTGTGCTGCAGTTATGTATTGGTTTACTAACGAGGTAATTAACAAAACAAAATAGACGAGCACTGATACTAAAGCGTGTTCAGAAAGCTCGTATGCGTATAAAATTAGACAACGTATGTTATCAGTTATTGTGAGATGCCTGGGACGAACGCATCTTTCGAGATGCCTCTTTCGCAAATACGCTTAAAAAAAAGCCTTAACCCCGTCTATCAATCATAAATAGTGAATAGTCTTGTAAATAGTTGTTTGTTACTAACCTCAAAGCGCTATTTCAATCCTGTTATAGTAAATGCCTTGCAATAGATGACAATGTGTAACCATAATGACTTAATAATAAAAGCTGTGGCAGAAAAGAGACGAGCACTGATAAAGCGTGTTCAGTAAGCTCGTAATGCTAACGTTAGATATAAAATTTGTATGTTATCAGCTATTGCGGACATTGACCGTGAGATTGCTGGGACGAACGCGCAGAAAGTTTACTCTTCCACAAATACCCTTAATAAAGCCTGAAACTCGTCGCCAGTCCACCAGTTTTTTAAATTAAATTCCATATTTGCAGACAGACAACTCTTACTGCATGAAGCCACGACACGAACCGCAATAGATTTTTTAAAAAGGGAGGTTAAAAATAAATAAATGCTGCGTGGTGTCATCCAACCAAAATGCGGCGTGAACACAACCAATCAGCTTGTGCAGCGCACAAGTCCCACCCCTGAAAGTTCCTGAACTTTGAAAAAGTACTACCTCATGAGCAGGGACTATCGGAGGGGGAAATATTTACCCGGAACTTCATTTAGACCCTGGTTCCTGCGGTGTAAACACATCGAGTACCAGCCCAAAGTTCCTGGGGAAAGTTCCTGCGGTGGAAACGCGGCTTATGATGAACAAACAGATTTAATGTACGCCTTTATTCATATAAAAGTATTGATCAGCGCTAGGGCTGGGCGATGTGACGTTATTATTGCATATCGGCGATGTATCGCAATGTCGATTATAACAGTCAGTTACCAGACAATATCGGGAAAAAAAATTACAAATATATTTAACATAGTCCCATGGTTATCATACACATATTTATTCACATGCAATAGTATGAATTAAATATTTTCTATAGGCTATTAATTAGTAGGGTTAGGAAGAAATCGATTCCAATTCTTGATACCATTCTTTAAGCGCAAGAAGATGCGAAAGAGAATTTTCTGTGCTGTGCACACAGAGATAGTCACATAAACACAGTCGGTTTTGTCTCAAGTGAACGTAAACAGTTGAGATAGAAAACAGTATAGGCCTATTGGATCCGTGCATTGCAGCCTAATAGCTATACCCACTATAGCTATTCAAAACAAAGGCATGGCTTGATGATGCCGTTAATGAGTGTGGATTCATGGGAGTTGTCGTCTTCACCCCCACAACTGATGAGAAGGAATCTGACGGACTCGGGCAGAAATCAGAATGTATTAAATTTGAACAAGGCTGCTGGAGCGAATGCTAATGAGAGAGACCTGTGATACACGCCGGTCTCGAGGCCAGTGGAGCTTTTATTATGCTGCAGTCGGCCGCTTCTTCTCTTTTTCGTTGCGCATGTGGTGTAACGCATCCGTTTTACATGGTTAAAATAAAAATAATCATACTAAATACATATGACTGTGTTGAAAGTTATGTTTTAACGTTACTCTTTGCGTTCGCTAGGACTAGGTTGCTGGTAAGAGAGACTTGTTGCACTTTGCAGTAATCTAGATCTAAATCTGGATGACTTGTGTTGCTAAATGACCTGCAATTCATTTTAAAATATGTTGTATGATGGAGAAAGCTCTCTCTGATTACGCCATGTTAGCCACTTGACAAAATTGTCTCTGAGGTAAAAACATGGTACTTGTGGTAAATCAAGAAAACAAGCGATTTAAACCGTGTTTAAAATTATTAGTTTTATGTTGATAAATGTATCCAAACAGTTGCTCACCTGTCTAATAAAACATAATAAATTAAAGCGTCTTTGGTGTTTCCGTGGTTTCTACAAAAGTAAAACTGGAAATCGAGGGTTATACGGACATGACATCATTGACAGGCGACGCAAGGATACGATCCGTGTCCTGGTTTAAATTTCTGATTTGAACATTGCTGGAAACTTTTGGGATAGTGCAAGTACACAAGTCAACAAAATATATAGCATTGTTCTGGTGATTTTTGGATATTTTAATCCTAAAAATCATACATATTGTGCCTTTAAGCATTAATGTTAATCAAAGAACAAAAGAAAAAGAAAATCCCTCACTGAATTTGACAGAAAAACTTTTGTAACTTTAATTAGCCTAATCTGTATTTTATTTGCCTGTTGTTCGGCGCTGACTGCTCTAACGACAACGTGCGTCTGTGTGTTTGGAGATGCTTTGGAGATGCGTTCCCTATTAAACATCAATTTTACTTGCTTTCCTAATTTAATTTCCTAATATATATATTTTTTTTTTCTTGATTACACATCTTGATTTGATTTATGCAATTTATTCTGTTCTGCAGGCGAAAAAGTGAAACTAATCCTATAAATTTGAAATAGCAGTGATATTTCCCATTTAAAAAATAATATATTATAAAAAATAAGAATACAACATAAAATAATAAGAATATTATTACGTTTTTTATTTTGGTCTACAATAAAATGTAATCAGAATTTTTTTATAAAATGGTAGCAGTAACTGCGCCTGGCCCACATAATAAACAAATCACAAACATGTCCATTGAAATTAAAATGATTTTATACATACAATTTAGTTATATTACAAACAGATATCTCATGCACGCATTCTAAGTTTACAATGTTGGCAGCGTTATAGAATATTGCGAGCGTTATACTTTGCTGTAGATTAAAAAAAATAAGAAAATAAAATACACAGATATCATTTTTAATTACTTCCATTTCTAAATAAATAAAGCAGTCATTTATTTGTGATAAGCAGCTTAAGGAGACCCTAGAACTCTAACCAGAAAGAAACAAATAGCCTTACTGTTTTTGCTCACGCAGAACAAACCAATTCACTTTTAAACTCTGATTTTAGACAGATAACAAATACAACATAGCTTGAATACAAGTTTAAAAACAGCTCTACACGTTATAATTAAGGAAATTAAACTTATCATCATTAAATGTCTACTCATGCGATAATGTCTAAAAGAAAGAGAAACATTGGACTCCTTGCTATGATATCATCATGCATTTATCATTCTTACAATCACCACCAGAATGATCACCTTCACCATGAACTTGGGTTCTGTTGTTTAATTGTATTAAACTGTTCTCCTCAGTCTTCACAAAACGAAATTCATTGCAAACACAAAAATTATATAAGAACAGTGTGGAAATTATTAGCAACACTAACATAACAGCAAAGGTAATGTTTTATGGTAGTTTAAGCTCAAACTAACCAAAGTAAAACTTTAACGTTTCAATCTTAAATGAAACTCACTGAATCGCAGGATATCATTAGATGAGGTGCAGCCAAGCTCAACATGATGCGTGTTTACGGTGTATGTCGGGGACGGCGCTCGAAGAGACGATGTAATCGAACATTCGTGATACTTTTCAAGGCGATCATCGATCAAATATTTTTACATATCGCCCAGCACATGCATAGAGCTCATCAAATATAGTAAATGGAGAAGCTCAAGTGTGCTTGCCTGACGTGTGAGACATGATCTCTGAAGATTGATCCCCCCATTATTATACATATATCTCAAAACAAGATCAGAGAGCTCATCAAATCAACCCTTCAGACTTCAAGCCCTTTTAAACTCCTATATCTTAAATATATGGCAAGCGAAATGGGAATAATGTGAACACACACACACAAAACATGCCAGATGTGCATAACCTTTCTGCTTGTTGAATGATTTTCTAAATCTTATTCTTAAAGATGGACTCTGCTCTTACTGTGGCTCATTGTTCATTCACTCTTTTTCCTGTCTCAGTTGCCAAAATGTTGCATGCCTCACATGATGGACTGCAGTATATGAAGTGTGAAGAGAAAAACTCTGTCTTGTCGCTGTCAATGAAAGGTTTGTTTTCTTAAGGGGGAGTTGACTGGGTGTTTTCCTCGATCATTTCTTTAGTTCCGCCATTGTTGTAGACAGAAAATAAACACTTTTGTGGCACTGTGCACATACATTTGTGTATCTGCATCAGAGTAAAAAGTGCACTATAAATGGGAAATGGACTGCTGGCAGTGATATTAAACTGGCCTCAACCTTTCAAACCACTTGACAAATCAGATTTTAAATTCAGGAACAATATATCTCATTTACTATAGATCAATAACAATACAATACAATATAATATAATAACAATAGATCTCTCAGGGTTTCTGCAGGTCTTAAAAAGGCCATAAAACGTCTTATTTCATTCTTCCCCAAATATATCTTAAATCAGAGCAAAAAGTCTTAAATTCATAAAGTTATGGCATTAAATGTTGCATGTACTGCAAATAATTAATATCTTCCTCAGTATTTTTGTCTTGTTTTTCAAAACATGTTATTTCATTATTAAATCAAGATATATATGCAAAATGAAGATACAAAGTCTTGTTTTCTGAGAAATGTAACAAAAATATGTGAGTTTACACTTGAAACAAAGCAAATATGTCAATGAGCAATGAAAACAGATATCTGTTCTTATTTTAATCATAAACTCGCTTCATTTTAATCAGTTTCACAGAAAACAAGACTTCTTATCTTATATAATTTTGCTTCTCTTATGAATATAACTTGATTTAAGAATCTTTATTTGCGTCACTTTTTTGCAGTGTGATCAGAAGATACAGTAAAAGTTATGTCCGTTTTCTAGTGGTTCGGAGCAGAGGTATTCAAGCCTTAAGAATTATTTTTATTTTTTATTTTTTTCGTAAAATGAATTAAAAAGTAATGGAGATCAGTAGGAAGTTGTATTTTGAAACGTTAACGTGTTTCTAATACAACTCGTTTTGTTTCTCCCTAGACATTTACATTTACATATTGTGTTCCCTTAACTTTATTCCTTCATTCCCTCCATTTTCTTTACTTGGTCTTTAAAGAATCTTAAATCTACCTTCAGAAACCCTGAATAAGTAGGTTAGTGGTTTTAAAACGATTGGTTTTTATTGACCTTTTCAGTCATAAAAAAAAGAAAGAATTGTAATTATTTTAATTATAAATAATGTTTTTAATGTGCCGAACAGCGCACCTTAGCTGTCCCAAAATCACTGTAAACCACATCTTCACAGGGCTCATTGCTTTATTAAACTGTAGTAAATGTAATGAATTATTAAATTTATGCAGAATTGATAGACCCCTTTGTCATTTATTTAGATTGTTTTCCATTTGAAAACATTAGACTGTCAGTTTATTTTGCCTATTATTATAATATTGTCACTGTTGCTGCTTCTGTTGTTGTAAAAACATGCTTTTAACATGTTTTTTTTAATCGTGATATGAAGATAAAAATCTACAAAAACAGAAGTGAAACATTAAATAATGGTTCTGCATGGACACATAAATCTACAGATAATCAGTATTGGTTATAAAAATCAATATCAGTCAGTGTTTCTAATAGAAATTGTATTGCTCCCATTTAATGGTGTTCAAGTGCATTTAATCTCATGAGCGGTGTGTCACTGTGCTTCTCTTCTTCCTGCTGTAGAGGAGCTGTGTATAGAGCTTTCTCGAGCAATAGAGACCGGAGATACTCACGCAGCTGTGCACTACGCCTCAGATCTGGCCCGGCAGCAGATCGCACTGACTATTCAACCAGCGCTGCGGGACGCTGAGGACCGAGAGATAAGGTGTGTGTGTGCCCTCGTCACGCTTCAGTTATAGTAGATCTGTCCCTTGCCTCATGCTTGTTATGGTTATGGGTATTTAACACAGATGCTTATCTGTGTTGTCACATCTAAAAGTATGTTTAATCGCTTAATTATCGTGAGGGCTATCAGTTTAATATATAAACTGATATACTGTATATCATATCAAATATATCAAAATAATCATTTAAATGATTAACATATTTTTTTAACGCACCCGCCCCGCCCCCAGACCTACATAGTTCATCTAAAGTTGATTGGTGACAAACATGAAGCAGGGCAACAGCTCACTGAATGATCGAGCCTATTGTATGCAGTTAGAATGACACTAAAATTCAAGATATTAGAAATGCCCCTGTCTTAGTTTTTTTCTCATATTTAGATCATATGATGTAGTTAAGCAATATCTCACGAGTAACGACATTTTTTATAGCTTGAAGTTTACTAGCAAAGATGCACATCTATTTAATTTGCATGAATGCGCTTCTGACTAAAGCAACACAAATCAACATGCATATAGATACATTTGTATTTATAGCTTAAAATCCTGATAGTGACATAAGGTTCATGGATATGCTTTTATTTTCAGCTTAGCTGTGGTAGTAGAAGATGCATCATCTTCCTGTTGTGTCACAGTAAAAGTCCACCCGCAGGTGACTGTCGCTTCTCTGAAGCAGCAGGTAGGAAAGATCCAAATATGTCTTGACGAAATGAAGGCAAATCTTTCTCAAGTATCTCTGATTTGCTGAATTGTCAGAGGATTATCTAATAATTTTCTGTCGTGTCTCTTCCAGATGTTTGTTGAGTATGGTTTTCACCCCAGGGTGCAGCGCTGGGTGATCGCTCAGTGTCTGTGCTCCGATGGCCGTTCTTTAGCGTCGTACGGCATCTACAGGGACGGTGACACAGCATTTCTCTACCTCTTGTCTGCCCGTCACGCCTGCCTCGATCACCAGCAGGACCAGGAGAACGGCCTCACGATGCCGACTGTAGCGCCGCCACTTAACGCCGCACTGGCCCACACGCCGGCCATCAGCCATGACTGGAGAGGCTACAGCACGTTACCGCCCCGCTTCAGCCACAGCAGCACAGGTGAGCGCACTTCACACACATGTGTTTGTTTAGCAGTATCGTATGCTTGGTGTAAGGAAAATTCCAAGTGTCACATTGAGTGTAGGAGGAAAAAAGTATCCTTTATTCGTAATGAAAATCAGTTGAGGATCATCTTAAGTAGATGGTTTGTATGTCTTACATCAGCGATGGTCAGACTGGGGACAAAAGGACAGGCTTCTTTTTATACTACCGTACAAACTTTTGGGGTTGGTAAGATTTTATTTTTTATTTTTTTTATTCTCTTATGCTAACCAAGGCTTCCAGGGCCTCCAGACTGCGACCTTTTTTCCTGCCGGTGCAACAAAATTTTGTTAGAGGTCGCACTGGTGCCATCACCACATTGCCCAACTGATAAGAGCTGCCATTTCTATTGCATACTTACTTAGGCCCATCGCTCCTCCTGGAGCATAGGCCATCGACAACAACTCTCCAGCGGGCGCGTTCTTGGGCTGTCTTTTCTATTTGAGTCCAGGTGATACCACTCTTCTTCAGCTCTGTCCCAGTGTCTCGCCTCCAGCTGTTCTTGTGCCGTCCCCTCTTTCATCTTCCATGAGGGTTCCAAGTGAGGGACTGGCGTGTCACATTACTCGTTGGTTTACGTAATGTGTGTCCTATCCAGCCCCACTTTCTCCTACCCTATCTGCTGGGTGATGGCTTCTTGATTGGCTCTTTGCCAGAGCTCCTCATTGTTGGTACGGTCAGGCCACCAGATCTTGAATATAGGGCTTAGGCATCCATTGGTGAAAGTCTGGATCTTCTGCAGTGTGCGCTTGGTCATTCTCCATGTCTCTGACCCATATAGGAGAACAGACTTCACGTTGGAGTTGAAAAGCCTCATTTTGGTTGCTTCTCCTATCTCTTTGGAGGCCCAGATGTTTTTGAGCATGATGAACACCGCCCTTGCTTTGCCCACCCTGGTGAACACATCACTGTCTGTGCCACCCTGTTTGTCCACTACACTCCCAAGGTAGACAAAGGAGTCCACCTCCTCAAGAGGCTGTCCATCTAGCATGACATGACTGTTGTTTGCTGTGTTGATCTTCATCACCTGTGTCTTCTTCCTGCTGATCTTGAGGCCCACCTTTGCTGAGACTTCTGCCAGTCGTGATGTCTTCTCCTGCATCAGAGCATGTCTGTGGGAGAGAAGTGCTAGGTCATCAGCAAAGTCCAGGTCTTCCAGCTGCGCCCAAGGGGTCCACTGTATCCCGTTTCTTGTTCCCTCAGTGGTGGACATCATTATCTAGTCGATGGAAAGCAAGAACAAGAAAGGTGACAGCAGACAACCTTGTCGAACTCCTGTTTTCACTGTGAAGCTGTCCGACTGCTGGCCGCCATGTATCACTCTGCATGACATGTCTTGGTACGTGTTTCGAATCAGGGTGGTCAGCTTCTCTAGTTTCACTATAGCAGCTTCTATAACTTCACTATAAGGCATAATCCCTCTGTAGTTGACACAATCTCTCAGGTCTCCTTTCTTGGGCAGTTTCACTATAAGGCCTTAAGTGTTATTTAAATAAGCTCCTGATGTACTTACAAACTTTCCATTGCCTCGTTTTATGAGTACAGAACCTATTTGTACTACTGTATAAGTTTGGTACCATTCTGGACATTATTAGTGGGGTAATTTATGAGATACATCATAGGATCCATTAGCGCCTGCACTAAGCCATTCGGCTGATTTCTCTAAATAAGCTCTAACTTTAATAATGTTCAACCAAGGGAAAAAATTCTTCTGGGGGGGTGTTTGGCTCGAGGTCATGGTGCAAAGGATCCTAGGCAAGGCAAGGCAAGTTTATTTATATAGCACATTTCATACACAGTGGCAATTCAAAGTGCTTTACATAGAAGAAATTAAAATAATAAAAATAAATAAGAATAATTAAAACAGTTTAGAAAAATAAAATAAAATACAGTACAGTACAAACAGTCGGACGAACAGCGGCACAGTGCTCATTCAGTAAATACATAGCTAAACAGAAGTGTTTTGAGTCTGGATTTGAATGTGACTACTGTAGGAGCACATCTGATCTCTTCTGGAAGCTGGTTCCAGCTGCGGCTGGCATAATAGCTAAAAGCCGACTCGCCATGTTTAGAGTGAACCCTTGGTATTTCTAGCTGATATGATCCTAATGATCTGAGTGATCTGTTGGGTTTATATTCAGTGAGCATATCTGCAATGTATTGAGGTCCTAGGCCATTGAGTGATTTATATACCAGTAATAATACTTTAAAATCAATCCTAAATCTAACTGGAAGCCAGTGTAAAGACCTGAGGACTGGTGTGATATGTTCATATTTTCTGGTTCTGCTCAGAATCCTAGCGGCAGCGTTCTGTATGAGCTGCAACTGTCTTTTGGTCTTTTTGGGAAGGCCAGTGAGGAGTCCATTACAATAATCCACCCTGCTGGTGATGAAAACATGCCTTAGTTTCTCTAAGTCTTGTCTGGAAACAAAGCATCTAATTCTTGCAATATTTTTGAGATGATAGTATGCTGATTTAGTTATTGCTTTGACATGACTACTGAAACTAAGGTCTGACTCTAGTGTCACACCAAGATTCCTGACTTGATTTTTAGTTGTTTGACCCCTAGAGTGAAGGTATGCGTTCACCTTGAGAACTTCATCTTTGTTTCCAAACGCAATGACTTCAGTTTTGTCTTTGTTTAACTGAAGAAAGTTTTGGCACATCCAACTGTTGACTTCATCAATGCATTGGCACAGGGAGTCAATGGGGCTGTAATCGTTAGGCGATAGGGCTAAGTAGATCTGTGTGTCGTCTGCATAGCTGTGGTAAGCAATTTGGTTCTTTCTCATTATTTGGCTCATTGGGAGCATATACAGGTTGAACAGGAGTGGCGCAAGAATTGAGCCTTGAGGGACTCCGCATGTCATGGATGTCCACTCAGACTTATGGTCTCCTATACTCACATAATAACCTCTCCCATCTAAGTATGACCTGAACCATTTTAGGACTATCCCAGAAAGCCCCACCCAGTTTTCCAGCCTGTCAAGAAGTATGTTGTGATCGACAGTGTCAAATGCAGCACTGAGGTCGAGTAGTACCAGTACTGATAATTTGCCTGAATCAGTATTTAAGCGAATATCGTTTATTATCTTTATGAGCGCTGTCTCTGTGCTGTGGTGCGGTCGGAAACCAGATTGAAAATTGTCAAAGGATCCATTCAAGCTCAAGAATTTGTTCAGCTGATTGGTTGCAACCCTAGGTTGATTTTACTCCGAACCATCCCTTTAAACAATTCTCAATTGGTACTAAGGGATCCAACGTGTACCAAGAAAATATCCCTCAAACCATTACACCAGCAGCCTGAACCGCTGAGACAAGGCAGGATGGATCCATGCTTTTTTGCAACAGCAGCAGCAGCAGACATCAAGACTCATCAGATCAGGCAACATTTTTACAATCTTGTATTGTTTGATTTTGGTGAGCCCTTGTAAATTGTTGCCTCAGTTTCTTATTCTCAGCTGACAGGAGCGGCAAAGGTGTGTCTTCTGCTAATGTAGCTCTTCTGCTTCAAGGTTTGACGTGTTGTGTGTTCAGAGACCTCGGTTGTAACAAGTGGTTATTTGAGTTACTGTTGCCTTTCTATCAGCTGAACCAGTCTGGTCATTCTCTGACCTTTGACATCAACAAGGCATTTTCTCCCACAGAACTGCCGCGCACTGGATATTTTCTCTTTTTCAGACAGTTCTCTGTAAACCCTAGAGATGGTTGTGCATGAAAATCCCAGTAGATCAGCAGTTTCTGAAACACTCAGACCAGCCCGTCTGGCACCAACAATGTTTTCTCAATCTCTTCTTATTATCAGTGTTGAAAACTGTTGTGCTGCTTCATATTTTTGTGGAAACCATGATGCTCTTTTTCCTTTGATGAATAGAAAGTTCAAAAGAGCAATATTTATTTGAAAAAGACATCTTTTGTAAGAATATAAATGCTTTAATGTCACTTTTGAACAATTAAATGCATCCTTGCTGAATAAAAGTATTAATTCCTTACTAACTCCAATCTTCTGAACAGTAGTGTATATAGGTTTCAGGGATCTGAAGTTTGCTCTTGCATTATCACTGCTTGCATCAGTGTGTTTTTCTCATTGTTGAATAGGCAGCAGTGGGTGTGGCCCAGAGAAACATAGCGTCAGTGACATCATTAACCTTGAGATGTTGCAACTTGGACGGTCCAAACTGAAATCAAGTAACACGCAGGTAATAATTACATGCATTCACATTGACCATTTCTTGAAACTAACGAATGCAGCCAGATTGTAAATAAGTAGCCTACGTCCACATAATCATGAACCATGAAAACACACTCCCACAGACAGTGCCATTGTAGCAAGGACAGCTTAAAATGTTAAGAATCCTTCAAAGAAAGAGATCACAAATGGAAATGATTCCATGAAAAACATCATTGCAATGTATATTTGTATACATTTGTATCCCCTGATTGATGTGGATCAGTCTTCCAGCTTCATGTACATAACAAATGCAAATATTTGGATATAAATAACAAACAGTTGTATTTTCATATCTCTCTCTCTCTTTAGCCAGGCTGGTCCTGCCCTTCCTGTACATTCATAAATAAGTCTACGAGACCTGGCTGTGAAATCTGCAGCACAGATCGGCCAAACCCTCCCAATCCCAGTAGCGTTCAACAGGTGACTTCCCCCAGCAAATACACCTGCTCACAACATTGACTGTGCTGGAACAGTGTGCAGGCTAATATGTGTTTGTTTTTCTCTATTACAGGAAAAAGCAAGAAGATCTAACCAGTGAAACTGTGTTGTAAATACACACAGGTACCAAGAATAAAACCCTAAAATAAACTCCCATTCATTCACTTTCGAACGACCACAAACTCCAGCTCTCGCCCTTGACATGCTAGTCCTCCACTTGTAGTTTTAATAAGAGTTGACTTGCAACAAAGCTTCAAACTCCCATTGTGGTTATGCAATGGGGAATGTTAGTTGGTTTTCCTGGTCGTGTCACAGTGCAGTTGTCAGTAACTAGTAACTGCCCAATCGATTTGTTGCTTTGTTTCTCTTAATTGAATACTGTTGAACAGTATAAGTGGATAGGCATCAGAAGTTATTTCGGTTTATTTTATCAGCTAAACGGAAGCTTTGTCCTCTGTGCCACTTGATGGTACAAACTCACTCTATTTTGGACTATAGCACACAAGTTCTTGTTTCAAATGGGACAAAATAAGAATCTTTTAGCTTTGGTTGCAGATTCAGATATGTAATCTGAGATAAAAAAACAACCCTGGCAAAACTTCAGTGTAGAATTCAGTGCTGATTAAACGTACAGCATTTCAAGCTTTGTTTTTAATGTCCTTGCTGGAAAGGAGATTATGCACGAGTCAGATGTGACTCTGCTTCTTTTGCTCTTAAATCACAAACTCATTTGCTGTGTATTGTAATTTCTGCTTGTGCAACATTTTAGAAATCTTCTTCACTCACTACACGGTAGAGCTGCACGATTCTGGATAAATTGAGAATTACGAAAAAAACATTAGACAACTAAGCAAAATAACATGCAAACTAGAGGTTCTGACAAAATGTTCATTCCTTTAGTCTATTTAAAACATTACACTTGAACTAAATAATTCAAAAATATATTTGAATGGACTCAATGTCTCATTTATAAAGACTTGTTTAGTTATTGGATAAATCAGCATTTGTGAATAAATAATGATTCAATGACAAACACTTTTTTAAACACTCAATTACCGTAATCAATTCAATACGTACAAGAGTCAAAATACTTTCAAAAGATGATTTACTCTTATTTTGATCACTACCGTAGACATCATTGTTTATACCCAAACTATAAACGTTTATCCCAGTACACTTTCCCCCCCAGTTATTTAAATATTTGTAACGCATAAATAACAATAATGTGTGGTTGAAAAGAGTGTTTGTGAAGCTGCTTCATACTGTACATTTACATGGCAGCTGTTTTCTCCGGATCAGCGGCAGCGCAAACGCAGATTTCAATGTTGAAAGGTTAACTAAAGTCCCTAAAGGCTCTGGTTTAAACAGTTTCACATCGCAAGCGTTAATCGTGCAGCTCTACCACACGGCGTGCAAGTCAGTGTTCATGTCTGTTCCACAGCTGTACTGGAACTGGACAAATATCAGTTTACTCTTTATGTTCGCCAAGCTCTATTTTAGGGGCTTAAGTTTTAAATGTGACTTTGTCATTATGTGACGAGGCCAGTAAACAGTGAGAAAAACAACCGTTTTATCAGCTGAATAAAACTTTCATAAATGCATGTTATGTAAATGTTATGTAAATTTTAAGTATTCCTTATCTTACTGACTGGGAATTCTCATGAAAGAGTTTGTTCCTGTTTGGAACAAACGAACTACGTTCAGACAGGGTTATTAAGTGCATTTATTTTATTTTTATACATAGCATATTATTTAATGAAAAGTCTATTGTTTTGAATTGGGTTGATTTGAATTGTAATTGCATTGATTATATGTGTATTGTAAATGATTGTTATAAATTCTTGCCAAAAGAAAGTCTACCTGCATTTCACCATGACTTTGCTGTGAATAAACATAATGGTTTGAGAGTGATCTTTAGTCTCGTGCAATATTTCACTGTTTAGTAATGGTATGTAGTCTGTCTTGTGCTGCATAATTACATTTTTTTTTTTTACTTTACCTAACATGTTTAATAGCTTGATAGTTAACTGACATGAATTGAAACTATTGAATCTGAACTTCTCTCGTCACTGCATCTCAATTGTTGAACTTTCTGTAAATGTTTGAAGAATTTTAGAAGTAGAAACGTGGTTTTAGTTTCATTCATTTTAGGTAGATGAAAAATGGAGCCGATGCATAATTTTTATTTTATTTATTTATACTTTGAATAGATTAGTGATACACATAGACAAACAGCTCCACCGCAATTATGATTATGATATACTTTTGTGAAGTATCAAAATAATTTGGTGTTGGCAGCCACCAACCACATGGGAGCAGAGGTATTTAAAATGATTTCACTTACTACTAGGCTTATTAAACTTGCCTTATATTATGGCTAGAATTTCAAAAACATGAAATGCTGATTTCAGTCACATTTTACAAGACATGATTCCATATGAGATGTGAATACTGTAGATGATTCACATTCATCCTGTAGGGAGAAGTTGAGCAGGGAATAATCATCTATTTATATTGCAATGTCTTTGTTAATGTCTCAAGAAGGCAGACCCACTCTTGGGAACTTTGCCCCTATGTATAAGCAAAATTCGGTTTAATAACTGAAACTCATGGTAAGGAGTGGTTTTGAACATTTGACTGACTGTTAAGATCTTGCTTAATTCAACTGGTCCAGGAATAGAAGCCATCAAAAGAAGGGAGTTTCTAACCAAGTAGTTTAGACAACAAAGAAAATCTCCACACTGGGAAACAACAATGTCTTTCCTGAGAGAGATCAGCCCATTGGTGAAGAACACGTTTCTCTCAGAGAGGGATGTTTTATCCATATGTGCGGCACAGATTGCAGCTGAAATACAACAGGTGTGGTATTACTTTGACAATACTATCATCTTCTATTCTTGTATATTATGAATATCATATTTTGGTGCAAATGTATCTGATGTGAAGTAGAAATTAGGCAGATGACTACATGGATATGTTGTTTGAGAGAAAAAAACGTTTAGTGTTTAACTTTGAGAGTTTTTTGTATCATATTGGAGCTTGATAATCGATTCAAAATCTGGATCCTGAATTAAAACCAGTTTTACTGATTTACTGAACTTCTATCCTGGATCCCATTTTTATGGTTACACAGAGCAACATATGGTTCCTTTTATGACACAATATATTTGTTTTAATTTTACTGATTTTAGGATGAGAGAAAAAACTATAACGAGGTGCTTGATTTGTCTTCTGGAGATCTCCACAGAGGGGGAATAAAACCCATCACCTTTGTTCGTCAAGTAGGTAGCAGCTTTCTACCAGTCACTCAGTTGTATGGAGAACAGTAAAAAAACATTTTGGGAAAAATATTATTTCTTAACCCATGCCTTTATGAGAAATTGGAACAGTTAATGCTCAGTGTTTCTGTGTGATATTTTTCAGGTCCTTGCTGCTTGCTTCTATCCAGCACTTTTGGAGGATGACAGTCTGCCATTAGATGTTAAACAAAGGGCAGATGGTCTTCTTAGACAATGTGATGGTGGAAGCGTAGGTGAGCTTTTGTCCGTGCACAGTGGCATACCTTGCTGTTTTCGTACATTTAAGTAACTTGATAAGAAAAGTGCAATTGTCACAGTACCACTTCAAATGTTTATTGTCAAATGTTATGACTTCAAGAGATCAGCTAAATTTAAGCTTTCCGTTTCAGTGAGTTGATTTTTTATTTATTTTTTTACTGTGTGGACAAACAGGTCTGATCAAATGTTAATTGAAGTATATGAATCGCAGATGTGTAGTGTTGAATCCTTTCATGTGTACATGATTATCATGTGGTGCCAATCTCTTCAGGCTCATATACAGATTCGTGTGGAATCGCCAAAATCAAACAGTGCGTGTCTAAGTTCATTACCAGGAGAGATGGAGGAGTTCCTTCCTCACCCGACAACATCTTCATCGCATCTGGGTCACAGATGGCTCTCATGGTTTAGTCAACAAAAATCATTTATCGCTTTTTCTTCCTTTTAAAGGGGACCTATTATGCAAAATTCACTATTATAAGGTGTTTGAATACAAATGTGTGTCCATTGTGTGTTTAAACAACCAGCCTATAATGGTAAAAATCCACCCACTCCTTTTTTAAATCCCCATTAATCATAATCAGTCTCTTCAAACGAGTGGTTCCTGATTTTCCTCGACTCTTACGTAAGACCCATGACGATCTGCTCTATTAGCATAGATCCCGCCCTGAGGGAGCCGGAGCAGTCTGCCATTTCTGTTCCTCGTTGTAGCAGCTGAAAATATACGTCTGTGCCAAAAAACATTACAAATGTTCTGTTATTGGATGTACCAACGAACATAAGAGTCTCCATAGACTCCTGGCAACTGAGGACGCAGTGGATAAATTTCATTTATGAAGGAAATGTGCCAAAGAAAGTCGTTAAAGTGTTATATATTTGGACAAATAATTTTAAGCCGGACTGTTACAAATGAGGGTCAGTTCAACTCTGGATTTGCTCAATAGTTGTTTCTGAAAGATTTTTTAATTAACATGGCGGTACATGCTAGTCGATGAGTTGAATCAACTTAACTCCACATGAACTACATACATTTATCTGACATTTTGGCTGCGTGACATTCTCCGGTTTTGTTGTTAACGGAGTATCCGAAGCACGAGCTGTAAAGGCTCCGCCCTCTTTTGGAAAGTGAATGATCTGTGGTGTATTTTGAGCTAAAACTTTGCAGACACATTCTGGGGACTCCAGATACTTATATTACAGTACATCTTGTGAGGGTCATAATAGGTCCCCTTTTAATATTTTTTTTAAAGCAAATGCATAAACACACAAGCACTTTTCTTTGAAAATGTAAGATTGGATGGTATAAGTTTAACTTCAAGTAAATATTTTTTATTGTAGTTAATGCTGAAGCTGCTGGTTCAGAGCAAGGGCTCGTGTCGGACTGGTGTGCTCATACCTGTGCCCACCTACGCTACATTTACCCAGGCTCTGGAGGACCAGGGAGCTGCCATCATACCTTACCATTTGTGTGAGGAGCAGGGCTGGACACTGCAGGTGGAGGAGCTTCGCAGAGCGCTCCATGCAGGTAGAAGGACATGCAATCCAGTAGCGCTTTATATCTGCAACCCAGGGAATCCTACAGGTACAGCAATAGATTACTCTTATTATTTTGAGAAATATGTGCCATCTTGTAACCAAAATTGAGAAAAGGAAAATGGCTTCTTGTAATTATCAATGGATGAATGTTGCTTTGATTATAAGGTCACATACAGAGTAGGAAATCCATAGAAGAAGTGATTCGGTTCGCTGCAGAAGAAAGGCTCTTCCTACTGGCTGATGAGGTGAGTTTTTCTCAAGTAATGTAAGAGCTCTCTGTCATTAAAACCAAAGTCCCTTTCAAGGAAAGTCTGTTCATTCTGCGACCATGTGTGCAATGCCTCCAGGCAGCTATTTCGGGCATCCAAGACCATGTCCTATCTACTTGAATGGGGAAATCCTGAAATCTCAAAACTGCTTGGCAAACTCACAGTTAAATAACATATTTCAAATCAGTAACAAAATCTGCCATGATTTTTCAGGCTAGATGCATGTGCAGTCCTCAAAACAGCTTTTAATGGCAGCTGCAGTGATGCGATGACTGTACCAATCAGCAATTGGCTCTTTTATTTAGAGACAGTCTTTTTCCGCTATATTGAGCGTTGCACTTTCTCCCATTCATAAGTAATATGAGTGCACCGTCTTTGGCAAAACACAATCCTGTTCCTGGAGGGACACCTTCCATCAGAATTTAGCTCTAAATTCGTCAAAGATCTAGCAGCGGCAAAAGCTGACTGTGTTGTCGTCTCACGTTAGCTGCGTCTCGGGCAAAAAGCTGCGCTTGAACACACCAAAAGGACTAAAGGCAAATGTCAACTAGCATGTGTGTTCTGCACCTGCGTGTAAGTAAATATTTGTCTTTATCAGCAGGTATCAATAGTCCTATTGATGTCATTCAAAAAGGGAAACCAAAACTAGGACTGCAAATATACAAACTGTAAACAAAGCAGCACTTGCTTACCATTTTGAATATTAATCACGCAGATCACTTTCTTCATTCCAGTCAGCTCATGTTATTTTGAAATATTTGTGCATTAAGATGACGTAAAAACAGCCTTCTGTCTGTACCGTCTTGACTCGCTTTCATCACTTTCGCTTTAATTCTCGTGCACTGACTCATTCGTTAAGCTGAACAGCCAATCAGAGTTCTCTCACCGATGGCCTGATGCCGATTCACCATGGTGATTCAACATGGTGAATTGGCCCAAAAAACCCTGACGGTGTCCGACTAGAGCCAACGGTGCGGAACATACCGACAAAATTAAGCTGACTTAAGCTCAAAAACGGCCCGAAATCGCCCAATGGCCAACCGTCGGCTTGGTGTGTCTCGAACTTTACAGCTACACTCTGCATAAAAGTGGCCCTGCAGGAACAATATTGCACACTTATGTTCTTGAACCCTCCATTGACATGACTGTGAGCTGTATCTTTCTCTTCAGGTGTATCAGAGCTGTGTGTATGGAGAAGATACTGAGTTTGAATCCTATAAGAAGGTGTTATCAGAAATGGGCTCTACTATTGCCAGCACTGTGGAACTAGCCTCCTTCAATTCTGCTTCCAAGGGCTTCATGGGAGAGTGAGTAGCGTGTTATGCTCTTGAGTATTATTCTTCCTTGATTTCTCTCTATTATAATTACAGTGTATCGATCCTTCTATTAATATTACTCTGGATACAAATAATAATAATAATGGGAGGTGGCCAGTGAGTCTGACAGATGCACATTTATTTAATCAACAAATGGAATAAATAGCAAATCTATGTTAGTCTACTTCTCTGACCATTCTTTGTTTTCAGGTGTGGGCTTCGTGGTGGCTACGTGGAGCTGGTGAATCTTGACCCTGCCGTGAAGGAATACACTCGTACACTTTTTTCCGCTAGGTCCAGCCCACCTGTTGGTGGACAAATTGCACTTGACCTCATGACAGATCCTCCAAAACCCAGAGATCCCTCATTCCTCACCTTCTCTGAGGTTGGTATGCTCCATATGAGTGCTTAACATATACAGAAAAATCACATGCACAATTTTTTTACTTAAGAAAAAAGTCCCCAAATCACCAATACACAGTCATACTCTGCAAACATGGCTGAGCACGTTTCTCAGCCTTGAACCATAACAAAATCTGTAGGGTATTAGCCAGAGTGGAGTCATGAGCACAACCGACAGGAGTGCCACCGGGAGATGTAGAGACCCAGGCGGAGTCCGATGTCCGAAGAGACCAGGTGAGACCAAAGGACCAAGAGACCCAGGCGGAGCTGTGGTGATGAGTGGCCGAGGTGGAGCTAGGGTACCAGAGGACTGAGGCAAAGCAGGTGGGAGTGAGGACTGAGGAGGAGCCGGAGGGAAGGAGGAGCACAACAAAACCAAAGGGGTGGAGGAACGAGGTGCAGCCTAAGGCCCGGCTGTCTGTGACGGAATTAGAGTGACGACTGACTTAGGTGAAGCCGGAGGGATAAGGAGGCCCAGTGGAGCTGGAAGGACGATGGTCGCCGGTCGAGCCGAGGGAGGTAGGAGCCAAGGTGGAGTAATGGGCTTGGATGCCTGTGGCGGAGCCAGTGATCATCACACCAAGGTGGAGCAGGGGACCAGGAGGCCCGAGGCATTGCAGCAAAGCTAGGCTGAACTGGTGGAGGCTAAGGAGAAGACGAAGAAGACTTGTGGCCGGGTAGAACCAGCAGAGACGAGGAGACTTGGATGCTGGACGGAACTAGCGAAGAGGAAGGGCTTGGGCACAGGAAGTCATCAGGTAATTTATCACTCCAGACTGAGGTGGACTGAATTCAGATTCTGGAGGATGGGATGACCAGCCTCTACTTCATCCAGCTCCACTAATGCTCCCACTGGGACGGATGTACTGGCACACACACCTGGTCAGACTGGGCGGCAGAGTCAAGCTCCTGGACGGATGTAGCCTCTGGCTGGGGGTCTTTTGCGGGCATAGGCTCTTGCTCTGTGTCTGTAGTGGGCGTGGGTTTAAGTTCTGGCTTTATGAAGTCCACTGGAGGAATATGGGCTGGAATGGTGATGGAAATTGTGGAGCAGGCTTCCTCTCTTGCTGCTTCCACTGTGAGGGGAGAACCAGTAATCCATGAAGCATACTTGATGTACTGGAGCAGTGAGCATCTGGACTCCCCCATGGGCATGAGGTCAGATGGTCATATGGTCATAAAAAAGCCAGACTGGAATTTGCTTTTCAGTTCAATAACTGTGTAAAGTTGAAAAATTTGGAAATTAGTTCAATTCAGCTATAAAGCAGCTCTGCAGAAAACAGTGATGTAATCATCCATCTCAGTTCAGTTCCCATCCGATTGTGTCAGTGCAGTCAAATCAATAATATTACTGAATATTAAGTGTGAAATAAGCAAGCCAGAGGAAACAGTGGCAATGAACCCAAACTCCATCAGGTGACAGAAACAGAGAGAAAAAAAAAAAACTTGTGAAAAACCAGGCTCAGTCGGGGATGAAGTTATCCTCTGGCTAAACGAATGAACATGGTGTGAATATGATTCCAGGCTGCATCACAAGTCAGATTGTGGATTGATATCATTCAGAATATTTCATACATTTGCTTCTGCTTGAAGATTAGGATACATCACATTGGCATATGGAGGAAGGGTGATTTGTAACTGGTCATAGGGGTCTGAGCAGAGGTTTTGTCTGGTTCCCATGGTCTTTGCCGAGGATCTGTGCAGAAGGCTGTCTAGTCGACAAGATCTAACTGGGGTTCTGTCTCTAGGGCTCGTCTAGTTGTTGTGGTCTCCGCTGACATCCAGGTCCACCATCTGGTCTCAATACTATCAAGGCATTCTAGAGTGCAATGTACTGTGCTGAGCATCAGAAAGCGTCTCAGTCGCAGATCATGGGTCCTCCAACAGGATAATGACCCAAAACGTATCTGTTGACAATTGCAGAAGTCTCATTGGGAGCTACAGAAAAAGCCTCTAAAGGTAGTGCAACAAAATATTCTGTTGAATCAAAAATCCCAAGCAAAGTCTGGTTTTTATTTTTTTATTTTGTTTTATTAAATATGGATTTTTATTTTTTTGTCAGTAAGTTGTTTCAGAGAAAATTTTGGGTTCTTTACTTTTTCATGGAAGGGTACGAACAAATGTGTTCACATATGTATCAAGGAGAGAGCTTTCCTGCTGGATGCACCCATTCCCCAGTCAGGGCTTTTTGGCGACGTGGTTTATTCTGCTCGAGAGCTCATGGCTAACTCTCTCCGACATCCTCGAGTGGATCAAGGAAGTGGTAATGTGGTCTGTCACCCCCTCATAGCTGGGGTGCAAGATCATGGAAGCTTCTGCCGAAAATTACAGATGTGACAGATGTGTTGGAGCAGGGTTGGAACTGAACTCTGCAAGATGGTAGCTCTCCAAGAGAAGGGCTGGTTTTCCTTGTTTTAGAGACTCACCTAATGGTCTATTGTATTGGTAGACCTGATATAAAAGAACTGATAAAGTTGAAAAGTGTCAATATCAGTAAAAAAAAAAAAAAATTGTCAAACCAATTATCTGTCTATCACAACTTCTTGATTTTGTATTGAACTTAATTTATCTTTTCTGTCAGGAGGTCCAGTCCATTAAAAATATGATAAGTAAAAATGCTTGTCGGATTCAGGAGGTCTTTGGTGAGATACCGGGGATCAGCTGCCAGCCACTGAAGGCAGGATTTTTTGTCTTCCCCTGTCTACACTTACCTCTAAGAGCAATAAAATGGGCCAAGGTGAGAATCTGTGTACCGTATTACAACAATTACTGTTGTTGAATAATAGTAACTACAGAGTAAATATCACCTCCAACTGCCATTTAGCCTATTTCATCATTCAGTCTAAAAGTCAGTAGCATCCCTACATGACAGGAAAAAAAATGCCATTTGATTGCTCATAAATGTTATAAAAACAAATCTTACCTTCCTCTAAATCACAATTGTAAGTCAAACACAATCTGACTGAACTATTAACACACAAATAGTTTAGTACTTTTCAATAAGACAATGAAAACAATGAGTAATATGGAAGTAAAATAATGACAAATGTATTTGAAACAAAAAAAAGCTTGTTGAAATTAACAAACCGAGAGAAAAAATGCATTGCATTTAACCGTGCTTGCATTTTAATGCATTGTATTTTTAGGGCTTGCATATTTTTGGGCTGAAATTCAACATGGTCGTATATTTAAGCTGTGAATATTTCAATTCAAAATATTTTATACACATTTGCATTATTAAAAATTCAATAATCCACATTCACCTTTCAGATTTCACTTCCAAAATAGTCAGTCTCTTTAAAAATACAGCCTATAATATTCGATAGGCAATTTTCGGTCCATTTTATTTCGCTTTACAAATTTGCTTCCACATTCGGTGGTTCAAATTCAACAGAAAATTCAACATTGCACATCCGGGAACTGCAGGAATAGCAGTAGAGTACCGATGCAAAATCATCAGCTGCTGTTAGACAGCCTTACCAGTAGGTGGTGCAAGCGTGTGTTGAAGAAGACCAAAGCAACAGGTAGAGATTCATTCACAAAAACGGATTTGCAGAAATGGAGCAAGCCATTCATATTCTGAGTGCATCTGTTTGCGTGTAGCCAATATAGTATAACCTACATCACCAGTAAGGTATGAGTTTGGTCTTTTTATATCACTGTATCAGTCCAATAAAGGGAACATAACACACGCAGTTTCTGCCAATCTCATGTTACTATTGAGTACCTATAGAGTAGTATTGCATCCTTCATATCTCCGAAGAGTCTTTAGTTTTATCAGCTTTATAAAAGACAGATACGCTGTACCGAGTCTTTCCGAAAACAGCCGAGCTCCTGGAGGTGTGCCGTGGAGCGCTGTCGACCGCTTCCGTAACCCGTAATTGCATGTTGATGGGCGCGCTCTCGCTCTGGTTTATGTTGTGCACCCTCTTCCGGGAGGAGTGCCCATACAAGGAATTCCTCCCTTTATGACATCCACAGGGCCAACTCTTTAACAGTGTAAATAAGTCAGAATGGCATTAAACATCCCCTTTAAGCAACGTTAAGCGTTTTATATGTCCTAACGGCAAGGTAATCCTGGAGTATGACGTATGAGGGGAAACCCTAGTACTGCAACACAGCGCCACAATATAAAGTTAAGGAGAGTAAAACCCAACCGTTGGTTTAAAATTAAAAATGTAATTTTTAAACTCAACGGTTGGATTTGTACATATTGGACCCAAACATGCAGGATACAGGAAACATTTAGTTGAGGTTGTTGCTGCTAAAAGAGGTTCTACTACACACTCTCAGAATTTTTTTTGCAAAAATTTTACCTTGAGTGGTACAACAGATGGTCACTGGGGCAGTACCCTTAAATGGTCATCTTTGTACCTTATTTCCCCATTAAAGTTCAAAAATCTTAAGGTTGCATATTACTACTCCAAGGTACTAAAATGCACCTTTTAGGGGTAGATGAGGTACAAAGTTGTCCTTTATGGGTACTGACCCAGAGACATGCTGCTGTACCCCTAAAGGTACAATTTTTGCAATTTTTTTCCTGACAGTTAGCTGTCCTGTTCCTTGAGATCTACCTTCTTGCAGAGTTTAGTTCCAACCCTGCTCGAAAAACACCTGTTTTTAAATAACAAATGTTCACGAAAATCTTAATTAGCTTGTTCAGGTGTTGGAGCTAAACTTTACAGGAAGGCAGATCTTCAGCAACAGGATTGACATCCCCTGATCTACAAGATAATAATTTCAAGGGTTACTCATTCCATCTTGCGCTGTAAATGATTGCTCAATGACTTTGATACAAATTTGAGAAGCACAACTGTTTGTGTGGTATTAGTTTAATCATCATAAGATCATACCCAACTATAGGAATAATCGACACAGAAAATCAAAATGCAAGGACCTTCAGATTTCTAATCAAGTCTCTTTACATATGGCTGAATGAAATACTGATACTTAAGTGTTGCAGTGTCTCGATACACATTATGTGAGTTGTGGCCCATGATCAATTGCAGTGTCTTCAGTCAAGCCATAAACTCTGAATAACTAATTAACCAGAATCACAGCAGTGAAGAAATCTCTTTAGGCAATACTAAAATGCAGTAACCTGACTGTAGTTCTCATATTTTCCTCAATTAAAGTTGTTTTCCCCTTGTAGAAAAAACAGATGGAACCAGACATGCTGTATTGTTTGCATTTGCTAGAAGAAACAGGTCTGCATGTGAGGCCGGGCTGTGAATTTGGACAAAGAAAGGACAGCTATCACTTCAGGTTTTTGCACTGCCACTGTTGAATGAGTGATGTGAATGGATAACTTAGTAACATTCGTAACTAAATCATGCTGGAAAATGTGCATTTGTCAGTACTTTTTATCTGTGTGATTTTATTGTTTTCAATTGCCAAATTTTATATGAATTCTGACTAAATTACAGACAGTTATGCTTACCATAGTAGACATTCAAATAAACTGTAAACGTTAGGCCATTTTAATTGAAAGCATATTCTGTGTATCCTATAGATTCTCTGTGAAAACCAAATTCTCAATTGTTTCTCAGGCTTTTGGTGGCAACTCATGAGGACACCATGGAAGATGCTCTACAAAGACTGAAGACATTCCACAAGCGATTCATGAAGGAGTTTTCTTAGTGTCATCTTACCTGCTTTTGTTAGCTGCTTATGTCAGACTATGAGATTTGTTTGAAAGTTAATATTGCTTATATTCCTAAAGAGCTGAGCTAGATGGAACATCCTTTGATTTGATTTAAATTTCTCTGTTTTAAGGATCATCCATTGGCCCAACAATGGCGTCCAATTGTATTGCTACGCGTTCTGTCTTTTTGGTGCGCAATGTAATTTAGTTCCAATTTAACTCTTTATCTGCCTCTGTTCACAATTAAAGCAAGATTAAGTCCAGCCAGTTATTATAGAAATAAGCAGACCAGTAGAAAAATCTAGTTGAAAAAGACAACAAAAAAAATTTGCAGAACGATGGGTTTCCATGACCAGGATTGAAAACCACTAAACTAAGTGAAGGGAGAAACTATGAACAGGTGTCAGAAAACAATGAACAAATTAGAAACCATGGAAACATACAAAGAACTAAACTAAGCAGACTAAACCATGATAAATACACTGACAGGGACCATTTTTTGCAGTATTTATACTTTTACTTTTGATACTACTAAGTGCATTAAGTCTTTCCCTACCAGTGTTTTTCATTTTAAAAAGTGGCCAGCCACCTCCAGCATTTTTTATCATTTTCACAAAAATGTCATGTCCCCCAGAATATTTTGTTGTATGAATATCTGATGCAATAAGAACATCAAAAGAAAACAGATTCAGCACTCTTTCAGAAGATGTCATAGCACCCCCTAAACAGAAAATTATGTGTTTGGTGGGGAAAGAGTTTAGCTATGCATGATACATACTTTATTCCCACTTTTCGAATATTTTCTATCTAAAATAAACGCTTCTCTGAGCTGATGTGTGATGGGAAAATGGAGAAGAATGAGTGCGGAAAACGGCGGATCCGAATTTGGGTCATCGCGTTAAAAGTTACTCTCCATGGAGTGGTTTTCTTTAGTAATTTTGTCTGCCTCGATCGCACAATGGTGGGCGGAGTTAGTGTAATTAGTATTCTGAGGAGTAACAGGTGAGCGTTTTATCTTCTGTTGTATGTGTCCCTGCAGACTCTTCCAGCAAAACGTGAATGCAAATAAAAAATTTACTCTGCACACTGCTATCTTGTTTGCCATTATACATTAAAACAAGTGTGTAGATTTGTTGTGATATACAAATACATTTGAATTATTTTAGTACAATGAAAACATAAATACCAATTATTCAATTTTAAACAACACATTTTCTTTATAACACTATTGTTTCTTACATAGCAGCCTATAAATAAGTTCTAAGACATAAAGCACCGCCTCTATTTCAGGAAAGGGGTCCTTTGTAAGGGGATCATCATATTTGGCTGTGCTTGGCATCAAAAAGTTTGAAACCCCCTGCTCTAAATTATTTGCTTTCTTGAGACTTCAGACAGACATCTTGAGACGTTGTGGATTGCGAGCAAAGAAAGCATTGTATTTGTGTGTATTTCGGTGCATGAATTTGTTGCTCGCATTTGTTTCAAAGAAACAGTTGGAAGCCCCTCATAAAAAAAACATAAAAAATTTAAAACACTATGCATTGCAACTTAACTCATTTGTATTAATGAATTTTTAGATCAGATTTCACTGGACAATTTAATTCGATTCCATTTCATTTAATTCAATTTCAAAACATATTATATCTACCATTAACCTTTAATAATGATGGTTCTTTAACCAGAACTATTGTTGTTACAAAAAGATTCAAGAACGAAAATAAAACCAGCATTCAATCATCACTGATTGGGTCACAGGGGTAAGATTTTATAGGAATTACAAATACAATATGAATACGGAAATGTTTTTTGTCCATGTGGGATTTTGTAATTTGTCTGTGCGTTGTCATTGGATAATATAAGAAAAACAAAAGCTTTAGTTATTAATAAATTGAACAGTATTTACATTTGTTCTTTTCAGGATCCCTGAAAATACACGAGTGAGTGCATATCGGACAGAAACCGAACCACTGCCCTTCATGTGGGAAGAGGTTCACCTGATCAATTCATCTACTGATTAATCGAGAAAAGTATTGCACAAACCAGTGCGTAAAAGACAAAAAGAGACATTTCACATCAGTCTAAGGGCGTTTTTAGACCTGTTGATCATTTGCTTTGTTCTGAAACAGGGACTTAATTTCTTATAATGTTGTATTTTCTTATTGGTACGGTTCGCTTTCACAAGGCAACCTTTTAAAGCGTACCAAAATGTGTTTATGCAAGTCACATGCGAGTACAACTGTCCTCTTATTGGTCAGACTCTGATAGCACACCGACATCACAGAAACGTCTATTTGATGTCTGCATTTACATCTGCTAAATGTATTTTCAAGAGTGTTTGCTCATCTGCAATACATATCTGAGACGTCTCCTGTCACATGTCATATAGATATCTAAAAGATGTCTCTAAGATGTTTATGGTTTAGAATGTATGTAAAACTGCTCTTTCTAAAGCCAGGGACACACTTAACGACTGTAAGTCCAATTATAAATGTAATTTGATATCGTTGGAAACCGTCTGTAAGTGTGTTCAGTTCTCTTAGAATGTTTCAGCTAGTCATTAAGTTTGTCCCCGGTGTTGTAAAGTTTTCTTTTATCGAAGCAGAGACCAGGAGACAGTTGGGATCACGTTCAACCAGAAGAGTTTCTTTATTTGAGCGCGGCTGCGGTTTCGTCCAACATAATCTAAAGTATGTAACGGTACATGGTATTTTATTGGCATTTTAGGAGGAGGGACTTTTGAAGGTGGAGACAAATTCAAACAAAGCATGTAAATGAGTATACAGGTTAAGGTAACACCCTAGACTGTGAGGGTCTGGCCAATCCTAATTCAATCAGCATAAGGCTCCAAGAGCCATTTGGGTCCGAAAGCCATTTGCAGAACAAAAGGTGAGATTCTCAGTGAATCATTCGTGTGCTAATCCCATCAGTCTGAGTGAACAGGAATTGCAACTTTGCTGAGATCTTAACCTTAAAAGATTCTTTACCATGATGTTATGTACGGAAGCATATTTGAAATAGATTCTTAAATTTGTAACCCTTCAGTCCCCCGTTTGAGAGTTCTTAAAAAAACTCCATGGCGCCTGAATAGCTGTGAAATCTGTTTCCTGTAGAAAACAAAGAAACGGCAGAACAGCAATATTCATGCATAGACTTCATTCTTCCATAAGTCATTTGATCGTATAGTGGTTTTAAGTCTAACTTTTATCAAAGTACACTTAAAAGTTCATTCTTGTAACTTGAAAAAGTTACAGGCACAAGCATGATCTGTGTTGTTCATCTGTAATTGCATGCTGACACAGAAACAAAACATGCAATTAGGGTCCGCGTTGTGTATTTTTTTCTTTTTTCTTTTGTGATAGTTCGTTCAGCAGTGGGTCTAGTTGTCTTCTTGAGGTTGTGGCTTCATATGCAGGTGAGACGTCGTTGCATATGGATTTTTGGAACCAGCCATCAAGTGGTATCTGTACAGAGGAAGAAAGAAAACAGAAAACAGAGCAGTATTTCTTCAAACACTAGGGTTGTATGGTTTTTATAGTCTGCTGTTGTTGTTTCATTCTTTCCCTATTTCTTAATTGTTTTGACACCTATGGACCAGTGAGGTAAGGATGGACTAAATGGGGAAAGGCCTATGAGGTAGTGTCTTCACCCTGGGTTCACCCCTGAAGCCTGTTGCGTTCAGTTCTTCCCAGGGCCACCGCACTGGTCTGTGTCCTATTCTGTCCCTGTTGTGTGCACACTGTACAGTGTGTGAGAAAATTGGCACATTTCCATTCTCCAGTGAAACATCAGTCCTAGTAGGCATCATAACAGAGGATGGTGTCTGATTGTAATGTTCTGCAGTATAACATTTGAGGCTGTGAGTATACTGAATGTCCCCCAAACAAAGGATGTGACAGTCAATAAGTCTTTCATCTTTGTTGTAAGTCACTGGGGAGATTAAGCAATCACAGCCTAAATGGTTAACACCTTATCAAGTTGCCCAATGAGTTTAATGAGGAGGGGAGGGGCTGCTTCAGAGTAGCAAGCAAGCTGAGCAGAAGCTGAGTAACCTTGTTAACTTCTTTAAAGTTCTTTTTGTTTTTCCTACATTCTTTTCCAAAATGTCCGTGCTTACCACAGTAAGAACAACTGGCTTCTCAAGGACTTTTGCGTTTCTTTGGCTTCTCTGAGTTGACCATAACAGAAACTGCTGCAATTCTTACTCTCTCTTTGACATCAGAATCTGTTTCCCAAATAGCTAAACTGTCCAAGTTGTCTTGCAGGGTTCTCGTACACCATGTGATGTTTAAGTAAGGCAACGACTTTCTGTGTTCTGGCCAAAGACAATGAAACCATGTGCGAACCAAAGGGCCATTATCACCTAACACCTTTTCTGGAGTGTCTGCAATTCCACTGTAAACTGCAGCTACCTGACAGAACCTCTCAGTATATTCACTCACAGTTTCTTCTTTCTCTTGTACACAGCTAGTAACTCTCGACCAATCGATTTTGGGTCCTAAGATATTCTTTAGGATTTTCAAAACACCTTCTCTCAAATCGCCTTTACTGACATGTTGCAGTTCGGAAGTAACAGCAGACTCAAAATTGTTGAATTCAGATTCAGTTAGAATTTGTGACATCAGCTGTGTGACTTCCGGCAACGACATGTCGTAAAGATGCATTTTACTGAACAATGCTCTTCTAAATTCAGAAAAATTTGTGCATGCTGAGGGTAAACTCTGGGAGAGTCTATCTATATCCTTAGGACCTAAAGATGTTTTGGCAACCGTTTGTTTTTGGACAACAGAAGAGTTCGGAGTAACACTTTTAGTTCCCTGAGATCTTCTCCTAGCCCCACAAACCTGCACTGAATCTACAGGCTGATCAGTTACTGATTGGATGGCTACATCTGTTTCAAAGAAAGCTTTTAAGTCAGGATAATTGTTATCAGGCTGACTAACTTCTTCCACATCAGTTTTTTCTGCATCTTTGTTGCGGTTTACTTTCTTAGTCAACGAAGATATTCTAGCACGGAGCTCTTTGATCTGTTTCTCTAGCTCTGAGTTGCGCTTAGACTGTTCTGTAGCTAGTGTTAAACCAAATTCTCTGTGACAACAGATAAAACTTTTCACACTGTTCTTGCGAATACTTTCTCCTAGTACCTTCTTACAATCTTCAATTGACCACACTTTCTCTGGATCAATGCCAAATTTCTTTGTTAAATTCAATCTGACTGGCTCAGTCACGATGGAGTCCATGTGCTCTGATAACAAAGACTTGAATTCACTATCTGTTAAAGGTGTAGCTAGTCCAGCTTTCTCAGTTGTGGGAATCAGTCTAGTACTTTTCCTAAACATTTTGTGAATTTCTATGTTACCACACAAACAAACACTAAACTTCTCTCTACTGTCTTACAAACAGAGGGTACAATCTTATTAGCACATGACGCTAATCTTCTCTAGCTTACAAAGGACAGGCCTTCTCTAGCAAGAGGATACACACAATATTAACATGTAACTGTTAAACTTCCCTGCCTGAACAACAAAGGATAAAGTTAATCTCTAAAAGACACCTTCCACCTTCCAAAACCCTGCAGCTGTTTGTTAACTTCTTCTCTGTCGTCGCAGAGGAAAACTATTTTGTACTGGTCTGCAAAGGTTCTTTAAATGGAGTGAAAACTCACCAGGTCTTTCGTTTGTAGAGAAAGATTCCGTCTGGAAAAAATTCAGTCTTTGAGATCTTTTTGGAGCTTGAAGTTTTCAATCTGGATTCAGAAGATTCAGTCTGGAACTTAGTCAGGCTTTGTTGAGATCTTTGAGCTTGAAGTTTCAAGATTCAGTTTCCTTTTTTTCTCCATCCGGGTCACACGGCACCATCTGTTGTAAAGTTTTCTTTTATCGAAGCAGAGACCAGGAGACAGTTGGGATCACGTTCAAACAGAAGAGTTTCTTTATTTGAGCGCAGCTGCGGTTTCGTCCAACATAATCTAAAGTATGTAACGGTACATGGTATTTTATTGGCATTTTAGGAGGAGGGACTTTTGAAGGTGGAGACAAATTCAAACAAAGCATGTAAATGAGTATACAGGTTAAGGTAACACCCTAGACTGTGAGGGTCTGGCCAATCCTAATTCAATCAGCATAAGGCTCCAAGAGCCATTTGGGTCCGAAAGCCATTTGCAGAACAAAAGGTGAGATTCTCAGTGAATCATTCGTGTGCTAATCCCATCAGTCTGAGTGAACAGGAATTGCAACTTTGCTGAGATCTTAACCTTAAAAGATTCTTTACCATGATGTTATGTACGGAAGCATATTTGAAATAGATTCTTAAATTTGTAACCCTTCACCGGCTTAATATGTTTATCAGATGTATTTACACAGCAGATGTTTTCCAGATCTCTAGCAGACATCTTACCTGTGCTATCTGGGGACCCAGGTAGCAAACAGACGTTGGCCCAACGTTGGCCCGACGTCTGTTGTTGTGTTGGGCCAACGTTGGGTGCTGACGTTGGCCCAATGTAATTTTGTCCGTTGGGTCAACGTTGGGCCAACCATGTTATTGGACGGCCAGCAGACCTTCTGCCAACCTAAAAATACCTTACCAACCTTCTGCCAACTTAAAAAACACTAAAACAACATTGGGCCAACGTTGGGCCAACCATGTCATTGGACAGCCAGCAGACCTTCTAACAAATAAAAAAATATAGCCTATTTTAACCATCTGCCAACTTAATAAATAGTAAATCTGCAAACTTATAAATAAATAGGCTTTACCTACCTTACACTAAAATTTTAAGATTGTGACATGGCCTATTCATTGTTGAATTGCATTAAGAGACGGCACAACAGACAAACTGAATTGGTTATAGAACCTATTTATTGGTAACAAAATGAACTTACTTATTGCAGTTTAATGCAGTTAACAACGTGTTGTGGTGCTGTTGTTGGAAAAACTACAGCAGTTAATAGATAAATAACACTCAGAAAACAAAAACAAAAATGTTAAAACATCTCCACAGTCCATTATATAGACATTATATACAGATACATTCTGAAGATTTTCATTCTGGATTTGCAACGAGTCGATCGACAAAAAAGTAGAAACAAACTACACAAAGGCAGCGGAAAAAATGCAAAGAAAAGTAAAACAAAGTCAAAGAAATCAACAAGGAACCAAAAAGTGACAAAAAAGGCGGCAAAGAAAATGCGGAAGAAGGCCAAAAAAAAACCCAGCTGAAAACTGAGAAAATGTGCAGATTCTCTTCCGTATTCTGCAGTTATTTTGCAGATTTGAAGCGAATTAGAGATTGTGTGTGGCTCTGATGATGAAGATGGAGCGGAGGAGGAGAAGTAGCAGCATATACTCCTGTAAAAAACAAACAAACATACAAACAACTTTTTAGAACATTTAAGATGTGTCGTTCTATTTTAATTACACAACCCAAAACAGAAAAAAAAGTTTTCTGCAAGAAATTTTCATCATGTTTGGGTAGCAAATTTTTATACATCTTAATGCAGTGTATGCCTAGTAAAGATGAAATACACCTCTGTTTAGTGGTGGGGGTTAGACAGAGGAAGAAAAAACAATCATTGGAAGACACTTATTCACTTTCACAGCTGCTGGAATCTGCTTGAGGCATCTGCTTTTCTGTGTTAAAGGGGTCATATAATGGTACATGCACTTTTACAAGTTGATTGTACTGAAGTGTGTGTTGGCAGTGCCTGTACACAACCATCATAAAATGATAAAAATCCATCCAGTGTTTTTTTAAAAATCTTCTTATATGTTTTCCCCTGTCTCAAATCAAGCCGTCACACGGTCGGACGCCCCTCCCACGATTGTTGATTGACAGCAGCGTTTCAACACAGATCCGCCCTCGCTCGTGAGCGAGCTGTCTGTCATCATAGCCCGCGTGTCATTGTTGATACTGGAGCACTGTCTATGAGCAGAATGGCTTCTAAGCGATTGTGGTGTTCTGTTCTTGGGTGTAATAAGGAACACAGCATCATTTTGATGTTCCTAAATCCAAACCGCTGAAGACGCAGTGGCTGAGTTTTGTTTTCAAAGGGAATATTCCCCACGATCAACAGCAATGCTTTCATGTTTGCGCGAATCATTTCACACACCAGACTGCTTTACAAACTAGGTCAGTATAAAGCTGGTTTTGCTAAGAAGCTGCTCCTGAAAAAAGGATCGGTACCAACTATTCGTGTTCCTGCTGCACCTCCAGAAGAAGAAGTGAGTGTAACGTTTTATTAACCTTTATATTAATATTAATCTTTGCAAATTGCTTGCAGCACGCTTCACGATGAATTTTACACTCATGGTACATTACATGGTACATGGCTGTTTACACTCAGGGTACATTACGGCATGTTTTCTATGTACGACATTCTCAATAATTCATAATCCCACGTTTATAATGAAAAACGCGTTATGGTTATTGTGTTATGGTTATAACAAACTGTGTACGCACAGAACAGAGGGGCGGGGTGAGCAAAGCTCATTATCATTTAAAGACACATGCACTTAAACGGCGTGCTGAAAACAGAGCTGTTTTTGACCAGGTAAAATTAGTGTTTTCTTACAATAATAATGAGAATTTTTAATTAAAGTATATTACAAACTTTTAATTTAGACCCTAAAGAATCATATTAGCTTGTACAAAAATGGCATTATGACCCCTTTAAAGAAAAAATATAGTAATTATCAAAATGTAAATTACTTAAAACTTATATATGAATATATATAATAATTAATAACATATTTGATCAGCCTTAACCCTAAAGGGCTTGTGTACCTTTTTCTGTTGCTCATTTTTTTCTTCCTCCATTTCTGTCTCCACTATACTTCAGCCAGGTTTTTATTTTTTCCTCGGCTTCCACCACTTTTGTTCCTTGTTTTTTGGCTGCATCTGTCAGCATGAAATTAAAGAAAATTTAACAGAGAAAGGGTTAGCAGACAGATCATATCTGAGGTGTATTTTGTTGAGTTCTGTATGATTAGTGGATTAATTGGCATTCTTTCATTGACTTGCATTGTATTTCATTCAATGACACATTATGTGAGACCGTAAATGGTTGTTTCCTCTTTTGCTATTTCAAAGGAATGTTTGAATGTTTTTTAAAACATATCACCTATGACAACTTTTGCTACTAAGAGTGTAGAAAATGGGCTCTTCTGTCCTCTCCCTTGCCAATTAAAATTGTTGGCCAACTCATTGGTTATTATTTCCCTCATGATTCTGTGGACAATGTCTTTGGCAGATGTTCCACCCAAGCTGGTAAGATATCTTGTCTATGAAAAAATGTGTTAAGCAGCAGTAAATCAGGTCTAGATCTCTACATATGTTAGTATTCTTTTACCAGAGAACGTTGTGTGTCTCTGTTTGACAGCCTATCCTCCAGATCTTTTATGCCTGTCATGCTCCTTAATGGAAACTGAAACTCCTCATTTACAACTTCAGCTGCATTCTCTCTTCGCATATTGGCCTGAAGGAGGAGTGTATTCTGCCTGACTTGACCCTTTATCTCTTCCAGCATCTGGTAGAGCCGGAGTTCTCTTGCTGAATCAGACAAACATACGATGAAACATTATAACTACACAGAATTGAACATATAAAGAGAGAGAGACTGCATCTCTTCTTTTATTGTCTTTATCATAACATAACTTTTCCAGCCTTTTGTTGAATCCATCCAAGCTTTTTTTTGAGATCTGTTGCTGGCATTAAATTCAAAATGTGCTTACATTTACCATAAAATAGTAAAATTTGACATTTTCAACATTTGATATGTTGTCCATGTCCTTTTTTCAGCTTTGGAATTTTGTTTTAATTTTGCATTTTACATAACGTCCCCAACATTTTTTTTTTAATTGTGGTTGTAAATCAAAGCACATTGATATTAAGGCTAATTGTTAAAAGCAGGGCTTAAAAGGGTGTATCATTTGAAAATAGTACAACTTAGCCAGCCGAAGTTGGTTTTATTCTCTTTTGGTTACATACATTTTATTTTGTTCCTTGAACAGTTTCTAATCCATGTTAGAGACTAAAAAGGTAATTACTAAAAACTCCTGTAAAAAAAAAAAAAAAAAATATTGTAAAAGGTTTGGAATAATTCTACGTACCATCTTGTCTTGGTTCAGGGACTGTCACAGCAGGTGCTGATGGTGCAAACTCGAGTTTCCTCTGCGTCATCCATCAATATGATTGACAAGTTCGCTCCACAAGCTTACTGTGGTTTATTTTTTAACCCTCGATAGACTACTATACGAATGTAGCCTTCAATCCTGCATTATAGGCTAATATAGCCTATACAATGCCGTTAAAGCGTTTGCAGTTGCTTCGTCGGGACAACATTCTTGCAATGAATCAGAATCAGAATCAGAATCAGAAAGAGCTTTATTGCCAAGTGTGCTTGCACCCACAAGGAATTTTTCTTGGTACTGAAGCTTCCAGTGCACATATACAAATACAAATACAACAAGAAACATAGTAATACAAATTCTAAGAATAAAATATATAAAAAAATAAAATAAAATAAAATAGTATAAAAAGTAAAAAAAAGGGGTCACAGTTGGGTTTAGTCTGAATAAACATTTACAGATTATGAACATATTTACAGTATTTTGAGAAGTATGAATAATATAAATATAAATATCACCTGAGTTAGAGAATATTACACTAGACAGTGGGAGTCTAGTGCATGTTACAGATTATGAACATATTTACAGTATTTTGAGTAGTATGAATAATATAAATATAAATATCACCTGAGTTAAGAGAATATTGCACTAGACAGTGGGAGTATTGCACTTGCAGGCATATGCCTTGGGGGGCATGTTAAGTGTTCAGAAGGGAAATGGCCTGTGGAAAGAAACTGTTCCTGTGCCTGGATGTTCTTGTGGCCAGTGATCTGTGTCACCGTCCTGACGGTAACAGTTCAAACAGGGGGTGTCCAGGGTGAGTGGAGTCTGTGATGATTTTACCTGCTCTCTTCCTCACTCTGGAAGAGTACAGGTCCTGGAGGGTTGGCAGGGGGGCACCAATAATCCTCTCTGCTGTCCGGACTGTCCGTTGTAGTCTCCTGATGTCCGATTTGGTAGCTGAACCAAACCAGACAGTGATGGAAGTGCTTAAAACAGACTCAATGACGGCTGAGTAGAACTGGATCAGCAGCTCCTGTGGCAGATTGAACTTCTTCAGCTGGCGAAGGAAGTACAGTCTCTGCTGGGCCTTTTTCACAATGGAGTCAATGTGATTTGCCCACTTCAGGTCCTGAGAGATGGTAGAGCCCAGGAACCTGAATGACTCCACTGCTTCCACAGTGCTGTTCATGATGGTGAGAGGGGGGAGTGCTGGGGATTTTCTCCTGAAATCCACAATCATCTCCACTGTTTTGAGCGTGTTCAGCTCAAGGTTGTTATAGCTGCACCAGACAGCCAGCTGTTCAACCCCCAGTCTGTAAGCAGACTCGTCACCATTTTGGATGAGACCGATGACGGTGGTGTCGTCTGCAAATTTCAGGAGCTTGACAGAGGGGTCTTTAGAAGTGCAGTCATTAGTGTACAGGGAGAAGAGCAGTGGGGAGAGAACGCACCCTTGGGGGGCGCCAGTGCTGATGGTGAGGGTCCTGGATGTGAGCTTCCCCAGTCTCACTCGCTGCTGCCGGTCTGTCAGGAAGCTGGAGATCCACTGACAGATTGAGGATGGCATGGAGAGCTGAGTCAGTTTGGCTGTGAGAAGATCAGGGATGATGGTATTGAAGGCCGAACTGAAGTCCACAAATAAGATCCGTGCATAAGTCCCAGGTCTGTCAAGATGTTGCAGGATATAGTGCAGTCCCATGTTGACTGCATCATCCACAGACCTGTTTGCTCTGTAAGCAAACTGAAAGGGATCCAGAAGGGGTCCAGTGATGTCCTTCAGATAGGCCAACACCAGTCTTTCAAACGACTTCATGACCACAGACGTGAGAGCGACAGGTCTGTAGTCATTAAGTCCAGTGATTTTAGGTTTTTTGGGAACCGGAATGATAGTGGAGCGTTTGAAGCAGCAGGGAACTTCACACTGCTCCAATGATCTGTTGAAGATCTGCGTGAAGACTGGGGCCAGTTGGTCAGCGCAGGCTTTTAGACAAGCAGATGAGATGCCGTCTGGGCCTGAAGCTTTCCTAGTCTTCTGTTTTTTGAAGACTCGGCTCACGTCCTCCACACAGACCTTAAGCTCAGGTTGGATGGCAGAAGGGGGGAGGAGAGGGGTTGCAGGAGGTGATGGTGGATGTGTGAAGTGCACATCAGAGCGGGTGTGAGGTGTGAGTCTGGGCTTCTCAAACCTGCAATAGAATGCATTGAGAGTGTCAGCCAGTTGTTGATTCTCCACAGATCGGGGGGATGGTGATTTGTAGTTGGTGATGTTCCTCAGGCCTCTCCAGACTGATGCCGGGTCGTTGGCTGAAAACTGGTTTTTCAGCTTTTCAGAGTAGCTTCTTTTAGCAACTCTGATCTCCTTTGTCAGTCTGTTTCTGGCCTGGTTATACAAGATTTTATCCCCACTTCTGTAAGCATCCTCTTTGGCATGACGAAGCTGTTTGAGTTTCCCAGTAAACCATGGTTTATCATTAGTGAATGATAAGAATGTCCTGGTAGGAATGCATGTATCCTCACAGAAACTGATATATGATGTTACAGTATCTGTGAGCTCATCCAGATCGGTGGCTGCAGCTTCAAAAACAGTCCAATCAGTGCAATCGAAGCAGGCCTGTAGATCCTGCTCTGCTTCGTTGGTCCATCTTTTTACAGTCCTTATTACAGGTTTAGCTGATTTCAGTTTCTGCCTGTAGGTCGGTATAAGATGAACCAAACAATGATCAGAGAGCCCCAAAGCTGCCCGTGGGACGGAGTGATACGCATTCTTTATCGTGGTGTAACAGTGGTCCAATATATTACTGTCTCTGGTAGGACATGTAACATGCTGTCTGTATTTTGGCAGTTCACGGGAGAGATTTGCTTTGTTAAAATCCCCAAGAATGATTAAAAGAGAGTCTGGGTACCTTTGTTCCATTTCAGCTATATGTTCAGCCAGCTGTTGTATCGCCGCGCTCACACACGCGTCTGGAGGAATGTAAACATTCGCGAGAATGAATGAGGAAAACTCCCGCGGCGAGTAGAAAGGTTTACAGTTTATGAAATGTGCCTCTAAATTAGGAGAGCACATCTTCTTCAGTGTTGTTACATCTGAACACCAACTTTCGTTAATGTAGAAACACAATCCACCACCTCTCGTTTTCCCCGTTAGTTCCGCGATGCGATCCGCTCGGAACAGCTGAAAGCCCGGCAGATGTAGTGCGTTGTCCGGTATGGCTTCACTCAGCCAGGTTTCAGTGAAGCACAGAGCAGCGGAGTTTAAAAAATCCTTGTTAGTGCGGGTGAGGAGAAGAAGTTCGTCCATTTTGTTAGGAAGAGATCGGAGATTCGCAAGATGAATACTGGGGAGTGCAGTACGGAGGCCGCGCTCGCGGAGTTTAACCAGCGCGCCAGCGCGCTTCCCGCGTTTGCGTCTGACCGCGCGTTTGAACAACACCGCTGCCCCTCCGACGAGAATGTCCAGTAAAACGTCTGAGTAATCAAAATCTGTAAAAAAAGTTGTCTGGTGTGTGTTTCCTAATGTCCAGTAGTTCGTCTTTGGTGAAACTGATAGGAAAAGAATGACTAAACGCAGAACAAACCAACAAAAACAACACAATAACTGGAGAGCTCCACACCGAGGCAGCCATCCGCGGCGCCATCTTGGATATTAGCAACGATGCAACGAATGCAATTACATAAAGAAACTCTTTTTAGTTTTCAACTGCGTTAACTAATGTGCTCACTCACAGAATCAGACACTGCTGTTTTTTATAAAACACATTTGCCATTGTGAATTGATACCGCTTGATTCAATGGTCCAGATTGCTTTCTCACCTCAACCGAACCGCTCCAGAGTTCTCTTGCAATCGGGCCGAGACCAGCTCGCTCAGGTTGTCTCAGAGCGATTGTTTTGGTGTGGATCCTAGCGCGATTGACATGTTCATAAATGCCCAAACAAACTGAAATAAGCGAGAAACGTACCAGGTTTCAAAAACACACGCTCCAAACGAACCAGGTGTGAAAGCGCCCTAAAATAATGTTTTTCATAGTAATGACGTTTGGGCTTGCTCCACAAAGACATACAGAAACCTTGTTTGTTACTGTAAAAAAAAAAAATTGTATAGGTTCTTTTTAATTTTGTAAGGTGCAATCTTACAGCATCATACATTTCTACATAGTTACAACATTGCAATGGTAGAAACAAATCTGTTGGGTCCTGAGTAGTTGATATGACGGACCACCTGTCAAAAAATGATTGATTGACAGGTACCACGCCCCTTCCGGTGACAGGTCCCGCCCCTTCCGGTGACATGTCCCGCCCCTTCCGGTGTCCCGCCCCTTCCGGTGACAGGTGTCCCGCCCCTTTTGACTTTTGATTGACAGTTTGACAGCTAGTTTTGACTTTTGATTGACAGGTTGACAGTTAGTATGACTTTTGATCATGTTTTGACAGCTAGTTTTGACTTTTGATTGACAGTTTGACAGCTTTTGATCATGTGGTTATTGACAGCTAGTTTTGACTTTTGATGTCTTTTGAAGGCTTTTGAAGCCTTTTGATATTGACAGAAAGTGTTATAACAATATGTGATGGTATCTGACAGCTAGTTTGATGCCTTTTGAACATGACAGTTAGTGTTTTTGAAGCCTTTTGATCGTTTGAAGACACTGTGATTAAATAATACGTCATGGCTATATGACAGCTAGTTTTAATTGTTTGAAGCCTATTGAAGCCTTTTGAACATGACAGTTAGTGTCTGTGAGTGTGTGTGTGTTTTTGAAGTTGGTATCACACACACACGATCCTCCCTACATATTCCTGAGCGTATCCGGGCTGTACTGTGAAACTGATAAGGGGAAAACTGTGTAAGTTTATCTCACACAAATGTTGAAAAACCATTCAGTTCTTTTAAAAGAATATAAATGAAATGTTTATAAAGATCTTACTAAAACCTCACTCAAAAAGTTTAAATAAAATGGAGTCACAAAAACAATTGCAATCAGTTAAATGTTTATAGAGTTAAAAAAAACAACAACAAAAAAAACATATAGGTTATGAAACAATCAGTTAAATGTTTAGAGAGTTGAAGAAAAAAACATATAGCTTATGAAACAACGCAATAAAATAAACGGGTTCACGAAAATAAAAAAATAAAAAATCATCTCACATGTTTAGATAACTAAAGCGCCTCTCCAGCACAGCCCCGGCCTGAGTGGTGCGCGCGCCCTCCGCATTCTGACATCCCCCTCCTTCTGCTCCTCCACATTCCAGAGCACAGTGATAGTGAGAAACAGAGATTTTATAAAATAATGTATATTTCACACAAATAATATAATATACAATAATATAAAATATCATCTTACATAAAACATTCTGTTCTTTAAAAGAATATAAATGATTATAAATAATATAAAATAAAGATCTTACTAAAACCTCACACAAAAAGTTGAAATAAATGTAGAACTATCCAGTTTAAATAAAATGGATTCACAAAAAATTGCAATGAGTTAAATGTTTATAGAGTTGAAGAAAAAAACAAAACAAACAAAACAAAAACAACATAGGCCTACATGTTATGAAACAATCAGTTAAATGTTTAGAGAGTTGAAGAAAAAACATACAGCTTATGAAACAACGCAATAAATGAAACGGGTTCACAAAAATAAAAAAATATCTTTATTAGAAATCAGGGCCCTCTGGCCTCTTTACACCAGCGTTTGACCTGCGGAGCTTTCAAAAAGCACCAGCCAAAGGGTGTGTGTGTGTGTGTGTGTGTGTGTGTGTGTGTGTGTGTGTGTGTGTGTGTGTGTGTGTGTGTGTGTCAGAGAGTCACACAAATTCAGTGATCAGGATATCAGGTGCTGAGTTTATAAGAAGTATAATCTTAAAAGTTTAAATTATATCTTTTAAAAATACAAGATTGTTTAAATGAAATCTTTAAAGTTTGAATAAATACACATCTTCTATTTATCTTTTAGAAGATTACTGTAATGATTTTGTTTAACGGTTATTAAACAATGTCTGTTCAAAAACTGTACTTAGTCGTCTTAAATCTCATTTATATGAAAAGATTTTGTCCGTGTGGAGTTTCAATTTTGATGGCTTTCCATAGCCATGATGATTTTTGTACCGTAACTGCATATTCGATCATGTACACCTAAACACGCTGATCTTTCTCAATTTATTTCAAAGTATAATCTTAAAAGTTTAAATGAAATCTTTAAAGTTTGAATAAATACACATCTTCTATTTATCTTTTAGAAGATTACTGTGACCTAAAGTATTATTGTTATTAATTAAACAATGTCTGTTCAAAAACTTTAGATGGTTGAAAAACCGTACTTAGTCGTCTTAAATCTCATTTCAATTCAATCATTCAATGAAACATTTCAAGATTCAATCAGCATTTTTTGTCCATGCGGAGTTTCAATTTTTGTGGCTTTCCACAGCCATAATTGATTTGTGTACCTTAACTGCATATTCTATCATCCCTTACACCTAAACACGCTGATCTTTTTGAATTTATTTCTAAGCATAATCGTAAAAGTTTAAATATGATCTTTTAAAAATGAAAGATTGTTTTAGTTTGAAGTTTAAATTTCTTAACTTTCTTGCTTGAAAAAATCTTTAAAGTTTGAATACATTCATATCTTCTATTTATCTTTTAGAAGATTACTGTAATGATTTTGTTTAAATTGAACCTAAGGTATAATTGTTATTAAACAATGTCTGTTCAAAAACTTTAGATGGTTGAAAAACTGTACTTAGTCGTCTTAAATCTCATTTATATGTAAAGATTCAATCATAATTTTTTGTCCATGCGGGGTTTCAATTTTTATGGCTTTCCATAGCCACAATGATTTTTGTACCGTAACTGCATATTCTATCCCTTACACCTAAACACGACCATCACAGAAAACTACATTTTCAAAAATGTAAAAAAAAAGTTTTAGCTAAATAAATATATAAATAAAAACACCTTACATTTCCAGAGAGGTGAAGTACTTCTTTATGCAACGATAAAAAACAATCCAAAAAGCAAATAGTTTAAGTTGTCAAACAAAACACCCCCAGATCCTTCAGAGATAAACTACAGTGTGAACTGAAGCTTCAGGATATAGGGTAACAGACCAGATGAGTCTCGGGGGACAATGTCACAGTAAATCTAGTCCGCGTTCCAGAGTACATCCAGAGTTTTATACTAAATTCATTTAAAAGCATAACCTTAAAAGTTTAAATTAGATATTTATATATGTCAATAAAAGTTTTATTAAAATCATATCTTCTATTTATCTTCTTAGAAGACTTATGTATTATTTTTACTAAACAGCGTCTGTTCAAAAACTTTAGATGGTTGAAAAACTGTACTTAGGCGTCTTAGATCTTATTTATACAAAAATATTTCAAACAGTATTTTGTCCATACAACATGTTGTCAAAGTTTGTCACAATGTTTTGTTGTTGCGTTATTTTTAAGAAATCCGAGGACTCTACGTTGCTCTTATTTAGACTAAGTTGTATCATCAAGTTAAATGTAAATTTGCAAATCCAAATGATAGGAAAACTTTATGATAGGAAAGTACGGACAGCGCCTTTGACCAAGCCTCTACATATGGGGCACTTGCGTAGAGAAGGCGCACATTCTTTGCACACAACTAGGTGACCACAGGGGATGAAGACAATGTTCACTTCCTTATCCATGCAAACTTTGCATGTGCGCTCCTCTTGAAGTCTTCTTAACTGTTCCTCCATAGGCAAGTCTGAAAGATCTTGACTCGGTGATGCAGCTTCATTTGTCTGGGCCATCAGTTCTCTCAGCAGGCAGACATCATTCTTCTTGATCCAGTTGCGGAAGACCTCTGCTGCTGCATTTCCTTTCGACAGGACTAACTCAATGAGCTGCCCTGTCTGCTGCTTGACTGTAGTGTAGTTACGAATAATGTCATACTCTTAATGTCTGGTCCATTAAGCACTGCACACTTTTTAGCCGCTGTGACACGGCAAGATGATGTTTCTTAAGAAAAGTAAGAAACTTACTTTCTCGCTCCTCCTCTCTCTTCTCATCTTCCGCACGTAGTAAATCAGACACCAATTCTTGAACGGTTTTGTAATTTTCTCCACTTGCGAGAATTTTGCTTTGAACGGTTTGCTTCACCACAGGATTGTTCATCATCACTGCATCTTCTCCAGGACCCAGGTGTACAGCAGCTGGATCAACAAATTCTCTTGAGTCGCTGTCTCCATTAGTCAATAGCTGTTCAAATAGTCTTGGAAATCTTGCTTGAATCTGATGAACAAACTCTTGGCCCTTTTCTTGCAACAGGTATTCACATCTTGGAAACCACTTAGCATGTTCTCTCCATGGATCATCACCAGACTCCCAACATCTGAGTCCACCATCACAACAAAAGCACTTCACGTCATCATTACGACCAACATAGTAAAAACCAGCCTTAGCCAATTGGTCTGGTCGAACAGTTATTCTTGAGGGCCAGTTGACAAATGTGAGCAACCTTTCTTCACACTGTTGCATTGCCGATCCATTGGAAAGGCCGCCACCAGATAAAGGTACATTATCTGCACGGTCACCTTGAACAAAGCGGCAGTTGGGGTAATGCCTCTGGTGCTCTGATGCTGCCCGATCTCCCGGTTCCCAGTTGCTAAGCTGGCCTCCACAACTGAAGCAAGCCACTCTGTCGCCCTGGCCAACGTAGTAGAAACCACTTTTGGCAAGCTCAGCTGGAGCTAATGTAGCAAGAGTCCAATTCTGAAAGGTGTCAAGGCGTTCCAGTTCCCGACGCATGCCAGGATTGTGACAAGTCGGAGGTCGCTGGTGAGACATATCCTCAACTCCACGGGAGGAAATGGGGCTGGAGAGGGCCAGGTTGCTGAATGCCGTGTTTAAGTAACCCACCTGCTCCTCCATTTGGCTTGAAAAAGATGCCGTGGCGGTTGATGTTACGGCTGTCGCAGGGTTGGAAAGCTGTAAGATGGCTACGTTGCGAAGCGGGGGAAAAGGCAGAGTGAGAGGACGACAGGAGGTTTGCTGTGGCGGGTAAAAATGTGACCACAGGGTGTGTCCACTCAAGCCCTTCTCTCTGCTGGACATCCCATGACTAGTGTCTAGTCGTCCATGACAGAACACATAATCTTATTAAACTTATTAAATACCCTCTATGATGCAGGAACCGATGCTAAAAACAAAATCAAACACCACAATTTCAAAAATTTAAAAATCACCACACAATTTCAGGTATTCACATCTTGGAAATGGTTGCCACCTCGGGAATACAGTCATTTAAATGCAGAAATCAAATATTTAAATATTTAATCTTTTAAATCATGTAGTATTTTTAATTATTCTAAATATTATTATTCTAAATATTATCATGTATACTATTATAATACTATTATTATGAGCTCAGACATTTTTTAACCAGATTTTTTTTTATTTCAACATTATACTTTCGAGTATACATTGAAGTAGTGAAGAAAATGATAGATCGGCAGTACATAAAGTAAAACGACGTTTACAGATGGTCTAACCAGAATAGAAAATCTCTGCAGGCTATCATGTTTTGCTCTAGGGTATAGTTGACCAGACTTGCAACTATTTCACCAACGTCAGTTTTTGCATTTTTTGACACCAGTGACATGCAGAGATCTGTTACAAAAGTCCATATAGCGAGTATCTCTGTGATTTCGAATTCGTCACAACATTCACGCAGCACATCCAGAACTTGTTTGAGGATTACGCCGTTCGGCTCTTTGCCGTTAAAAAACATGGGTGTTACATCAGGCCATGGCTTTGTCAAGCCTCTTACGACATCCATTTCATTTTTGAGATGTGTCACACGTTTGGTATCCTGCGCACAATCGTTTTTCATACCACACGCAGCATCGATGATCCTGTGCATCAAGCCAACCATCTGACCTCTAAAATGATCTTTAAACATAGAGTCTAGCGTAGCTCTTAAAGAACACTCTTTGCCCGTGGCGCACTCACACGCCGGATGATACTTGTTCTCCATCCGTTTTTGCGTCGCCATTTTTTCAACTTTTCGAATAGTCCACTATTCGATGATGAAAGATGCTTTTCGTTCCTGGAATGTTCCTGGAATCTCCTGAGCGAGTCCTTGCGGCACAGTCGTCCAGGGTTTGTGCGTTAATGCTCGGAAGTTTGTGTTTTGGGGTCAGAAGCGTAGTTTACGTCAGGTTCAGGCAAACAGGACTTTCAACTTTTTCCTTCAACCTTTGATCAATGAGATGATGTAGTAGCACAGCAGTCCGAGGCTAGTAGAGCTAGAAGTAGAGCTAGAGTGTGCAATGTCCTGAAATATTTATCAGGACAACGATTGGGGTCCGCCCCCTCGCCCCACTGGAGGGGTTGAATAGGGTGTCGTCATCAGGAAAGCCATAAATAACTATGTAAATTATAGTCACGATGCAACAGAAGTAGCATCATGGAGAAGTTATGCATATGCCACCAGAGAGAAGTTTATTATCTTCACTCATTCCAGTTACAAAATCTGATTAAACACTGTATTCAGTTGGCTTTAAGTTAATTTTACCGACTATGAAGATATTAAAGTTCATAGACCTTTAGCGCATTCAAATGTATTGAGTTAAAATCAATATCGCATTAAACACATCATTACTGTGTTTAATAACTTCAATAGTTATCAAGCACCAGCTGATTTAAGTTTTTCTTCAAACAAAAGTAATTTTCTGATAAATCATCGTACACCTACATGTGTGTTTTGTTGTATGCACAGATTTTGAGGGTCGCTTATAGAAAGATGCGTCCTTGTCTTTGTTTCGCGGTATTTTTAAAAACATAGAACCAGAGAACAGAGAACCTTGTGCGGAATTCTATATCCGCATAAAGGGTTAAAATATAAAATATACATTTTAGCGCTATTTAAAAACTAGGACGGTATAATAATAATATAATGTAAATGTCTCACGTGAAGATGATGGTTTAAACCATCATTTTATCAAATCAAGCCAATTCATGTGAATACTGTCGTATATGAACAAAGAGAAGACCTAGAGTTCACTAACACTACAGCTACAGTAACAGTAGGAAACCGATATCCGGGGGAAGGTGTAAAGAAAACGCCATACAAAACATTACAATCACACCCGGCAATACGATAAGTGTTACGCTAGTGATGTTAAAATTTTTTAAACAATTTCAAAACAGGGTGTTTCAGAAGAAATGCAAATAAATGTTACGCGTTAATATTTGGTCTTGTTTCAGAGTCGGTATGGTCCGGTGAAACTTTGATGAGGCCGAGAATAATAACTAGCGACAGTTAAGCTAATGAATCACAGTTGATACATGGTATTTTTATGTGAAAGGAGGGTTGATTCATTTTTTTATTCTGTACCCACCAATACTTTGAGTTTTAGGCATCTGTCTTTTAGGCCCGATCCAGAAAACAGCCGTTGTGTTTTATGTCTTAATAATTGTTCTGTTTTTTATGATCTTCTTTTTATTCGGCATAATTCCGAATGTTTTAATATATCGTAAATTTCAATGGTTAGATAAATCATCTAACTATTATTATATTTATATAATGCGCTGTGCAGTTTCCTACTGTTACTGTAGCTGTAGTGTTAGTGAACTCTAGGTCTTCTCTTTGTTCATATACGACAGTATTCACATGAATTGGCTTGATTTGATAAAATGATGGTTTAAACCATCATCTTCACGTGAGACATTTACATTATATTATTATTATACCGTCCTAGTTTTTAAATAGCGCTAAAATGTATATTTTATATTTTAACCCTTTATGCGGATATAGAATTCCGCACAAGGTTCTCTGTTCTCTGGTTCTATGTTTTTAAAAATACCGCGAAACAAAGACAAGGACGCATCTTTCTATAAGCGACCCTCAAAATCTGTGCATTCAACAAAACACACATGTAGGTGTACGATGATTTATCAGAAAATTACTTTTGTTTGAAGAAAAACTTAAATCAGCTGGTGCTTGATAACTATTGAAGTTATTAAACACAGTAATGATGTGTTTAATGCGATATTGATTTTAACTCAATACATTTGAATGCGCTAAAGGTCTATGAACTTTAATATCTTCATAGTCGGTAAAATTAACTTAAAGCCAACTGAATACAGTGTTTAATCAGATTTTGTAACTGGAATGAGTGAAGATAATAAACTTCTCTCTGGTGGCATATGCATAACTTCTCCATGACGCTACTTCTGTTGCATCGTGACTATAATTTACATAGTTATTTATGGCTTTCCTGATGACGACACCCTATTCAACCCCTCCAGTGGGGCGAGGGGGCGGACCCCAATCGTTGTCCTGATAAATATTTCAGGACATTGCACACTCTAGCTCTACTTCTAGCTCTACTAGCCTCGGACTGCTGTGCTACTACATCATCTCATTGATCAAAGGTTGAAGGAAAAAGTTGAAAGTCCTGTTTGCCTGAACCTGACGTAAACTACGCTTCTGACCCCAAAACACAAACTTCCGAGCATTAACGCACAAACCCTGGACGACTGTGCCGCAAGGACTCGCTCAGGAGATTCCAGGAACATTCCAGGAACGAAAAGCATCTTTCATCATCGAATAGTGGACTATTCGAAAAGTTGAAAAAATGGCGACGCAAAAACGGATGGAGAACAAGTATCATCCGGCGTGTGAGTGCGCCACGGGCAAAGAGTGTTCTTTAAGAGCTACGCTAGACTCTATGTTTAAAGATCATTTTAGAGGTCAGATGGTTGGCTTGATGCACAGGATCATCGATGCTGCGTGTGGTATGAAAAACGATTGTGCGCAGGATACCAAACGTGTGACACATCTCAAAAATGAAATGGATGTCGTAAGAGGCTTGACAAAGCCATGGCCTGATGTAACACCCATGTTTTTTAACGGCAAAGAGCCGAACGGCGTAATCCTCAAACAAGTTCTGGATGTGCTGCGTGAATGTTGTGACGAATTCGAAATCACAGAGATACTCGCTATATGGACTTTTGTAACAGATCTCTGCATGTCACTGGTGTCAAAAAATGCAAAAACTGACGTTGGTGAAATAGTTGCAAGTCTGGTCAACTATACCCTAGAGCAAAACATGATAGCCTGCAGAGATTTTCTATTCTGGTTAGACCATCTGTAAACGTCGTTTTACTTTATGTACTGCCGATCTATCATTTTCTTCACTACTTCAATGTATACTCGAAAGTATAATGTTGAAATAAAAAAAAATCTGGTTAAAAAATGTCTGAGCTCATAATAATAGTATTATAATAGTATACATGATAATATTTAGAATAATAATATTTAGAATAATTAAAAATACTACATGATTTAAAAGATTAAATATTTAAATATTTGATTTCTGCATTTAAATGACTGTATTCCCGAGGTGGCAACCATTTCCAAGATGTGAATACCTGAAATTGTGTGGTGATTTTTAAATTTTTGAAATTGTGGTGTTTGATTTTGTTTTTAGCATCGGTTCCTGCATCATAGAGGGTATTTAATAAGTTTAATAAGATTATGTGTTCTGTCATGGACGACTAGACACTAGTCATGGGATGTCCAGCAGAGAGAAGGGCTTGAGTGGACACACCCTGTGGTCACATTTTTACCCGCCACAGCAAACCTCCTGTCGTCCTCTCACTCTGCCTTTTCCCCCGCTTCGCAACGTAGCCATCTTACAGCTTTCCAACCCTGCGACAGCCGTAACATCAACCGCCACGGCATCTTTTTCAAGCCAAATGGAGGAGCAGGTGGGTTACTTAAACACGGCATTCAGCAACCTGGCCCTCTCCAGCCCCATTTCCTCCCGTGGAGTTGAGGATATGTCTCACCAGCGACCTCCGACTTGTCACAATCCTGGCATGCGTCGGGAACTGGAACGCCTTGACACCTTTCAGAATTGGACTCTTGCTACATTAGCTCCAGCTGAGCTTGCCAAAAGTGGTTTCTACTACGTTGGCCAGGGCGACAGAGTGGCTTGCTTCAGTTGTGGAGGCCAGCTTAGCAACTGGGAACCGGGAGATCGGGCAGCATCAGAGCACCAGAGGCATTACCCCAACTGCCGCTTTGTTCAAGGTGACCGTGCAGATAATGTACCTTTATCTGGTGGCGGCCTTTCCAATGGATCGGCAATGCAACAGTGTGAAGAAAGGTTGCTCACATTTGTCAACTGGCCCTCAAGAATAACTGTTCGACCAGACCAATTGGCTAAGGCTGGTTTTTACTATGTTGGTCGTAATGATGACGTGAAGTGCTTTTGTTGTGATGGTGGACTCAGATGTTGGGAGTCTGGTGATGATCCATGGAGAGAACATGCTAAGTGGTTTCCAAGATGTGAATACCTGTTGCAAGAAAAGGGCCAAGAGTTTGTTCATCAGATTCAAGCAAGATTTCCAAGACTATTTGAACAGCTATTGACTAATGGAGACAGCGACTCAAGAGAATTTGTTGATCCAGCTGCTGTACACCTGGGTCCTGGAGAAGATGCAGTGATGATGAACAATCCTGTGGTGAAGCAAACCGTTCAAAGCAAAATTCTCGCAAGTGGAGAAAATTACAAAACCGTTCAAGAATTGGTGTCTGATTTACTACGTGCGGAAGATGAGAAGAGAGAGGAGGAGCGAGAAAGTAAGTTTCTTACTTTTCTTAAGAAACATCATCTTGCCGTGTCACAGCGGCTAAAAAGTGTGCAGTGCTTAATGGACCAGACATTAAGAGTATGACATTATTCGTAACTACACTACAGTCAAGCAGCAGACAGGGCAGCTCATTGAGTTAGTCCTGTCGAAAGGAAATGCAGCAGCAGAGGTCTTCCGCAACTGGATCAAGAAGAATGATGTCTGCCTGCTGAGAGAACTGATGGCCCAGACAAATGAAGCTGCATCACCGAGTCAAGATCTTTCAGACTTGCCTATGGAGGAACAGTTAAGAAGACTTCAAGAGGAGCGCACATGCAAAGTTTGCATGGATAAGGAAGTGAACATTGTCTTCATCCCCTGTGGTCACCTAGTTGTGTGCAAAGAATGTGCGCCTTCTCTACGCAAGTGCCCCATATGTAGAGGCTTGGTCAAAGGCGCTGTCCGTACTTTCCTATCATAAAGTTTTCCTATCATTTGGATTTGCAAATTTACATTTAACTTGATGATACAACTTAGTCTAAATAAGAGCAACGTAGAGTCCTCGGATTTCTTAAAAATAACGCAACAACAAAACATTGTGACAAACTTTGACAACATGTTGTATGGACAAAATACTGTTTGAAATATTTTTGTATAAATAAGATCTAAGACGCCTAAGTACAGTTTTTCAACCATCTAAAGTTTTTGAACAGACGCTGTTTAGTAAAAATAATACATAAGTCTTCTAAGAAGATAAATAGAAGATATGATTTTAATAAAACTTTTATTGACATATATAAATATCTAATTTAAACTTTTAAGGTTATGCTTTTAAATGAATTTAGTATAAAACTCTGGATGTACTCTGGAACGCGGACTAGATTTACTGTGACATTGTCCCCCGAGACTCATCTGGTCTGTTACCCTATATCCTGAAGCTTCAGTTCACACTGTAGTTTATCTCTGAAGGATCTGGGGGTGTTTTGTTTGACAACTTAAACTATTTGCTTTTTGGATTGTTTTTTATCGTTGCATAAAGAAGTACTTCACCTCTCTGGAAATGTAAGGTGTTTTTATTTATATATTTATTTAGCTAAAACTTTTTTTTTACATTTTTGAAAATGTAGTTTTCTGTGATGGTCGTGTTTAGGTGTAAGGGATAGAATATGCAGTTACGGTACAAAAATCATTGTGGCTATGGAAAGCCATAAAAATTGAAACCCCGCATGGACAAAAAATTATGATTGAATCTTTACATATAAATGAGATTTAAGACGACTAAGTACAGTTTTTCAACCATCTAAAGTTTTTGAACAGACATTGTTTAATAACAATTATACCTTAGGTTCAATTTAAACAAAATCATTACAGTAATCTTCTAAAAGATAAATAGAAGATATGAATGTATTCAAACTTTAAAGATTTTTTCAAGCAAGAAAGTTAAGAAATTTAAACTTCAAACTAAAACAATCTTTCATTTTTAAAAGATCATATTTAAACTTTTACGATTATGCTTAGAAATAAATTCAAAAAGATCAGCGTGTTTAGGTGTAAGGGATGATAGAATATGCAGTTAAGGTACACAAATCAATTATGGCTGTGGAAAGCCACAAAAATTGAAACTCCGCATGGACAAAAAATGCTGATTGAATCTTGAAATGTTTCATTGAATGATTGAATTGAAATGAGATTTAAGACGACTAAGTACGGTTTTTCAACCATCTAAAGTTTTTGAACAGACATTGTTTAATTAATAACAATAATACTTTAGGTCACAGTAATCTTCTAAAAGATAAATAGAAGATGTGTATTTATTCAAACTTTAAAGATTTCATTTAAACTTTTAAGATTATACTTTGAAATAAATTGAGAAAGATCAGCGTGTTTAGGTGTACATGATCGAATATGCAGTTACGGTACAAAAATCATCATGGCTATGGAAAGCCATCAAAATTGAAACTCCACACGGACAAAATCTTTTCATATAAATGAGATTTAAGACGACTAAGTACAGTTTTTGAACAGACATTGTTTAATAACCGTTAAACAAAATCATTACAGTAATCTTCTAAAAGATAAATAGAAGATGTGTATTTATTCAAACTTTAAAGATTTCATTTAAACAATCTTGTATTTTTAAAAGATATAATTTAAACTTTTAAGATTATACTTCTTATAAACTCAGCACCTGATATCCTGATCACTGAATTTGTGTGACTCTCTGACACACACACACACACACACACACACACACACACACACACACACACACACACACACCCTTTGGCTGGTGCTTTTTGAAAGCTCCGCAGGTCAAACGCTGGTGTAAAGAGGCCAGAGGGCCCTGATTTCTAATAAAGATATTTTTTTATTTTTGTGAACCCGTTTCATTTATTGCGTTGTTTCATAAGCTGTATGTTTTTTCTTCAACTCTCTAAACATTTAACTGATTGTTTCATAACATGTAGGCCTATGTTGTTTTTGTTTTGTTTTTTTCTTCAACTCTATAAACATTTAACTCATTGCAATTTTTTGTGAATCCATTTTATTTAAACTGGATAGTTCTACATTTATTTCAACTTTTTGTGTGAGGTTTTAGTAAGATCTTTATTTTATATTATTTATAATCATTTATATTCTTTTAAAGAACAGAATGTTTTATGTAAGATGATATTTTATATTATTGTATATTATATTATTTGTGTGAAATATACATTATTTTATAAAATCTCTGTTTCTCACTATCACTGTGCTCTGGAATGTGGAGGAGCAGAAGGAGGGGGATGTCAGAATGCGGAGGGCGCGCGCACCACTCAGGCCGGGGCTGTGCTGGAGAGGCGCTTTAGTTATCTAAACATGTGAGATGATTTTTTATTTTTTTATTTTCGTGAACCCGTTTATTTTATTGCGTTGTTTCATAAGCTATATGTTTTTTTCTTCAACTCTCTAAACATTTAACTGATTGTTTCATAACCTATATGTTTTTTTTGTTGTTGTTTTTTTTAACTCTATAAACATTTAACTGATTGCAATTGTTTTTGTGACTCCATTTTATTTAAACTTTTTGAGTGAGGTTTTAGTAAGATCTTTATAAACATTTCATTTATATTCTTTTAAAAGAACTGAATGGTTTTTCAACATTTGTGTGAGATAAACTTACACAGTTTTCCCCTTATCAGTTTCACAGTACAGCCCGGATACGCTCAGGAATATGTAGGGAGGATCGTGTGTGTGTGATACCAACTTCAAAAACACACACACACTCACAGACACTAACTGTCATGTTCAAAAGGCTTCAATAGGCTTCAAACAATTAAAACTAGCTGTCATATAGCCATGACGTATTATTTAATCACAGTGTCTTCAAACGATCAAAAGGCTTCAAAAACACTAACTGTCATGTTCAAAAGGCATCAAACTAGCTGTCAGATACCATCACATATTGTTATAACACTTTCTGTCAATATCAAAAGGCTTCAAAAGCCTTCAAAAGACATCAAAAGTCAAAACTAGCTGTCAATAACCACATGATCAAAAGCTGTCAAACTGTCAATCAAAAGTCAAAACTAGCTGTCAAAACATGATCAAAAGTCATACTAACTGTCAACCTGTCAATCAAAAGTCAAAACTAGCTGTCAAACTGTCAATCAAAAGTCAAAAGGGGCGGGACACCTGTCACCGGAAGGGGCGGGACACCGGAAGGGGCGGGACATGTCACCGGAAGGGGCGGGACCTGTCACCGGAAGGGGCGTGGCACCTGTCAATCAATCATTTTTTGACAGGTGGTCCGTCATATCAACTACTGTCCTGATTTTGCAAAACAAGATTGTCTGTTGAGTTCAGTGCTGCAGGATGGTCTCTGTACATCTTTCATTGCTTAACTGACAAGAAATTAAGCAAAGTATTTTAGTATTATAGCGGCTTGATCGTATTTCCGTCTCTCAAACATTCAGCTTTTATTCTTCATGAAAAGACCTTTGTGCAAAGATGTTTTACATAGTATACTAGTGAGAAATGTCACTGTTCTTTTAACTTAAATAAGTTACTTAAATTAGTGCTATTCAAACAGTTTGAGTCAACATGCCCCGACGTGACCCGTATGGTTGTGTTCTGACAGGAGAGAGTTTGATTCATACTACACAATCTTTACCCAGACCGTCTTCATATGTACAGCTGTTTGGCTGGAATGGAAAAACATCTTTCTCAATTTATTTACAGTACCACGTGTCCATTAAAAACTGTCAGCCTTAACATCGTCTGTGGAGTTCAGACTGTTGTTGAAGTCGTCCAGATCACTGCTAGCTTCTGAGTCGGTGTTATTCAGAAGGTCCACTAATAAGCCAATAAGCTCACTGTCCTTCCGGCTGTCTGAGCTGGATTCACATTCAGACGGTCGAAGATTGCGGTGGATCATGGCCTGTAGGGAAGTGCGCAGGTCCCACAGCAACTCCCAGACTTGAGGGGAAAACTCCCATCGTATGAGTGTATGACCTGGTAGTGCCACCTCTACCCGATCTCCATGAACTAAAAAATAAATACAAATAATTATATATATATATATATATATATATATATATTACCACTGTATACACACAACTTTTCAGAGCAAACATGAATTGATAAATGAGCTTACATTATATTTCAGTATGAAGTGAATAATAAGGAAGATTGTTTCCACCATGGAATAAAGAAATATAGGTATTGAAACATCACTTAACTTACATCACTGTGACGCTATTTTCTTCTGGTAACAAACATTGCTGCATTATTTTCCTGTTATCTCTGTAAAGCTGCTTTGAAACAATCTCAAAATTATTATTTTCTCAGAATTGCGAGGTTGGAGAAAAAAACCCCCTCAGAATTGTGGGATATGAACACGCAATTGTTAAATATATACTTGGAAATGTGAGTTCTAAAGTTAAAATTGTGAGATATAAAATTGCAATTGCAAGAAAAAAAGGTTAGAAAGAAAAGTCGCAATTACAGTTTTTTTTTCTTTTTATCCGTGACGGAAACAATCTTCCATGGAATAATGATCAGAATCCTAAATCCAACTCTGTGGTGATGGCAGGCATTCATTACCTCTCTCGCTGAGGTCACAGTCTGTGAGGAGCAACAACGCTAGTGGATGAACCACCGAAGAGTCTCTGATGAAGACTTGATCATTTGATTTCATAGCAGAGAAGAACGTGAGCCAGCGACTCGGGAGATTCTGATTTCCTCTAAACGACACACAACACATGACTTCAAATGAACAGAACACGAATCATGTTTCTTAAACTCGGGCAAATTAATCTGCAATGTAGATTGTGATGCACATTTTCACCAGCACAGGCAAGGTGGTGACGTAATGAGGAAAGATAACTACTCTAAGCACGCGCTGCAGTTGTGTCGCGTGCCGCCTTAAATGCCCAAGATATTTAAAGCAGGATGGATTCTGATTGGCTGCCGTCGTTTTTTTCTTATATAACTAGAACATTTTTTGGGGGGAAAATGAATCCAAATATGTTGTTTCTCTGTGTTTTTTATCTTTATAGTTGTGGTGTGGACTCCTTGCCGTGAACAGGCCTTTCCTAATTTGGAATTGGTCAGAATTCAGGATAGGACATTAATTACAGAATAATAAATCTCTGCTGTAATGCCCAAAAAGAAATTTCCTGTAGAAATTCATATTACAACAATACAAACAATAAACCATCAATGTCAATCCATCCATTTAGCAATTTTATTAATATCTCTATCTGACTTTAAACGTTATATTCACCTGTTGACAGAGGAGCGGTGCAGCAGCACAGGGCTGCTTTCCATACGGTAGGAAAGACTTTCTGGACGAAATCTTCCACCTTTGGTCACTGTGCCTCTTTTCACCTTGGTAAAGTTCAGATATTGTATTAATAGATATGCACCTATGCAGATATTGTGCCAGATGCAGAAAGCCAGGGGTTATAATACAAATATTATTTACAAGTAATTACAAATATGTAATCCTTTGTCTGTTTTATAAGGAAATACAATTCACACAGTGAAACCATAAGCTTTGGGCTTGTCCACAAAAAATCAGGCATCAAAACGCAGTACTTTTCATACAATACTTTTCATGAATCTTAAAAAAAAAAAAAAAGTTTTTGAAATTATCTTCTTAGAAAATAAATGTCACATATGTCCTGCATATATTGAGTATCTGGAAGTGTATATGAACGGTGTGTGGTACCTGTATGAGGTTAGGATAAAGGCCAGCAACCAGCACTGCTTTAAGGAGCTGCTCCTGCTGACTGTACTGGTTCAGAGGAGACGAGAGACGCAGACATTCAGCAGAATGATCCAACAGTCCAGCATCAGCCAAATTTTCACTGAACTGTTGCATCAGGCCTGTTTAAGAGACAAAGGAACGTTTTTTTTTTTTTTTACGTTTTTCTTCTTACTATTGCTCCAAAATGACTAAAAGCAGCATCAAACTGACTGAGCATTTTACACTTGGTCTTCAAACATACCATTTATGGCCACTGCACAATTTATAAAGGCAGTGAAGAAATGCAAATTTACATTAAAGACATGTCTGTGAAGGTTTTTACTCATCTAGGACACTTCTGGCAAAATTTGGCTGAAAGCAAAACATGTTTTCGTTCTGCCCCAGGTTCATGATTACGTTTTCTTATTTTCTAATTGATTTTACGTTATGGTTTTGATTTCAACAATGGTTTTTGAGGTTTCGTGTTTTTTTTTTTTGTGGACCCTTTTCTATTTTGTTATATTGTAGTTTCAGTAACTATAGCCAAATAATTGGTTGAAGAATCAACAGTAAATTGCCAGAGTTTAGATTTATATCTAAAATGTCATTTAAATCACACTTATTCATTCAGCAGCCGCTTTTATCCACAGTGACTTACGACAAAGCGATTCATCGTAAGGAGGCAATAAGGAAGCCACATCTGTACAAATCATCTCACTCGTGGACAACATTGTATCATATCTACATATCTGTAGAAAACAAGACATGCCCTGATTCACAGAACAACAGCAAAGTTTAAGATGACGCTTGTGTATGTTCTGGTTTTGCGTCACATTAATGTACGAGGAAACATGATTCCTTACATGGACTCAGCATGCTCATAATGACAAATGAATTGACCAAAGCAAGTCCACCAACGTTACTCTATTAACTCTTCTGTCTGGTTTGCTTGTTGGACAAAATTGTGGATTCTTTGTTTTGATTGGTCAGATCGCCTGTCAATCAAACTACCAGCGAAGGGTGAATTGAGGAACTCATACACAACTATTGCGAAAGCTGCAAATATTCACTGATGCTCAAGAAGGAAGATGATGCATTAAGAGCCAGGGGTGTAAACTTATGAACACTTTTTTTTTCCATTTAGTACTGCCCTTCAGTACAATTTACCCTGATCATCCAATTTAAAAAAAGTATTAACATTTTGCAGATTCTGCGAGGGGAATGTAAACTTTTGAGCACTGTAGATGAATTATGTCTCACCATGTATAAACCGCAGACTGGCTCCAGACAGAGTATATTTGTTCAGAAACTCCTGTTTATTCTCCTTGCCTTGTTGCTCTTTCCACCTCTGAACAACTCGACTGAAGACCAGATAATCACTGCAGCTGGACCCACTCAGAGCGGTCTTGGCCTACAGAGAGGAACACTATACATTAGCACAGAAAAGAGAACTCGTACATGTGTGAATGCTACTACAGACAAACAGACTCTCTGACCTTAGAGACGAGGGCCCGGTTCTGCATGCTGTTATAGAAGGGATCTCGAGTCAAACAGGCTGCCACAGACAAAATAGGAAGAACGCAAGAAAACAGAGCCGAGAGAACCAAGACTTTCCCCAAGCGCGGGTCACAGGACATGCAGGCCACGCGCTGTCCCAGAGGAGTCAGATTCTCTGAGCCGTCCAGCACGCCTGACAGACACAGAGAGTGTGTGAGAGAGAGTCAGCTTAGCAAAGTCAAAGAGATTCAAATGTTCATTTGTACCATGTACTATAACTTTGCTTAGTTTAAATAGAAAAAGGAAAAGTTAGGTTAAGTTAAGGTAGTGTTTTTTTTTATGTACCATAGATGTGTATTTGTCTATCTTGTATGTGATGGTAATCTGCATTTCTATGCAATAGAACAAAGTGCCCCAAGGGGGACAATAAAATACTTTAGTATAAAAAAAAAAAATTTTTTAAAAAAAAAGTACTGCTAAAAGTACTGTTAAGATCAACAATTATACAAATGTGATGAGGTGTTGAATTGTGTGTGTGTGTGTGTGTGTGTGTGTGTGTATATCATTTATAGCATTGGGATTTATGGTTTTAACATGCACTTCAGCATTTCAAGCAAGGTTATTATCGATAACTAAAACCTAAACTAAAGCCATTAGTTAAATAAAATGTCTCATTTTTGTTTAAAGTTGAAGTACTAAAATGACTTACATTTTAAATGAAAACAAAAATGATCATTAGTAATACATACATACAATCCAAAAAGTAATATTTAAGAAATAAAATATATTAAGAAATAAACAAGAAAACTTATTTTGAATCTTTTTAAATAAAAAAATAAAAAAATCATTTATAAAAAATATTTCTACTAGGGAAACACTGTTACATTATCCTTAAAAATTTGATGTGGTCCACAGGAAATCATTTTCGGGTTGTCTATTTACACCATTGTTGGCAGAAGCTATTTGCTCTAACTCCGCCCACCATTGTGTGTTTGAGGCAGACAACATTAACAAAAGAAACCTGTCTGATAACAGGAGCAGTGGAGAGTAAGGCAAGTGACTACTATTTACACTCAGTGCAAAGAAAATACTTTTTGTTGCCATTTACACCGTGCAACTGCAAACAGCCGCTGCCGATCTTATTTTATTGTCCATATGAGCTGTGAACTAAAGTGTTTAAATCGGTTTAAATCTGCAAGTCAATGTAACACTGTCACACTGTAAAAGGCCAAATACAAACACATGAATCTAGAAACACCTCAGTATCAGAGCATGTGAGCGGAGTGGAGTGGGAGCGAGCGGGGAGCGCGAGCGGGCGGATCTTGGACAGAGCGGCAATTTCAAAAGGACGGAGCGTCGCACTATTTCCCGCTCCAATTCCGCTCCGCTCACGCCACGCATCAGTCAAAAAATGCGCCATGAAGAACAAAAAACATATATAGGCATAGCCGTCGCACTGGACTATAAGTCGCATTTATTTAGAAATTTGTTTCACACAAAAAAAACTAAAACAATGTTACAGATGGGACAGTTCTCCATTACGGACGTGAGCGCTCTGACAGCGGCACTAAAAGACTGCTTTAAAACTTTCACTGAGACCTCAAACAGAAAGCACAAAGCCTGTCTTTAAATTTAATTTCGTTTTGTATTAATTGTATCTTAATTTTGATCAGTGCTTCATCAACCAATTTTCTGGATTTAATAAATAAGTAAATATATTAGAAAATAGATAATCACGACACGAAGGCGCCGGCGGGTGAACCTGGAGTTTGTCTCATAAATGAACCGAAACTCAGCGTATAGCCTACTTGCCTGACAGACCTGAGACATATATATAAAGCCTGAAATGTCTACTTTTAAACAGAACAATTCAAAACGAAAGAAAACAGACTGCTCTCTTGAATCCGTATGAAATGTGCATTTCTCTCTGGGGCGTTCAATACTGCGAAGATCGCGAGTCAGCATCTTTCCAGCCACAGACATAAAAAAAAAGGTTTATTAGTAAACAATTAAAATGTCTCCTGCTATATTTTACATATACATAATCATTAATTTTGCCGGTTCGTTGTGACAGCTTTTAGGTGCGTTATTGACAGCGCCACCCTTATGTTACATGAACGCATCAGCACCGAAAACATGGAGATTTTTTTTCTTTTGGGGGCATTTTGTTTGTGTTCAGACTTTCAGTTGTCTTTAGGCGCGATGTTAGAGGACGCTGCTAATAAAGTTGCTAGTATGGCCTACACATATTGGATTCACGTTTATTATTATAGGCTATTTAAAAAAAATACCCCATTATTTATGCTGTGCGTATCATTTTATTTTGTTGTATTTATCCGCCACACCTTGGCCGGTCCGTGAAAATATTGTCTGATATTAAACCGGTCCGTGACGCAAAAAAGGTTGGGGACCGCTACAAGTGATATACATGTAGATTTTTTTTCCTTTTTTGGAGCGAGCGGGGGGCGATTTGAGTGGAGCGCGAAGCAAACTGCGTTGAGCGCTGAGCGAAAAATGAGCGGAGCGGCCTGATGTAGCTTTGAGCGGGGGAGCGGAGGGGTGAACAGTTCCGTGAGCGATGAGCGGAGATTCTCACCGCTCCACTCCGCTCATATGCTCTGCTCAGTATATCAGTCTATTGAGATGAAATATGATCATGCTGTAACTAACATGAATGGGGTTTCTCCATATTTTATTATTCCATATTATCTCCATATTTTGAGTATGAATCAAGTGTGTGTATGTGAATTAGACAGTCACACTGTTGTTGATCTTGAAAATATTGCATTCGTTTGGACCAGTCTTCTACAAATGCCGTTCAACAAAATGAACGAATTGCATGATTTAACAGATTCACTTTGACAGCTCTACTTTCAGCAACATTTAAAACCATTACCAATTTCCATTAGGTTCTTCACAGCAGCTTTCACTGCCTGCCTGTCTGGGGAGTCGAGCACTTGTGACAGGAAGTCCACAGCCTGCATGAGGAAGAATGACAATGTTTTCAATCCAATCCAACGATCTGATCTTGACTATGTCGAGAACTGACAAAATTAAGAGAACTTTACTGAATTTTAAAGCAAGTAGATCAAAACAGTTATTCTACAAACTGTAAACAGTGACAAGAAAGCAGATTTTAACATGGGTTTGCTCCCTCACTTTGCTGTCTGGACAGTGGATTTTGGCTTGTATGACCACGCTTTCCAGAGGGGTGCGCAGGATTTCAGGGATGGGAAACGTGTCCATGCTGTCGAGCTGTTTTCGTGGGTAGAGGTGGTAAGCATGTCCAGGTTGGCAGCGGCCTGCCCTTCCTCTTCGCTGAGTAACGTTTGCTTGTGAAATCCAGACCGTGTTCAGACCAGAGACCTGAGAGCACAAAGCAACAATCAGCTTTCAACGGCTTTACTTTTATTGCTCTCATAACTTTAAAGTCACATTGAAATCAAAATGGACAAATCTTGTTTTTTTGTTTTGTTTTTTTGTTTAATGGAATATTGCAGATTATTATAAATGATTTATCCGTGCACATCATTATCGTTTTAAATTTATGTGCATCAATCTTTAATCAAAATAACTTGCAGCTTCTCTGATAACGAGGGCGGAGCAACCTGTCACTCACATGAGATCAGCCAATAGCAAACCACAACCATCCAATCAATTCCCCACAGACAATATCAAGCCCCGCCCTACATTTGTTCTTGTTTGAGAAGCCGTTTTACTCGGATATACGGCACAACAGGGAAGGAAAGACGACTTCCGCTTCATGCTGACTTTAAAGCAGTGGGAAGGACCTTTGTTCTGGGGTCGTAGTTCTGCTCTTTCTGAGAGCCGGCGTCCACCACGTGCACGATGTCGTCTATGGTGATGGACGTCTCAGCGATGTTGGTGGCCAGGACGATCTTTCGCAGGCCCTTCGGAGGCCGCTGGAACACAGCTTGCTGATCCGCTACAGCCATACTGGAGTGCACTGCAGGAGAAACAGTCAAAGCGAGTCCTCAAAATGACTGGCATGCATTTCATTCACAGATGAATGGGTAGTCAAAGACAAATTTTAAGTAATGATTTGATTTAGTGATCAATCAATATACCAGCTACGGCAAATAACCAGACGACTATGGCTATGTTCAGATAGCAGGCAAAACAGATTTTTTCTCAAATCAGATATTTTCAGGCAGTGTCCGCACTATTAATTGCAAGTGATCAAATAAGATTTGTGTGTCCAGACATGTACATTTAAATAATAAAAGCAAACGCTATATTTTTTCACATATAATTTTCTTTCTTTGTTTAACAGTTACATATAATAACATATTAGATATGACTGTTAAACAAAGACCGTAAAGTTTAAACTAATGAAGAAGACAGATAATAACATATTAGATATGACTGTTAAACAAAGACCGTAAAGTTTAAACTAATGAAGAAGACAGATAATAACATATTAGATATGACTGTTAAACAAAGACCGTAAAGTTTAAACTAATGAAGAAGACAGATAATGTGAGTGCTGTGTGATCAGGCGCTGCCGTTCTCAGCGCCACCCGTCAAAATAAAAGTCCCGTTTCTAACATATCGGCCGATAAGAAAAACGTATCGGCCGATGCTGATATTTTAAGTTAACTTGAAAAACGTATCGGCTGAGGCGATATATCGGTCGACCACTAGAGGAGATATATATTATTATGTTCCGTGTTCTGTGCTGTAATCACGGGCAAAATCTTTGGACATGCTTGAATACCGTACGAGTACTTCCGAAATTTCCGTCACCAGTTTTGACGTTATCGTTATGTGTTTTGTTAAGAGTGACGCAAAAGACCATTTGAGATCCGATTTGAGCAGTCAGAGCGTCCAGAGTGAAAAGCATCTGTAAAAATCTGATTGGAATCGCATTTCAAACCACCTCCAAATGTGGTTTGAATCAGAATGTGGTTTGCTGTTCAGACTTTCAAAAACACATTGATGATTGATTGAACATGACTGATTGATATCATAGCCATAGAGTGCTGTAGAGATGACGTCTTTGGTAACACCATTTTACAGTGTCTGTTACGTTGCATGTACTTACAGTAATAATAACTGTAAATTATGCTAACCCTAACATGCAACTACCCCTAAACCAAACCCTAACCGCATGTTGTTATATCACTCAGTATATAAATAAATAATTACACTGTAGCTAAGACACCTTAAAGGGATACTTCACCTCTGGAAAGATGAATGTGTATTTAAAATAGATCATTTATGAAGAAGAAATGTGAAATTATTTTTGAATTTGGAGCTTTCTAGACTGAGAAAAGCCAGAAAATGTATTTTTGGCTTATGTGGATGAAAGACAACAACTCCCAGAATGCACTTGCTTCGCTGCCCTAGGGGGCCACTCCCAAGCCACACCTACCGGTAAGAGAGCGCAGTTGAAAACAACAAGGCTAGGCTACTAGTGAGACTCTGACGAGTTTGCCCGGGATTTCTAGATCGCCCACAATGTCCACGATTCGGTTTTTGCGTTCTACAGTCGCCATTCATCATGTTTACTGTGGCGAGCAGGACGAGGCTGAGGGCCGCGGGAGAATGGCGTGAGGCCGGTGGCGAGATTACTGAGACGCACCGATCTCCTATCTCTCACGGAGGTGTGGGAATTTTCTTAGCAATGTTAAAACGCACATCAACCGATCACTTGTTTAGCGTTCATGTAAACACTACAGTCAGATAAACCAATCGGAATGAATTCAGTTAGATTGAAACAAAAGGTGTGCATGTAAACAATGAATGGCGACTGCAGAAAGCAAAAGCCGAATCCCGGACATTTTGGACGATCTCGACGGCCGGACATGTCCGGGAAAAAGAGGATGGTAACCCCTACTACTCAGTTTTCTCCACAGAACAAGAGCCTGCTAGCTTAGCTTCCAAAGAAAGACTGCTGATACTATGTGTACATTCTGTGAGTGAGATCCCACCTCCTATGGGAAGGTTGAGAACATGCGGGACAGCCCCTCCTACTGGCTGTAGTCTTTAGCCTCTGGCCAAAAAATCCTCAGATGACGCAAAATTACGATTTTTGCGTCATCGGAGGATTTTTTTCAGATAAAAAAATACATATATCTCTCATCTCAGGGGGATATGAGGGTGGAAAGCACGGTAATTCGAAAATACTACAGGTTTTCTACTAATACAAAGCTTAATGCTAAATCCTGAAGTATCCCTTTAAAATAAAGCGAAATCACATATTTTTGTAGGCCGAAACCTAGAAACAAATTCACATTTTAACATTTCCGATTCCATCATTCTGAAGTCAATGTTTTTTTTTAATGGGTTTTTGGTTAAATGTCTGAAATAAGGTCTGTGGTGAACACAAGCTCAAGCTCAAGATATTTAAATTTTTTATTCATCAGTAATACTCCCTGGTGATATTTTTAAAGATTTTACTTGCCTTGAAAAAGGTGGTTGCTAACAAGAGGCTAAGAGACTATGGACCCTATCATAACACCCGGCGCAATGCAGCGTCACGCGCCGGAAGTGTTTTTTGCTAGTTTCAGCCTGAAGCAGTTATCATTTTCACGTCCTGCGCCCCGTTGTTTAAAGGGATAGTTCACTTTGAAATTAAATTTTAGTATGTTTTAGCTTACCTCAAGGGCATCCAAGATGTAGGTGTCTTTTTTTCCGCAGTAGTTTCAATTTTGATATTTTTAGGTCAAACCGTTCTTGTCTGTCAGTCATATAATGCAGGTCTATGGTCACTGTCTCAAAGAGCATGCACAGAGTCCAAATTAAAACAATTCCCCATCGTCCAAATTAAACAATTCCCCATCGTAAGTACACATTGATGGCCTAAGACACGAAACGAGCGGTTTGTGTGAGAAAACGAACAGTATTTATATCGTTTTTACCTCTTGTACACAGCCACGCCCAAGTGATCTGAGAGCGCGGGCGGGTATAGATATATACAATACGGCAACCGTAGCCAAGGCGACATCTAGTGTATATATCTATATATATAATGTGTACTTACCATGGGGAATTGTTTAATTTGGACGATGGGGAATTGTTTTAATTTGGACTCTGTGCATGCTCTTTGAGGTGGTGACCATCGACCTGCATTATATGACTGACAGACAAGAACGGTTTGACCTAAAAATATCAAAATTGAAACTACTGCGGAAAAAAAGACACCTACATCATGGATGCCCTTGAGGTAAGCTAAAACATACCAAACATTTATTTCAAAGTGAACTATCCCTTTAAATAGCAAATGCATTTGCGCCTATTTGTGCGTCCATGGGCTGGTCTGAAAACGAGGTGTGTTCTGGCGCATTGTTGGCGCGTTGCTATTTTGAGGCAACTGAAATAGACTGAGCCATTGACCAACAAAAACCTGGTCTAAAGACAATGGTGCAATATTTTTATTTTTATTTCAAGAGCGTGTTAGTAAGGTGCGCCTATAGGTGGGTCCACTACGCGCATACACTCTGCTTATTACACACACAGGGTTGTCAGCAACACACAAACATGCCAAATATTAAAAATAAAAGGATTACAATGTAAAAGATTAATAGTGTGTACACAAAGATATGGTGGAATGCGGCTTGTCCCATAGATGGTCTGCTTGTGCGGTTTCACCTCGCGCACGAGCATATCCGTTTGCGCTCTGGAGAAGCGTTCAGTCTTTCCACTTGTAAATTTCATCATGTAAATAGCAATCCACCAAGGAGCGAGCACAACTGGCATTTAAAGGTAGACTCTGGTTGGTTTATTTCACGTTATGCCCAAAACACACCCATTACTCATTAGGGACAACCCTTTAGACCATGCGTGCCGACCATTTTGGCCATCGTTAAACTAGCAAAAGTGGATTCGGACACACCCTAAGTGCAATTGCGCCCTGCACTTTAGACCATGCGCTTAGATCGTTAAAATAGGGCCCTATGTGTTCATTTGTGAAGATTATCATGATGGACAAAACGTGTAAGAATAAGAAGCTTTTGTTATGCCGGGTTCAGACTACACGATTTTGGCACGATCAGTTTGACGTAGGGTGTCATGGGTATTCGTAAACTACAATGGCCGTCGGGACTCAAGAATTGATCATTACATCTCGTATAGCGAGTCATAGTGGACGACAACTGATGCCACATCTGCGATGCTTCACGACGCCCAGACAAAAAGACTAGCATTTTTATTTATTTTTTTGGCCCTCCACGGCAGGTTCCGTCACATCTGTGACTTTGACCAATAGGAGCACAGAAGCTCCGTACACAGCTTTCAAACACGGCGAAATGAAAGAGAGACGATTGTATTGGTGCTGCTAGTTGGAATTATGCAATGGAGGAAAGATTCAGAGAGCTATGGCAACAATATTCCTGCCTTTATGATGTTTCCTCGAGGGACGACCATAACAGAGAGAAAAAAGAGAAATGATGAGTACTGGTGAGTACTGAAATTAGCATTAAGGTAACGGGCTGGCCTATAAAATACAGCATCACTGCAGCACTAGATTTGGCTATTATAAAACTTTCTGCATTGACCAATAAATGGTGTCCACTTGGCTGATTAAAAGAAATGTTAGCTCCTATGCTAAAGTATAAAATTTAATAAAAGTATATTCTTTTTGAGTTTATCACTGTATTTGCCATTATTAAATATTTTATAAAATGAAGGCATTGTACAAGTCATCATTCACCCTGCTCTATCAGCAGGATCTTCTATCAGATAAAGCTGCAGCTGATGTGCTTACATGGTAAAATCATCTGTGAGCCTGATCTGTAAGCCGCTCTCTCTTCCAGTTTCTGCTGTACGACTTTAATGTCTTGCCATCCTGGGAGGAAACACAACACAGCACCTGGAACAGAGCAAACACTGTTAGTCAGAATACAAGAGACCAGACAGAAGAGCAAAAGCTTGGGCAGACACATTTAAACATTTAACGTCTGCTATGGAAGAATGTGTATAAAAAAAAAAAAGGTTCTATATAGAACTCTAGGGTACTAGACTCAATTTTGAAGAACTCTCTATGCCAAAAATGTTCAATATAAGGAGAATGTCATTAATGATTGCACAATACTTTAGATAATTAACCATTTTTACCATTTTTAATAGGTAATTTCTGAATTAAATGTATAAAAACAACATTAATCAGTTACAACTAAATACATAAAATGATCCTATGATAAAAGGTTCTATATATGGCTGCCTCGGTGTTGAGCTCTCCAGTTGTTACACTGTTTTTGTTAGTTTGTCCTGTTTTATGTTTGTCATACGCTATCAGTTATACCAGGGACGAACTGCTGAACATTCGGCAGTGCACACCAACTGATCACCAACCAGTTTTTGATTCTTCTGGCGTTTTGCGGAACATTGTCGTCGGTTGCGCCGCTGCACTGTGGAAACAGTATAAGACGCGCAGGCGTGGGAAGCGAGCCGGCACACTCGTTAAGCTCAGGCAGCGCGGATTCAGAACGGCGCTGCCTAGCATCCATCTGGCGAATGTCCGCTCTCTCCCTAACAAAATGGACGAACTACTTCTGCTCTCACGCAAAAACAAGGACTTTACCAACTCTGCTGCTCTTTGTTTCACGGAAACCTGGCTGAACGAAGCCATTCCGGACAGCGCGTTACATCTACCGGACTTTCAGCTGTTCAGAGCAGATCGCGATATGGAGTCAACGGGTAAAACGCGCGGTGGTGGGACATGCTTTTACATCAACAGAAGGTGGTGTACTGATGTAACTGTGTTAAGGAAGATGTGCTGTCCTGATGTGGAAGTGCTTTTCCTTAACTGTAAGCCGTTCTACTCGCCGCGGGAGTTTTCCTCGCTCGTTCTCATCAGTGTTTACATTCCACCGCAAGCACACGTGAGTACGGCGCTGCAACAGCTGGCTGATCTGATCACAGAAACAGAACAACAACACCCGGACTCTGTTCTTATCATTCTCGGAGACTTTAATCAGGCAAAACTCACACGTGAGCTGCCTAAATTCAAACAGCACATTACATGCCCCACCAGAGACAATAATATTTTGGACCATTGCTACACCACAACAAAGGATGCATATCGCTCCGTCGCCAGAGCAGCTCTAGGACTTTCCGATCACTGCCTGGTTCATCTTCTACCAACTTACAGGCAAAAACTTAAAACTGCTAAGCCAGTAATAAGGACTGTAAAGAGATGGACCAACGACACAGAGCAGGTCTTACAAGCCTGTTTTGAATGCACTGACTGGAGTGTTTTTGAAGCTGCTGCCAGCGATCTGGACGAGCTCACAGAGACTGTAACATCATACATCAGTTTCTGTGAGGATTTATGCATCCCTACCAGGACTTACTTATCATTCAACAATGATAAACCATGGTTCACACCAAAACTCAGACAGCTTCGTCAGGTCAAAGAAGATGCCTACAGGAGTGGGGATAGGATCTTGTATAATCAGGCCAGGAACACATTGACAAAGGAGATTGAAGTGGCTAAGAAGAGCTATGCCAAAAAGCTGGAAAACCAGTTTTCCTCCAACGACCCTGCATCAGTGTGGAAAGGCCTGAAAGACATTACCAACTACAAGACACCATCCCCCAGCATCGACAGCAACAAGCATCTTGCGAACGAGCTGAATGTCTTTTACTGTAGATTTGAGACCCCTGATCAGACACCCCATACCCGCCCTGACCATCTCTCTACACAGCCATCAACACCTCCAGCCATCCCCCTCCCCTCCCTCCCTGCACTTCAGATCAGTGAGGATAATGTGCGTCAGATCTTCAGGAAACAGAAGAGAAGGAAAGCACCAGGCCCAGACGGTGTTTCACCAGCCTGTCTGAAAACCTGCGCTGACCAGCTGGCCTCTATCTTCTCACTGATCTTCAACAGATCACTGGAGCAGTGCAAAGTCCCTTTCTGCTTTAAACGCTCCACCATCATCCCAATCCCGAAGAAACCAAAGATCACAGGACTCAATGACTACAGACCTGTTGCCTTAACATCTGTGGCCATGAAGTCATTCGAAAGACTGGTGTTAGCATATCTGAAGGACATCACTGGACCCTTGCTGGACCCCCTGCAGTTTGCCTACAGAGCAAACCGGTCTGTGGATGATGTGGTCAATATGGGACTGCATTACACCCTACAACATCTGGACAAACCAGGGACCTATGCAAGGATTCTGTTCGTGGACTTTAGTTCTGCCTTCAACACCATCGTCCCATCACTGCTCCAGACCAAACTGACCCAGCTCTCTGTCCCTAGCTCCGTCTGTCAATGGATCACCAGCTTTCTGACAGACAGACAACAGCTAGTCAGAATGGGCAAAATCACGTCCGACAGCCGCACCATCAGCACCGGTGCTCCACAGGGATGTGTTCTCTCACCACTGCTCTTCTCCCTGTACACAAATGACTGCACCTCTAAAGACACCTCTGTCAAGCTCCTGAAGTTTGCAGACGACACTACTGTTATCGGACTCATCCGGAACGGTGACGAGTCTGCGTACAGACAGGAGGTGGAGCAGCTGGCTCTTTGGTGCAGTTATAACAACCTGGAGCTGAACACGCTCAAAACAGTGGAGATGATCGTGGACTTCAGGAGAAACCCCCCTGCACTCCCTTCACTCACCATCATGGACAGCACTGTGACTGCAGTAGAGTCATTCAGGTTCCTGGGCACCACCATCTCTCAGGATCTGAAGTGGGACACTCACATAGACTCTATTGTGAAGAAAGCCCAACAGAGACTGTACTTCCTGCGTCAGCTGAGGAAATTCAACCTGCCACAGGAGCTGCTCGTACAGTTCTACTCAGCTGTCATCCAGTCCATCCTCTGCACTTCCATCACCGTCTGGTTCGGCTCTGCTACCAAAACCGACCTCCGTAGACTACAGCGGATAGTTCGGACTGCTGAGCGAATCACTGGCACTACCCTTCCCACACTCAAAGTACTGCACTCATCCAGAGTGAGTAAAAGGGCTCGCAAAATCACTCTGGACCCGTCACACCCAGCACACTCTCTGTTTGAACTGTTACCGTCTGGTCGACGCTACAGAGCACCGAGCACAAAAACAACCAGACACAGGAAAAGTTTCTTTCCCCAGGCCATCTACCTCATGAACACTTAAATGTTCCCCTACTGTGGAACAAACATGTGCAATACTTCCCTCAGACATTTCATTATAGCACCTTATAACTTTATATATATTTATAATTTATAATCTTTTTATTTTATTTTTTCTATTTTTTTATTTTATTTTTTATTTATACCTGTTACTTGTCACTTGTCTTGTCACTTTGTATTGTATGTGTACTGGAAGCTACTGTCACCAAGACAAATTCCTCGTATGCGCAAGCATACTTGGCAATAAAGCTCTTTCTGATTCTGATTCTGATTCTGATATGAAGTGCCTGACAGAAAGAACACTTTAAGGTTCCATATATAACGTTTTTATTTCTAATGATGTGGTTTGTTTTCAGGAAACGCTGCCATTTATGTCCCTTTTAATTAATATTGATATAATTAATGGGGGAAAAACACTCTAACCACATCTGTTTAATAATGTGACTAATAAGTTCAGTGTCTAATGCAAATCACAAAAATATTATGTCATTTTTATCAATTGCAATTATTATTAATAAAAATACTTTTATGGGGTTAATAAAGAAATACCTTCCCATTGCAATAATGCTTATAATTGTACTGTGTATATGTATATATATTTTTTTTTTAATCAAGCATTTAATAATCAATTTATTAAAATACATATTATAATAAAACAAAGTATTAATAAACTTATTATTTTTAAAAATGAGTATGATATTTATTATTATTTCATTTAAATTTACAGAACAGTAAAATGAAAATACTACCATTTCTTGTCCTAATTTCTTTGCTTTCAAACTTTAAACCATTGAGCTTTTATTTTGGCAGAAAACCACGGGGAGACCGTGATTTATAACAGATTTATAAAGATTCTCATTATGAATTTGGGAAGATGGTTGGCACGTTGCGCTCCCAAATGCAAATTATAAACGACAAAGCACTTGCAGAGTAGCATTTACTGTGAATCTCAACTGAAAATGAACATGTTTCTTTACTCTGAAACATGCAGCGTGTCGGACTATATATTTATATAATTACATCACAACCGTTGCAATTTGATGATCACACTAAGCCATATCACACTCTCAGAACAACCACCCACTGTCAAAATTAATAAAATTATACCGGGCAACTAGCGAGTAACAGTTTCAACGCCGATCTTTACTCTCAGTTGGCGCTTTGAAACCTGGCCAACATGCTAATAGTGTCACACAGATGTTGCAGCGAGCTCCTGCAGCGCTGCTAGAAGCAATCCGTGCATAAAATAAATGTATTCGAAAACATAATATTTTGCAGTTTATTTAGTAATTGTTTAAGGCCATTCAGTGATTTCAATCAGCATAACCTGTCAAATAAAATTTTATTAATTCCAAATTTACTGTGGCAAATTTAACAATGCAGCAAGTTAGAAGACAAATAAAAGCCCTGATATATTCCAAGCGAAATCAAAGAACGAACTGGTATGACGTCATTTCGAACAAAGTCAGGCCAAAACGAAGTTTGTTTCAGGAGTTCAAAACAACATGACAAAGTGAACTTTGTGGATAAGTTTGCTCTGGCTGATAAACACTACCATTGGTCCGTGGTGATGATAAATAGGTAGGCGTGTCTTTGAGGCTCCGCCTACTTTGAATTGCTAGTAGAGTTTACCTTCCTACTTTTCAGCACAATGGTAACCATGAAAACTTCAAACTCTTTTGTTTGATTGTTAAAACAACACTTATTTTAAAATAACACTTAATTTCAACATTTATTCTCCTTATCCAGTCCTATGCAAAGCATGCTGGGAACTAGAAACCCACCGCCCAACTTCAAAAGTTAAAGACAATTTTATTAAGTTACTACAACAATTTTTTTGCCCCCTAACATCTATGCTGGTTATGGCCCTGGTACTTGAGCTTGAGGTGGGAAAATATGGTTTCATAAGAATTTCAACAATAACCTTTTTAAGTAAAATGGTTTTCCTGAGAACTGCTGGTGTGTGTGTGTGTGTGTGTGTGTGTGTGTGTGTGTGTGTGTGTGTGTGTGTGTGTGTGTGTGTGTGTGTGTGTGTGTGTGTGTGTGTGTGTGTGTGTGTGTGTGTGTGTGTGTGTATTATGGCTGTCAACAGATTCAAACTAAATGTTTAACACTGGTAAACGCATTTAACAAAGTGTTAATATACAGGACCTGTTTACACTTGACACTTCAGGTGTCTTCTCTGATTTGTTAATTGTTCCATTTCCAATTGGCCACATTAATGTGTCTCCACAAAACAATCGCACCAAAAGCAGCAGATATGAATGAACTGCATTTTTCTATCAGACAAAACACATGAAGTGGCCGAGTGTAAATACTGTAGGCCCAAAGATTATCACATCATCTGCTTTGTGCACCCTTGAAATCATCGTTACCTGGCTCTCCAGATGTGTGAATATGGCCTATCACATCAGCCACCAGATCTAGATCAGGAGCGACGTCTTTTTCTTCCTTGAGACGAAGAATAAAAGCAAACCTTTTTAACTGTGGTTAAAAATCCTTACAGCATGAACCACACAACCAAACCAGATGATACATCTCAGCCTTCATCTGAACGTACCGCCCCGTTCCTCTTCTCCCTGCTCTTCTCCTGTAGCGGCCGACCCATCTCGGTCATCACCTCTTCCAGGTACCTCGCCTGCACCGGGTGCATGAATCCAGGCACACGCACCACTGGGCATCCGCCGAAATACTCAGCCAGCCGGCGAGTGTCTCCGGTCGCGCTCATCAGAACCACTCGCAGCTCTGGGTTCTCCTTCAGGACTGAGAGCAGCAGGGCCAGAAGCAGGTCGGTGTTGACGTCTCTCTCGTGGACCTCGTCCACTATGACGTGGCTGATGCCCTGGAGACCGGGGTTGGACTGTAGTTTCCGGAGGAGGACGCCGACAGTGAGGAAGAGCAGAGCGCCACCACTGCGCTCAGGAGGACGAGATTCAAGACGCACCTGGAAGAGCCAGAGAAAATGCTGCATTTTAGGGACAGGTAACTTTTTATATCCCAAATGTGATGGACTAATAAAATAATATTCTCTAAGGCAGAGTTATCATAATTAACTAAAAAAAAACAACACTTCATTACTTGGAATAAAACGTATTTAAAAATAAATAAAAGATACCAAGGAAACATTTCTCATTTAGCTTGTGTACGAAAACAACTAAAACAAACGTTAATAAAACTATAGACAAATAAATAAATAAAAATCTAATAAAACCAAAATTACTAAATCTCTAAGAAAAATCCTAATGAAAAAAATATAACAAATAAATATGGTAAAATATTTATACAAACTAGAATAGGATCTCAATGATCTTATTCCTGTGTCAAATGTACTTTTTAGTTTATCATATTAAGTCAACCTTGTCCTGTTTTTTTTGTTTTTTTTTATCTAGTTTTAGTCATTTAAAACATTTTCGTCATGCTGCATAATGATAAGATTGATAATCACTATTTTGCTCAAAATTATAATAAATTATAATAAATAGAAATGTTTTTAGCTTTCACCTATAAGCACATTTCAAGAGAATGTGAACCCACATGGTTTATTTTCTAATTTATTATAGGCTATTTATAATATACTCTACTGGTAAAACAAGAAACTTGTCTAAAAAAAATTAAACAGTGAAATTCCTAGTAATCCAATCATTCCAAATTACATTAAAGCTTTTCTATTAAAACAACAGCAAAAAGACTTTGTATCTTCACACAGAGTAAGTGCAGTTATTCAGCAAACTCAGTCGCAAATATAGTCGAGATCCATGTTTGGATTTATAAGAGTTCATCACTGAAGGTTTGACCACAGATTTAGTCGCAGCAAACGGAGCAAGCGGCTCGAGACAGAACACAGACCGACTGAATAACACTTTCATTTCAGTTGCCAGATTGCAAATATTGAGTAAAACACGGTAGCAAACGTGTTCTTTTAACAGAAAAGCTCTGATTGGAGGATTTAAATTCTCGAAATCCGGCGACTAGAAGCATGAAAGCTCGTAGCGGCTTGTTAAAAACAGTCTGTAATGTTTCGTCTCCTCTTTTATTTAACAAAAACAAAGAGAGATTTTGGTCAAGTTTTTATTTTATTTTAAAACTACATTTTAGTCTCGTCTTGGTTGTCAATGATATTGCATGTTGATATAATCAGTTATCATTGTGTCGTCTCGTTTAGTCGTGGAAAAAAAAGGTCATCGATTTCTTTAACGAAATGAACACTTCTTCTGAAAAAAGAAAAAGCAGGGACTTGATTCTATCCTTAAATTGTTGATTGGATGTTGAGATGAGGTGTAGATAGTGAGAAAGGGGCGGGGCTTAAGCAGACTAAATGATTGGAGAAGTCCTACATATGTCACCAAAGAGATCTTCCGTTACACCGGAAGATCCAGTTATGACATTGATTAAAAATTCATGGTCAACAAATCACAACTCATGCAGTAATATCATTTGCATCACATAATAAAACCAATAACACGCTTTTAAAAAATAGATCATTTGACTTAAAGCAAAAAAGCACAGATTTCTGAACAGATTGAAAGGGCAGAAATGTTTTGGATGTTCTTGCCTGGTATCCCACACAGTGGCGGAGGGCAGGTCCCATCTCCTGCGCCACACGCTGCGCCACAGACACGGCACTGATCCGACGAGGCTGTGTGACCAGGATGTTGCATTTGGCCCCGTCTCCGCTCCTAACGCGCCCCTCCAACAGGAACCGCGGGATCCGTGTGGTCTTCCCGCAGCCCGTCTCTCCAGCAATCACGACCACCTGTGATGATTTTACGGCTGCGAGCAGGCTCTCTTTATAGGAGTCCACCGGAAGCTCCACCCCTCGCCCAGGCCCCGCCCCCATCCACAGGCCGAGCAGGTGGTCGCTGAGACTGTCCTCCTGCTCGGGGCGCAGAGGGCGGTATGGCTTATTAGTAATAGCATCTTTAATGAAGTCGTCATCATCATCATCTGAACTGATGGAAGACGACTGAACTGATTGCTGCTCCTCTTCATCCCACAGTTTCTGAACTTCAGCCTCCACTGGATGCTAAAACAGATATCAAAAAGTTATGATGCTACTCAGTTATTGAAATAATTGAATAAAAATGTATATTTACCGCACTGGTAGATTTTTCACGTTTCATGTTTATCAGCTAGATCCCCTGTTCTTGTCCATTTCTGGATTTTACATTATTCTTGATTTTTCAGTTCACAACGAATATTTTATTTTATTTTTTTAAATGTCAAGTAAGTATAATGCTCTAACTCTTTCCCACCAGCGTTTTTTTTTTCTTGTTTTTTTCTTAAAAAAAAAAATAATTTTCACAAATTTCATGGCCCCTGGAATATTTTGTTGTATGAATATCTGAACATACAATATCAAAAGAAAGAACAGACCCTCTAATAAAAAAAAAATTTTTTATTCTAGCTTCATGCATTCCTTTTTATCAACACTTGAATATGGGCAAGTTTCATAAACAAAGCAACATTTTGAGCAAAAAGCTGAGAAATTCACGTTTTTGTCAAAGACTTCATCCAGATCGGATTCAGATCGATGATCAAAACACAGATGGAGTAACCATCCAATCAAGTTCATATCAAATGAATTCAAATAAAAACTATTCGTAACACTTTATTTTAAGGTTACAGTTACATGTTACTAAATTTACTGTTATTACTAGTACGCAAGTATATAATGCATATTTACAAGTAACTAACCCTAAACCAAATCCTAAACATTACTATGTGGTTAGTTTATATTAATCAGTACCTTATTGTTCAGAATATAAAATGACCCTGATTAAAAGATTTCCCTTTTTGGAAAAAGTTAAGAAAATGCTTTTATTTGAAAATAACTTTCATAATGCATATTTTTCATGTTTTAATTTTTGTATTGAAAGTATGGTAAATACTGGTCAAATGCACCAACCATCACATTCAAAAATAAACACTTTCTGGCAGTTTCTACCATAAAAAATAACCTGTAACCCTGAATTAAATAATAATTAGGCTATCCATCTCATAGTGAAAACCATGTAGCCAACCAAAATTGTATTACCAGTAGAAGTGAAATCTTATTAGTTTTGAAATCTGGGTACCGTCTTATGTTTTAAAATCACGTACGGGGGAAGTATGGTCCCGTCAGTAAGGCACGAAAACATGACAGTCACACTCTTACCTCTTACCTAGGCTCTTAGCCGATAAGCTTTTCTTTGATTGTTTGCGTTTTTAATACTGTCTTTTTGTGCTCGCGATCTTAGAACATAACACTGACACCGTATTTCTTGGCACACTCGTTTTACGAGTATTTGGCGCCACCTATTGTTGCGGGTGTATTATTGACATGTTAAAGTCTAGACCCTGAACATAAGACGAGACAGTTTTTCAGATGCACTTCTAAAAAATTTAATTAAATAAAACTGTCTTATATTCAGAACAATATGGTACTTGTTTGAGTAAATACGATGTAACTAGGTCACCTTAAAATAAAGGGTTACACTTTATTTTAAGGTGTCATTGTTACAGTGTAATTATATAAGTACTGAGTAATATTAATTAGCAACATGTACTTACTATAGGGTTAGGGTAGGATTAGAATTTGGTTGAGGGTTAGTTGCATGTAATTATGCATAATTTACTGTTTCTACTATGGTAAGTACATGTAACAAATGTAACAAGGACACTGTAAAATAAAGTGTTACCAAATAAAGTGTAACCAAATTATTTGTGCTCATCTATTTTCGAACATCCATAATTATGAAATGTTTATCCATTATGTACCTAGTGCTAAGTGAAACACCGATTGGCCAAAGCCTCATGCATGTCACCTGTGAGAGGTACTCTTGAATCCTCTGTTCTAGATCCTTGGGTATTTCAACACGGCAGGGTCGTCTGTGCCTCTCGCCTGCTTCACGCACCTCCTGCTGATGGTACCTGGCGTGAGTCAGAGGGTTGTTCTGCTCATCCAGAAGCTTCAGTTCCTGTGGGCATAAACAAACCAGTCAGGTGGTGAATATCAGTGCTGGTGCTAGATGGCAAGCACACTACTTCCTATTGAAACGGGAAGTAAGGGTTACCAATAGTTACTTCACAACTATGGAAATTGATTTGCTACTTAAAACTGTTAGTGGTATTAGTTCAAGGACACATTCAAAAGCTGCGCTTCAGAGAATGGTGGTGCATTAATGACATCTCAGAAATATGAAAACTAGAAGTTCATAAACTCGATTACAGTTTTTTTGGATTGCTTACACACTAAAATTAAAAGTAGTACACTATTAACAAAACCTTACACTCAAAAAGCAAAACATCAGCCCATATTTGCACAACTATAAGCACATTGTCAACATCACACTTGTTGCAAAACTCTACACACAGTGATTTGCAAAACACTAAACACACTTAACATACACTACACACAAAAATCTATCATGAAGTCACTTCCTTGCAATACCAAAGCACTGACTGTCAAATTACCGCACCGTCCAACCAATTGGTTCAACACAGTCATCAGGTGTGCAAACACTTGTTTGCTTAATTGTAGACACACCAATCAGGTGTATAAGCACTATAAAAAGCAGCAGGTGAGTTCATCGGTCTTCAAGCACAATGGAAAGAGTCAGAGAAAGAGTAAGAAGAGGAGGAGAACGAGGAGGAGGAGGACGAGGAGGAGGACGAGGAGGAGGAAGAGGAATCAACAGAGGAGGAATCAAAAGAGGAAGAGATGGAGGCCATGCTGGAGGTAGAGGAAGAGGAAGAGGAAGAGGAAGACAAGAAGGTGCTCAAAGAGGACCGAATCTGACAAATGAGATCCGCGCAACACTGGTTGACCACGTTGTCAACCACGGCCTGACGCTGAGGGAGGCTGGACTGCGAGTACAGCTAAATCTAACCCGATACACAGTGGCAAGTGTGATAAGAACATTTCGACTGGAAAATAGGTATTGTAAAAATATCATCATATCAAAAACATCTGCACGGTTTCAGTAACTGCTTACAGTACTGTATTCTATGCACTATCAGCACTTCTGTTACCTTTTCCTGTGAAATTACTGTACTATTGTGTACTGTTTTTTTTTTTTTTTCTACATAGGATTGAGGGTCAGGAACGACAAGGGGGAAGGCCTCCTATGTTCACAGAACAGCAAGAGAGGGAGACCTGACGAGAAACACCTGACGAGAACACGAAGGAGGGGAAGAAACATCATTGGCCACAGGGCTATAGTCAATGTCCCAGGGCAACGTGGGGGTAATATAACACTCTGTGCAGCCATTACACAGAATGGGGTCCTCCACCGCCATGCCCATATGGGCCCTTACAACACAGCACTCATACTTACATTCTTGGACCAATTGCACAACATAACAGCAGCAAATCAAATTGATCATATGCAATACATTGTTGTCTGGGACAATGTGTCTTTCCACCGCTCTGCTCTGGTTCAGAACTGGTTTCAGCAACATCCACATTTCACCGTCCTATATCTTCCACCATACTCTCCATTCCTCAACCCTATAGAAGAGTTTTTCTCGGCATGGCGGTGGAAGGTATATGATCTCCGTCTCCAGGCTGAGGTACCCCTCATCCAAGCCATGGAGGAGGCCTGTGACCAGATGGAGGTAGCAGCAATGCAAGGATGGATTCGTCATTCAAGACGTTTCTTTCCAAGGCTAATGACAACATTGCCTGCGATGTTGATGAAATTCTCTGGCCAGATCCAGCTAGGCGAAGAGACAATGTCTAGTTTTATTTTTAATTTTTACAGTAAACTTACAGTACAATACGTAAAGTGACATTTTGTTACAGTATTATAAATCTCCATGTCAACATTTTGGGCGTGTTGAGAAATAAATGAGTTTCTTCAGTCTGCAACATTGGTATTGTGTAGTGTTTGGTGAATTTACATTATATTTGTACTTTGTTGATGGTAGCCTACTCTAATCATTATATTTGTACTTTGTTGATGGTAGCCTACTCTAATCATAGGGAAGTAGAAGTGCTAAAAGTGTTTTAGGTTTATCACAGCAGAGTGTAACTCGTGCAAACAGAGTATAGTAATGTGAAACGTGTGTGTTTCATATGGTAACAAAGTGTGGTTTTTAAACAGAAGTGTATAGTTTTTACAAGAGTGTTTAATTATGCAAAGGATCTGTAGTGTTTTGCTAATTGGGTGTGTGGTTGTGCTAATTGTGTGTAGTGTTTTGAAAACACGGGCCCTGTTTTGAAAATTGTGCTTAAGCAATCCAAAAAAACTGTAACAAGTTTGTTAACATAACTTGTATGTACACATTTCTAACAAGATGCAGCACAAGTGTGGGACGGATCAGAGCAGCGTTTGCTGAAGCGGCGGCAGGCACAAATAAACACACAGTGCGACCGGTGTAGTCGGATTCATGACCAAATGACTCTCGTGAGCAGACTCTCCAAAGCCTGTTCACCATCAAGTGGTGGCAGGACAGTTGGCCTGCTTTTTATATTCCCTATTTACCTCATCACATCATATTTTAGGTATAATTCACACTCTTAAACACTTAAATTTTTTTGACCAAAATCACCCAGAGAAAACCATTTTAAAATTTGACATTGTATTACTATGGAAATGGCACTTTAAGCGACAAAATTTTTGTGATACCAAAATCAAATTTGGAACCAGCATGGTTAGACATATGGCTTTGATTTTATGGCTTTTGATTTATGGCTTCGAGTCCAAATCTTTTTATAAAATATGCTTTTTAAATAAAATAAAAAAAGTGTGGGACACGAGAGCATGTCAGGGAAGGAGGCGCGGAGTAGGGCTAGTCAATGGATTTTTCTATATAGTTTATCTATGTGTAAATCTATCCATACAGCACAGGACTGCTTAAACACGATAGTGCAGCAAAGAAACAGATGAATGAGAAGAAAGAGCAGGATGTGCTTGACAAAAACCACAATAAACCGCGAAAGAGAACTGGATTCGGTACCGACAGGCGGCTTTCTGTGGCGCACATCCGAAGCACAAGACTGCTGAATTCAGTTCACTTTCACGGCTTATTGCGCTTCAAGTATTGAATACTTTGTAAGTATTCACATAAACACAGCCAATTGTGTCTAAAGTGAAAGTAAACAGTTGAGCGAAATTATCATTATATCGGAACCATGCATAGGGTCTTACAGTGACAGCAGCCTCATATAGGCCTGTCGTTAATGTTAATCAAACACCAAAAGAATAAGAAACTCCTTCACTGCTCTTGACTGAATATCTTCCAGAGCTTTATTAAGAATCTATGTAGATGTCATTCATACCATGCAGTTTAAATGGGGGGAGGGGGTGCAATCATGCATGTTGTGTTAGAAGGGAGGCCCGCTGTCTTTGACTTTGAAAACCCCTGCTTTACCGTAAACTTTAACTTCTTTACTTTTATACTTTTTTACACATCCATGTTTTGAAGCTGCTTTAACTTCTGCAATAATCTGCTGAGTGTCTGTCCTACACAAACCAACCTTAAACCGGAGACAAGCCAGTGCTGCTGCTTTAGACTCCGCTTCCACTCTACGCCGGCCGTGGGCAGTAAAGGTCATCTCCTCCGGCCAGCGCAAGGTCAACTCGCATGTCTTCACCGTCCCACCAGTCGTTCTGTACTGAAGCAGCTCCTTCACGCGGGAGAACGGAGAAACAGAAACACAGAGGAAAGAAACCAAACAGGAGAAAAAGAAAAATCAATGAGTGCGTTTACACTCTTAACTCGATTACTCGATTATGCTTAGGCTGACAATGCATATGGTCATGTAAATGCGTTAACCTTTTGTCTTTTATCGGAATAAACAGCTTAAGCGTAAACCAAACACAGCAACATTTTCTGCACCAATTTCCACGGCATATAAATAACCACGCTTCTTTGGCCTATTGAAGTGCACATGTGTGATATGTGACAGGAACGCATCCTTACTGTGGATTTAAGCGAGCGTTTCGCGGTAGGGGAGCAAGAAATATATAGCAAACTCTTGACCCAAGAAATAAAAAAATGGGTCATCTCATGCTGCCAAAGTAGTGGTTCAGTCTAAATACGGTTTAGAGCTTACTCATTTAACATCATATCTCACATAACAAATGGAATCATTCAGGCAAACAAATTATTAAGTTTTAACATCACTACCAGGGAATGACTTGATTTTTTATAAAGTCTTGTAAACACAGTTATTGGTTTGCATATAAACCACAACAACTGATTAATTCAATAAACTGAATTTTGGGACTTATCAGCGTATATCGGTCTGTATTGTAACATGCTTGTTTTGTCTTTTTGTCAGATGTGTGTGCTGGTCAATAACAGTTTCTAACTCACTCTGACTCTACAGGATGATGTGGCGACCTGAATGACACTACCCAGAAGTGCCCTCGGCTTTGGAAACATGGAGAGTGCCTCAGTCACTGTCGGATCCTCTTCTATTGGCCTATAACATATCAAATATCAGGTACAGACGGAGATCAGACCAAATGCACAGACATGTCCAACAATGATGCATCAAATAATGTGTCAAATCTATGCGAGTAATATATTGAATCATAGCATATGGAAAACTGGATTTCTGAATTTGATCTCCAAAGCATTTTTTCTGCCAGTGTAAACAAAGACCAAAAGCCAATTAGGACAGTAATTGTTTCTCATGAAGGCGTCTGTAAAAATAAATTTGCATGGTTACAAAAGATAAACATTTTACCTGGCTACCTGGTTGACTAGCAGATGTCGTACAAGCCCTAATTTATAAATGTACATAATAAATATTGTAAAATGTTATTGCACACCTGTTGGAGCCATAATAATGCCCATTTCAAAACTTTACATGATCTTGTTGTCTTATTAACACTTGAAGCTTTTCTTCTTGACAAATAGTGGAGCAGGGAAGTAATTTTTTTTTTTTTAAACAGTATCCAAAATGTTTGTAATAAAACTTCATACTTAAAATGCATGCACATTACTGTACAGTGCATGGCAGTGGTTAAAATATTTACAATAACATTTTTGTAATGATCTCTTCTTGCATGTAATTTAGCCAGGACTTTTTTGCGGGTGGTGGGAGAAAAATTACCCTCCAAATAGGGCTCAAGCCACATCTGCTAACAAAATGGTGTACCTCAGGGATCGCTGCTTGGCCCCATCCACTTTTTGAAATACAGAAAAATTACTAGAACATTAATTAGGCACATTGCTTTTTGGACCTGTAAGTATTTTATGATTTGGTGACTACAATCTCATTTGCATGTTTTTTTTTTTACACATCTATATACTTGAATATGACTGGAATGAAGAACATGAAATGATAAACTCAGGTGGAGTATTCGGGAAGAGTATTAGACTACCCTTGGGCTTTTTCCTTCCGTGTTTTCTTCTGTAAAGGCAGAGACTCATCATCTTGTTCTTCATCGTCCCAGACAGATGTCGGCCTCCCTTTCGGTCTCGTCTTTCCTGTTGGTTGGTTTCCTTGACCAAGGACTCCCAGCTCCTAAAGACACAATGCACAATTTTCAGGATTACTAAACCTACAAATAGTGTTGTAAATCATCCATCTTTGTAAACAGCACAGAAAGCAAACCAAATTTGAATGGTTAATAATGCTAAATGATATAACCAGAGTTGCAGCAAGCAACTCTTCATCATGGGCTACATATAGAAAAAGCAGCAAGAGACCATGCTGTATTTAAAAACAAAAATGTTGAATTTGAATAGGTCATTCGCAGATCTCTATGTCAGTGCTTCCCAAACCTGTTCCTAGAGGCACACCAACTGTACACATTTTCAAGCTACTGTTTTCCATACTGTTTTCATGAAATTACAATGAACAGGGAGGGACCAAAGTAGGGGTGACCCCGAATAGTCGAAGATTCGATGCTTTGATTGGAGGAGCCTGATTCGACTACCGATCTCACGGTCGAATCTTCGCAGAGGTGTTATGAAACGAGGATCATGCCACTTTGGCTATATGAGGGCGCTCAATGTCTGATTTCACATAGAACTACCGGTTTTCTGTCAATACGTTAATATTCAGCCTATTATGATAATGCTGTATATAAAAATGTGCAAAGAAAGAAGCTTTAAATAAATATTTTTTAACGTGCGTGAATAAATCCAAACACCCGTGACAGATTTAAGTTTCACTTTCAATCCGTGACCGACAGAGGAGCGTCTTGGCGGCAAGGATTTAAATCTTTAACAATGTCTGGGATAAGAAAATCTAAAGTGTGGATGTACACCATCATAAAGGATATTCTCCAAGGCTGGATTTAGCATCAGGAAAACCATGATCGCACTTCTGCCGGCCAACGTTAACAAGTTGGTTTTCCACGGGACATTCTAAAATGCTTAACGTGAAAAAAGCTTTTAAAACGCTTAAAAGGCACTTTAACGTGGCTTAATGTACACAGTAGGCTACACACTTTATTAAGAAACCGCACTATGTGCAGATAAGCAGATGAACCCAGAATATGAACGCAATGCGTTCCTCCTATAGTAAAGCGTTTTCATATTTTAATTTAACTATTTTAGGAGATTAAGTCACGTTAAACGTTTTTCACGTTACGTGTTTTAGAATGTATTTTATCCAACGGACACAGACAGAGTGAAAGACTGGATTTGTTCTCTCGATCAGGTATAGGGTACAAGTGGTTTCAAAACTTTTCCGCCGGTTCTAATTAGATTTTTGGATGCTGTGAACATTTTTAGCTAAAAAGACTGCCACTCCAGTTTAGCATTTATTGTTGTTTCTGAAGTTAAAAAGACAAAGTAGAAAATTCTGGCTATTATCGTTATTTTTATAATTTATTTATTTTAATTTTATTTATTGATCTGTCAGGGTTATCTAATTTAACTATTTGTGGCTTGTGTTTTGAATATATGTTCCCCTGCACTTTAGGCATTTTGCACACATTTGCTCCTCGCACAGGTAATTTAGACGATTTAATTTGATTTGCATGTGAAATGTAAATCCTGTCTGCAGTGTGGCCTTTCTGGAGTTATTTATGTTATTTCTTAGTTTTATTGATCCAAAATGTTTTTTATACATTTTCTTGTATATCTTTGTGTGATTTTCTGTACATCGCGGCTTTGAATTGTTAAAGCCCCGCCCCCATACACATGATTCGACTATTAGTCGACTATAGGCAAGACTTGACGATTCTGATTCGACTATGAAAATCCATAGTCGGGGACACCCCTAGACCAAAGCTTCTGAGCTTTAAACATGAATCAAAAGCACAATAAAAGAGGAAAAGTCCCCCTGTGGTGAAAATCAAGCTTTTAATGTTGTTTATACGTCTATGTGGTGTTATTAATATGTTTTAAGACAAACCATGTGCAAATTCATAAGTCTTCACTATTGCTGAGAATTTTCTCCTTAAAACTGCAGTGAATCAAAGACAGTCTCAAAAACACGGTTTGAAATCGCTGGTGTTTCTGACGTCACAAACGACCTTGTAACCAATCAGATCAACGTGTGATCGTCAACGAGTGGATCTCTGAGCTGAGTGAGTGAGTGGAGGCGGGGCTTATTTACATATTCATAGAACCACGTATACTAAATGAAGCAAGGGTGTAGAGTTACATTCAAGCTATTTTAAGGCATGAAGAGATTTTTTTTCCAAGAAAAAATAATTTTGGTGATCAAAGGACAGTTTTTAGGGATAAAATGATTGAATACAGGAAGACTTAAAGTCATGAACTGGGGAAGATTATCAGTGAATAGTAACATGGCTTTAATCCCTTCCTCATCACCCCCAATTTTGGCAAGTGCTGCATACATGACATACCCAAAATAAAAAGGTTACTGCTCATAAGTAATTCTGAATAGAAACATAACACACATACATTTAGAAAGCCAACCCTTGAGAGGTTATAGTTCAAGACTCAAAATTAACCAGACTGTTATTAATATTATTGAGATATATAAGCTCAAACATATTTTGAACTACAATAATCCGGGATCACCAGTGATCCCTGACAGGTAAGGGGTAACTTATATAGCGCACAAGTAGTATGGAGTAGTTTAATGAAACTTTGATGGTGCTTTTGCATCTCTTTTCATGGTCGTTACATGGAAAATATTGACTGGCGCAGTCTCCAGAATTTCTCCTTTAAGGCCCAAATATAATTCAAGTTAAATTGAAGATCAAACTGGTGACATCATTTCAAACAAAATCAGGTTGAAACTAAGTTCATTTGAAGGTCATTTCGGGAGGTCAAAACAGCTTGGCAAGGCTCCCTATTCTATGAGTATTTGCTATGGTGGAGGTGATGAAGTGACTCTACAGCTCACACTTACTCTGAGCTTACAGAGAGCTGCAGCTGCTGCTTGACGCTCGGCCTCCAGCTTACGAGACCCAAAGCCCTCCGCCTCCATCCTCACGGGCCACTGAAGGGTGACTGTTGCTCTCTGAAAGACATTGGGATAAAGTGTACAACAAATACAATGGTATCACCATATTCATCACACAGTAACATTTCATCAAGCTACAGAACATGCTTCTTTATATGAATGAGCTGTCCAGACCAGGGATTTTTTAGGGTGTGTTCACACTTGGAATGTTTGGTTGGATTAAAACGAATCCTGGTGCGATTGCTCTGTTAGTGCGGTTCATCTGAATAAGTGTGAACGCTGCCATCCGAACTCTGGTGCACCAAACAAACGGACAGAGAACGCAGAAAAGATGGGTCTCTGGTGTGGTTCGACTGAAATATGAACACAACACTGACCAAAGACATCAAAATGAACAAAAAAAACAGACATGATGTCACAAGATGCGACCCTAAAAAGGACAGAATGCTCAAGCATACCTGATTTTCCTCATCATATCGCAAGTTTGCCCATCACAGTTCGGTTCAGGCATCAGAACCGCGTCTCCTCACAGCAGATCTTGATTTGTGTGTGATGAAGGGATACCTGCCACTTTTTTGACTCCTTTACATATTGTATAAGCTCTCAGCTGGTCAAAATACCATCAAATGTAGGTTACGCAAATACAACGAGCGCATTTAGCCCAGAACACAACATTGTTCGGTAAGTTCCGTCTCAAAACGTCATAAAAGCCGACCGATTAGGTAGTGAACATCCCTGTGACGTCCCTGTGACGTTAGGTTCGGTCTTAAAATGCCAATCTCAATGCTAAGGACTAAATGTTGTTGTTTTTTTTTTTTTTGGTCCGGACCAAAAACAAACCAAGCGAACCGAACTACAAGTGTGAACACAGCCTATTATGCCACAGACCCCCTATATGATCATTCCATTGGCGAGGGACCCCATCCTAAAATGTAATAGGCAGCATATACATATAAATTATGCATAAAGACCCAATTTATACTGTGAAAAATAATATGTGTAATAGATTATGTGGAAAATATTTAGTTTACATTTTTACTCACTATAGCACTGTATTGTTTATTATTTGTATATTTTTAAATCTGATTTTAATTCATTTTAATATGTTTTTACTTTTATAATTCATTGTAAATTTGCTAATTTTTTATTTTATACAGTTACAAATATCAAACTTATTTTAAACAAACAATTATTTATTTTATTCATTTATTTATATCAAATTTACATTTTAATCTATTTTTTGTTTATTTATTTACATTTTTATAAACTGTTTTTCTTAAAACATTTCCCCGAACCACTGTTTTTTTTTTTTTTTTTTCTTTAAGACGGTTCATAACTTACAGACCTGAATTATTTCCACAGAGCAATTTTTTTTTTGTCCACTTCAATAGACATCACAACGAAACCAACATAAAAATCCTCATATTTTAAACATGAATGTGCATATAAAATATAAAAAGGTTGGTAACCCATGCCTGAAGCTCAATCAGATTTGGTTAGGGGGCGGTATCTTCATTGTGATTGGTTGATCAGAGACCAATCAGTGAGCAGGCATTGCTCATATTATAAAACATAAAAATGTTTTGGTTTACCCCAAAAACCATGTGATGTCCGTTCCAATGGCCGCAGGGTCTGAAGGGGTTAAGTCAGTTACATAAAAATGTAGATTGGTCTAATTTGAAACCGAAAAGTGAGAATGATAACCCCTAACTAACTGCTATAGTTAGGTCATACTAGCTCTTCTTTAGTCATAACTGCACTGTTAAAGCAACTGTCCCAGAGAGGGTCTAACCTTGACCTCCCCATCGCTGCAGCTGTACTGGATGTACTGGGACAGATCGGACAGACCCAGGGATTTGGACAGTGTGGTGTACAGGAGGCTCTTAGGTTGAGGAAACTCTCGGAGAAGATCAGGACCACCTGTACGCAAATGACACTGTCAGAATTATAAAAGCGCGTGCGTCGAGAATCATTAGTCTTTCGCATGATGATCTCTTGCATCTTACCTTTGTGAACAGTTTCCGGCGGAGAGTGGCGATGTTTATGGATGACACCGGTTTTAGTCCTATACTGACTTACAAAAGTCCAGTTTGACCAGATGTCTTTATTAATTTCAAGAGTTTTTCTCCTTAAAGCGACGAGTGCCCGAACCGGCATGAGTGCAGTGCAGGACATCGCCATGTCTATTGTCTTCTTCGCCGCTTTTGACGCGTAACCTACTAGCGACAGCGACACCTATACTGCAATGAGCGAAGACGTTGGAAAATAATGTTCAAATATGGAATTATATTGTTCATATTTACAAATACATAATAAACAAATAAATAATAGATCCACAATAAATGTAATTCAGGGTTTTTTTTTGTATACCGCCAAACATAAGTGGCCCATTGCTCCAGTACAAGTTTACTCAAATATCTATAATGGGCTCAATTGTTGTAACAAAGTGTACACTGCATTGTGGCATTGTACCTTAATACAGTATCATAATAAAACACATGAAGAGTTCAGATGCAAAAGCCTCTAAATGCCATCTGAAATTTTCTTATAGAATGATCATTTTTATCAAGCTTGTATATTTAAGTTCAGTAATTTCACTTAAATGACAATTAATAGGTAATCTTCATTGCCATTTAAGTGAAATTATTGAATTTAAATATACGAGCTTGATAAAAATGATCATTCTATAAGAAAATTTCAGATGGCATTTAGAGGCTTTTGCATCTGAACTCTTCACATGTAGACCCTGAATGTGAACAAAATCTGAAAGAGGTTCAACCAGAAAAAAGATCATGACAGAGAAAATGACCTTGACTAAAATGATGACCTTGTAACCTCACGTAAATCAAGTCTGTTTATTCCACAGATTCTCAATCTTCTTGTTTTCATTTTCTAAATCAGATGATGACTGAAATGTGTTCAAATACAGATTCATTATTAATCGGATTAATCTCAGCTAGGCAAAAATAACACAGAACAGAATTGATGACTGACACTGAATTATGAAGACAAAGTTCAAAGTTGACCAGTGTAAAGTTATGCTGCTTTGGTGAATCCAAATGCCGAGGTCAAAATGAAGCACACTTACATGCAGGTCACAGGATCATTTCATCAAATGACAAAACTGAAAATGTTTTGTTTTTTAAAATAATTTATTTAAAACAAATCCAAGCTTACAATGGAAATATAGACTGAGCTACTGAGAATTATACATTAATAGACAAACAAATATGTTTTCCTTCAGAAAAAAAAAGGAAAAAAAGCAGAAATATCCATCTGATGCATTTAAATGAGGATTAAAACATCAAGTTTCTCATCACAAAATTGAAATATAACAAATCACACTGCTATAATTCTTCAATGAGTGGCATTGAAAGCACATTTGTTAAGATCAACTGAAGGATTTTTAAAAACAGTCGGTCGGCATCAGACCACCATTTTCATCATGTCTGGACGGACATTCTGAGTGATGGTGACAAAACACACATGAACGGACTTCATTTAAAAAATTTACATAATAGACATCACACTAACCAGAGAGCTTCAGTGTGTGCAATAATATAGTCTCTCCATCTCATCTTTCCACACATTCTGCATTTCATCCTCACAGTTCTCTTCAGCAAGTTTCATCAGCTAGGTAAAACACACCAAATGTTAAAAGATAAAACATAAAAAATTAAAATTAAAAATAAACATTTTACAAAGCATTTTTTCAAACATTTTGCTAATATATAAAGCAAATTATACTAATACATTAATTATATTATTATATGAAGCAGCACAACTGTTTTAAACATTGATAATAATCAATGTTTATTATTGTTTCTTGAGCATCAAATCATTATATTAGAATGATTTCTGAAGGATCATGTGACACTGAAGACTGGAGTAATGATGCTGAAAATTCAGCTTTGATCACAGGAATAAATTACATAAAATATTCAAATAGAAAAAAAGTTATTTAAAATCATAATATTTCACAATATTGCTTTCTTACTAGGGCTGTAACAATATATCGTGTCACAATATATCGCAATACAAAAATGCAACAATATGTATCGTGGATAGTTCACCCAAAATGAAAATGACTGCGTGAGATAAAATTCAAGTTTACAGAGTTTTAGTGTCAGTACTACATTAAACTATTATATATAATGTTGAATATAATGTATAATAATGCAATGGGAGAATATTTGTGGGTCCTGATAATGTCAAATGTTACCAGTAAAAAGTGGCCAACATTATTTAAATATACATTTTTTGCATTGTAACCAACAGTAACATTTTTTTTTTACTTTTTATCATATGTCTTGGAGTATCGCAATGATATTTTCTTACTGTATTTTGGTCAAATAACTGGTGAGAGACTTCTTTCTTGTATGAAATGACTGTATGAGAAATACTTACTCTCTTGTTCTGCTTTCCTACGTTTCCTACAGACACACAATATCACAACAGTCAGCGTGAGAACTACAGGAACCAGCAGCAGGAGCACCAAACAGTAGAGCAACGAGTTGATGTCTGAAATGATAAACAGCTTGATGTCAAAAACACATTAAAAAAGATTCACAAAAGTATAAATGAACTTAAGCATTACTCCATGCAATCAGTCCCACAAATGAAAATTCAGTCATTTTCTCACCCTCATGCTGTTCTGTACTCGTACAATTTCCTTTCTTCAGCGAAACACAAAAGATGATGTTTGAAGAATATTTCAGCGGTTTATTGGATTTAGGTTTGTTTTAGGTCATATGTTGATAAACGAATGGAGTTTAATTTTCCACATTATTTTTAACATAAGATCAGTCTCGGCCATTTGTAACTTGAATTTGTGAGGCTTCCGGTGTCATTCGCTTCCAGTTATTTTACCAATACAAAAACACTAATGCTGCTTGATGTTACAGTCTGGTTGGTATTCGTTATCATATTTAATTTATTATCACATTCATAAACACACTGGTTTGTAGCGCACAGTTTTAACATTTATTGCACTTATTCTTAATGTGACAGCAGGTGCTATTGTGCTGCTTGATATTGCAAAGTGTAATCTTGTTTCATAACTTAATTTATGAACGCAGTCATAAACACACTGGTTTGTAGCGCAAATTATTTGACCATTTACTGCATTTTGTTATCCTTCCAGTTATTTACTAATGAATCAGAAAACAACTTACTTCTGTGTTGCTACATAAGGTGAATAATGGCTAATGAATTGGACAAAAACACCTGAACCATTCTTCAAATATCTTCATTTGTGTTGTTTCGCAGAGGGGAAAACATCATATGGGTAAAGAACAGCATGAGGAAATGAACTACACTCTTAAAAATAAAGCTTTCAAAAGGGGGGTTTCGTAGCGATGCTATAGAAGAAACATTGTTGGTTCTGCATAGAACAGTTCTTAAAGTCCCCCTGTGGTAAATCCAGCTTTTAATGTTATTTATATGTCTATGTGGTGTTTTTAATATGCTTTAAGACAAACCATGTGTAAATTCATAAGTCGACACCATTGCTGAGTATTTTCTCCTTAAAACTGCAGTGAACCAAAGACAGTCTCAAAAACACGATTTTAAATCGCTGTTGTTTCCGACGTCATAAACTACCTTGTAACCAATCAGATCAACGTGTGATCGTCAACCAGTGGATCTCTGAGCTGAGTGAGCGGGTGGAGGTGGGGCTCATTTGCATATTCATATAACAGCATATCCTAAATGAGGTAAGTGTGTAGAGTTAAATTCAAGCTATTTTAAGGCATAAAGAAATATTTTTTTAATGGAAAAAAGTTTTAATATGTAATTTTGGTGATCAAAGAGGAGTTTTAAGAGATACAATTATTGACAACAGGGGCACTTTAAAATAACCTTTTTTTATTATTATTATGAATAACTAATACTCTAATAATCTAAAGAACATTTTTTCCACTATAAAGAACCATTTTTGGAATGGAAAGGTTAAATATTCTTCTTGTTAAATATTCTTCATGGAACCATCAATGCCAATAAAGAACCTTTATTTTTAAGAGTGTAAGCTTTCAAATGATGTGCACAACAGTACAAATGTCTCTTCTAAGCTTTCAGTAACAACAAAGTACAGCTGAGTCTGGACTGAGAAGAGTCAGTCGTGCAAAGGAAAAGAGAAGTCGCTGACATACCTGGAGGTGGCTGGCAGAGATCTGAAACGTTAAGCAGTGCCGTCTCGTTGCTGAAAGGGTTGTTTACCACACAGCTGTAGGTGTTTTCATCGAAGTACTCCATTTCCAGAGGTATAGACAGTGTGTTGCTGAGATCAGAGCCACTGACACTGGAGACTAAAGCATTGCCTCTGTACAGGGAAAGAGTCGCCCGTGTCGCATTCTCCACAGAACACATCAATACACACGCTGGACCTAAAGATCTTTCTGACGCCGAGTTCTGAGAAGCCCTGCTGATCATGGGAATGGGCAGAGGAGCTGGAAGTAAAAATCAGACCCCATTAGTTACATGTTGACATTAACACACGCCTTAGAAGTTTTTTTCATTGTTAGTTCACCTTAACTAATGTATTTAACGGACTAATGTTAATAAATGGAACCTTACTGTTACCAATAAACAATTATCTCAGAAAAAGAGACTTAAAGAGAATAAAACGTATTGTTTATTTCTCACCGTAGACTTTAACACTGAAACTCCTGATGGAAGTCTTTCTGCCGTTGACGATAGTTAATTTATAAACTCCAGAGTGTTCATATCTAGTTTTCTTAATGGTCAGAGACCCGGTCTGATTGTCCAGTTGCAGTCTGTCTCTAAATGGCACCTGTTGACTCATATATATGGAGAACATGTAGGACCATTTGATGATTTCAGCTATAAGGATGTGTGGACTGTCAGGTCCAAACCTCCACAAAATGTCATCATTTTTCTTAATTTTTTCGATATCAGTGTGCAGAGTGACTGAATCTCCCACCATTACTGACACTGTTTCAGTGTTATCCCTCTCTGCACCAAACACACCTGCAGAAACACAAACAGCGCGTTATGAAATCACATTGTCATCAATGACGACTTAATCCTAGCTGAGGAAACTTGCTTTTTATTAGGCTACTTTATTAACTTCTTAATATTAAGCTTCAACACAGCAATGAGTGGTTGAAGATAATTTGGTGGAATATGGCTACAGTTTGTTAACTGATGTTTGATGTCATTAAAAACTACAGAAATTGGGAACAGAGAGAAAGATATTTAAACTTAAATTTTCAGAATTGCTCCAAATTCTGAAACACTCACAACACAGTTAGTGGGGGGAAAAACTAGACCAGATCCCATTATTATTGTTAAACTATTAAACTATTATTAAAAACTCTTCAACTTACCGGCTAGTAAACACAAGATAACGACAGTCTTGAAACGCATTGTCCTCTACAACTCCAAACAGTCTCTGAAAACTGAGCTCATGTGTGCGTTGAGAACCGCTCCACACTTACTAGAACTAGTACACTGTTTGTCGAAATGTGGTTCGTGGCTCGCGCCAGTGGCTCATCGACTGAGCCACAAAAAATAAAAAAATTTTTTAGAGGATCGACTTCGATTGTAGCGCGTTTAAGCTGAAATGAATCAATACACCCATCGTCGCCACGCCCACTACCTTTCGGCACGCGCACGCCCATAACTGCAAGTCTCGAGAAAGAATGTTAAGAGTACCAGGTGGCAAACGTTTCAACCTTTAGTGGTTTATAATTACTTTTAAGGCACAAACTTGGCTTCGCGTTAGGGTTACGATTTTCTAAACATTTCTACTATTTCAAGAGGGTTTTAAATGGCTGTTTTTTGCTTTTGAATCCCATATTCAGATGTTCAGGAACTTTATTGGATCCTTCGAAAGGTTATGCAGAGATGCGTTTTTTCTTCCACAACCAGCAACGTCTTAAAGGGCTAATTCGACCAAAAATTTAAATTAGCCCATGATTTACTCACCCTGAAGCCATCCTAGGTGTATGAAATTATTTTTTCAGACTAATAAAATTACAGTTAGGCTATATAAAAAATGTCCTGGCTCTTCCAAGCTTTATAATGGGAGTCCATGGGTATATTTTTTTGAAGTCCATCAAAGCGCATCCATCCATGAAAAAAGTGCTCAAAACGGTTCTGGCGGGTTAACAAAGGTCTTCTGAAGTGAAGCGATGCGTTTGTGTAAGAAAAATATCCATATTTAAAACTTTATCGACTAAAATAACTAGCTTCCGGCAGACGGCTGTACGCAAGTCGACTTACGCCAAAAGAGTAACACTTGAACTTGACACACAACGTAATGACGAACACGGTTGACCAGCCCTGTTTGTTTGAACCACGAGAGGTGTCAAAGCTTACGCTACTCCTGCATCCTACATCGTCAAGTATTACTCTATCCCTATGAACTATCCCTTTAATATTTAGTCAACATCAATGCTGTCAATGGAGGGGCAGAAATTACTCAGATTTTATTACAAATATCTTCATCTGTGTTCCGAGGTCTTACAGGTTTGGAATGACATGAGTAATTGATGACAGAATTTTCATTTTTGGGTGTACTAACCCTTTAAGAAAACTTCAGTGACTGCCTCATTTGCTGTGAGCTGGGGCGGATCTACCGGAGTGACAACTGCCACCCTAAGAAAAAGCTTTGCCACTGAACTGAACTGAACAGAATTATCACAGAATAAAATATAATTGTAAGCAGTGTTTTAAGTACTGCTTTTCAGCAGTGGTGCTTCTATGTGATGACATAAAATTCACTATTTTATGTACAGTAAACTGTACCACATGTTGTACACCCTCAAATGTGTGATTGTCAACTTTATTTGTAGCCTTTTTTGGTGTGTGTACTGTATTTTTGCAGAACTGAGAAATGACTGCCTAGTCTTGTGTCAGAATACCAAGAAATTGCTATAGCTGTATACTGTAATGAAATTTGGACAAATGTGCAGAGGATGCTTAATATACTTTTTTTTTTACTGTACTGTTATTGACAGTATACTGTATTGTGGAGCATACCAGTCTCTGTGCTTTGATATTGTATTTCTTTCTAATGTTAGGAAATTCAAAAGTTTTGCTGTTTAACTTGCCCCAAAACATGTGATTTATTCCTTCCAAGCAGCCTATGTGTCACATCCATAAGAAGACAGACAACAAGGTAGAGTGTAACAAACAAACTTTATTAAGTGCAGAGTGAGCGATGCAGGATGAGATGAACAATGAAAGCAATGCTGATAAGGTGAACAGTGTCCAGAGCCCGGAGAGGTGTGATCCGAGTCCAGAAGGGGTAGGCGACAGGATTTTGGTACGTATATACACCCTTCTGGACCTCCCGGCGGAGCAGGTTCAGTTTGCGTGGCTAGGCGAATGTCTTCGTCTATAGACCTGAGGATGGGACTGACGATCATGGCTGGAGGGAGAATGGTTTCAGGAGTAGTGGGTTCCAGATCAGGTTGATGAAGACGAGAGAGAGCATCAGCTTTGGAATTCTTGTGTCCAGGTCGGTAAGTGACTAGGAAGTCAAATCTTGTGAAGAGGGACCATCTGGCTTGACGAGGATTGAGATGGCAAGCTTCTCTGAGATATTCAAGGTTTAAATGGTCGGTGATTACTTCAAACTTATGTTTGGCTCCCTCCAGCCAATGTCTCCATTCCTCTAATGCAAGCTTGATGGCGAGGAGTTCCCTGTTGCCGATGTCATAATTCTGCACCGCCGGGGACAGCTTTTTGGAGTAGAAGGCACATGGATGGAGTAGTGGGGGTTCCCCTGAGGCTGCGAAAGTACCGCTCCCACTCCTGTAGATGAAGCATCCACTTCTACGGTGAACGGTAACTCAGGATTAGGATGGGAGCGGTGGCAAAAGCTTCTTTGAGGGTGGCAAATGCAGTGGTGGCTTCTGGGTTCCAGGACAGAGACTTGGGCCGGGTTTTGAGGAGTGAAGTCAGGGGAGACTGTAGTTGTGAATGAATCTATGGTAAAAGTTTACAAATCTGAGGAATCTCTGAAGTTCTTTGATGGTGATGGGTTGAGGCCAGGTCCAGATGGCTTCCACCTTCCTCTGGTCCATCTGGATGCCTCGTTGGTCTATGATGTACCCGAGAAAGTGGACAGTGGAGGTGTGGAACTCACATTTCTCTAATTTCAGATTGAGATGTTGTTCTCTGAGGTGCTGGAGGACCTACTTCGCATGTTGACGGTGTTCGGTAAGGTTCTTGGAGAATATCAGGATATCGTTGATATAGACAATAACAAATCGATGAAGGAAATCTCGGAATATCTCGTTCATGTAACCTTGGAAGACTGAAGGAGCATTGGACAGACCATAGGGCATGACCCGGTATTCGTAGTGCCCAGAGGGCGTCACGAAGGCCGTCTTCCATTAATCACCCTTGCGGATAGGAATTAAATTGTAGGCACTTCACAGATCCAACTTGGAGAATATACAGGCACCACGTAACTGTTCCAAGGCAGAGGGGACCAGAGGAAGGGGATAACTGTACTTGATGGTCTGTGAGGTGAGTCCAGTAATCAATGCATGGCCGCAAGCATCCATCCTTCTTTGCCACAAAAAAGAAACTGGGTGTGGCAGGGGACGTTGAAGGACGAATGAAATCCTGTCAGAGTGCTTCCTTGATGTACTCCATCTTCTTATCGGAGTGTCATGGTGGGGAGAAGTGACAGATACGACCATGACCCAGCGGCTTACCCAGGATGGTGTGAATCTCTAGGTTCTGGGGACAGCGTTTTCTCTTGACATTGAGCCTTTGTAGGAGGTTGTGGGAGATGAAGTTACTCGCTGAGCCGGAATCGATGAGAGCTTGTGCTGGAACAGTTGAACTGGACGTTACAAGGGTTACTGTGGTACAGGTCAGAGATGCAATTTTCAGAGAAAGTTGGATGGTACTCAACCGCTGGGCGTGGAGGTCAAACGGAACAGTTGGAGATGATGTGTCCTTCTCCCCCACAGTACAGACATAGATGATTTAACCACCTCCTTTGACACTCCACTGGTGTAAGATGGTAAGTATCTACCTGCATGGGTTCTGGTGTTGGAAGGGCAGCAGATGGTACCTGAGGCGGAGGATGCAAAGCGGGTTGGAATGATGTTGCCAGTAAGTCGTTGGGCAACTCGGATAGATTTCTGGATGAAGTTCTCTAATCCCATATTATCATCGTGAACAACCATTAGTTGACGAATCTCAGGATCTAAACCTTGACGATAGGCTGTGAGAAGAGCCGTTTCATTCCATCCACTTGCCACGGCGCGTGTACAGAACTGCAAGGCGTAGGAACCCACCGATTGTTTACCTTGTCGAAGGTGAAAAAGTTGATCATGAACGGATAGAGTGGACATAGTTTGACCGAAAACTTCTTTGAAATGTCTTAGAAATGCAGACAATGACTTAGTAACGGGAACTTCGGCTTGCCATAGCGCTTGAGCCCACTGAAGAGCACGACCGGAGATCAGATCACAAACGCTATGCGCGCTCGATCGGTGGTGTAAAGATGAGGTTGCATCTCGAAGTGTAAGTTACACTGAAGAATAAATCTGCTGCAATCCTCCGCCTCACCGCAGTATGTCGCTGGTCGGGCCATGGGACTGGCAGAGGCAGCAGGTGAAGTGGTGGGTGGTGGAGGAAGTGACAGACGAACTGCGTTCACCAATTCAGCGAATGGATCCGTGACAGCGGTGCTTGTGCTCTGCATGTTGTTGGTCTGGTCTTCTGTCACATCCATAAGAAGGCAGACAAGGTAGAGTGTAACAAACAAACAAACTTTATTAAGTGCAGAGTGAGCGATGCAGGATGAGATGAACGATGAAAGCAATGCTGATAAGGTTAACACTTAACTGAACTTTTAATAATATCTTTGCAGGTGATAATGATGGCGATGACAATGAAACACAGGGCAAGTCAACGATAGACAGAGATGAAGGGAAACAACTGGACTTCATGTAAGTAGATCCACAGGTAGGTAATGCAGGTTTATAATTTATATATAAAAATATATATAAAAAAAAGGCTGAATCATGTAGAGACCAGACCAGACACTGAGGTGCAAGAAACAGTGACTGATAAAGGGAGTGCAATCATGACATGCAGGTGCAGGTGATCAGAACTCAGGTGACTGTGATCTGGTGGGCGGAGTGCAGTGATCAGGTGCAGTGGGCGGAAGTGATGGCTCTGTTGACTCCGTGACACTATGTAATATTAATAAAACTGCTTATCTTCTTTAGTGATACAAGTTTAGAAACATTTAGACTGTTGATGTTTTTTTATATAGATTATCTTGACTTGGTGCCATGATGGATATTGAAATTTTGCTATTTATTTTTCATTTTAAACAGTAAAGATGATTACTTTGTGGTAATGCAATATTTGTGAACAATATTTGTATGTCAGGCCATAAATCAACAAAAACAATGCACAGGCACTTGCTTTGGTGTTGCCACCCCTCAGAGACCTCATGCCACCCTATCAATAATTTTCTAGAACCGCCCCTGGCCGTGAGGATATAGCCAGCACTGCAAGAAGTCTCACGTCACCTGTATCCATCTCTCTTTCTCTCTAATACTGTTTTTTTTTTTATGTTATTAGTAAACGCTTTCAAAGATGTCTGGAAAAAAATCATTGTTGTTAGCATTACACCCTGTACAGCAGGTAAAAATGCATTTATTCTCTGTATGATCTAATAAAGTAGCATTGCCTTGGCACTGCTTAAAGCTACACTGTGTGATATTTTCCCCCATCTAGCGGTGAAATTGTATATGACTACCCAGTGAATATTAGTTTCTGTTCCTTTCAATTTTGAGGGCGTTTTAACTCCTACGGTGGCCGTATTATTCCACGATTAACATGGCTTCCAGTTCGACTTCGTCCAATTGCGCCTTTAAAACTATCACCTGTGATCCGTCGCAGCACAGATTTATGTTACAAGGTAAACAATACTTTTTCACCATTGACGTGAGGAAAAGTAACGCAAGTTATACTAGAGGTCGTTCTGGCGTTATGCACAACCATGCTATGGTTAGACAAGCAACTATAACACTTTGAATTTACACAAATAGGCTGGATTACCTGCCGAGAAGAAAGCAGGCAACTTCGGCATCCGTTTTAAAATCTTTGCTCCTCGTGAGGTCTTTCCATCTGGGAAAAGTTACTCCAGTATTGACTTTGGTCTTGCTGATTTGCCTGTCGCGTTGACGTTTTAATTCTCTCTTTCGCTTCCTTGGCGACTCTGCTACAGGTCCTCGAAAATAGGCGTGATCCTCCATCAGCAATCTTTCAAATCTGCCGGCAGTCGCGAGTAATCTCCCCCTCGCATTCATCTCAAGCGGGAAGGAAGTCGACCGGAAGTTGAAGCCGGCCGCGTGCCACCATCTTGTAGCAGAACTTCACCTGCTGTTAGCATCCCATTGACTCCCATTCATTTTGGCGTCACTTTGACAGCGAATAACTTTACATCTGAGGCATTTGAAGACTCCATTTGTCCATTATTTATTTCTAAAGAAACACGACAATGTATAAAATGCTCCATTACCTTGTAGCTTACGTTATGGCCCCGTAAAAACAGTTTTTGTAAAAGTAGGCTAACGATTGCGTCATAACCACGCGACTCTCTGTCGCACAGTAGAGAGATTACCGTATTGACGGGAGGAGAAGCTCGCGGGCAATCGGGGAGACGTGGAGGCAAAATGACAAAATAATTAATCAGAATACCTAGCAAAAGTTTCTCCTGCTCCTAGCTCATGGACACCTCCTACTCACGATCTCCGTCTCTGCAAGATTCGGAAGGGAATGATTCAGATTTCTCATGCCACAGCCACTAGAAGACAGACGGGTTGCTCACGTCACATCTACGTCGTCAAGCTCAGTTTGAGTCTGCGCGTCAGGAACGGAAGTCCTAAAAAATCGCTGAAAATGGGCTTCACTTGCCTCAATTGAGTTCCAATGAGATGACTCTGTCCATTTCTTATACTGTCTATGATTCGTTTCTGTGTAAAGTGTAAAGCGCCAAAGGCGAAGCTTGAATTTACAGGTATGTCCCTCTTTGGCTAATGTAGTTTCAAGATGGAGGGGCAACATGACCGGCATTTGAACCCCTCGCCCGTATGTACTTTCAATGGCAGATTATAAACTTACGAGAATACTTTATTACTTGAAAGAAGTAAATATACATTAATGAGCATATATATTTTTGAAAGAACTAAGTGTTTTTTGCTTAGAATCAAAAAAAAAAATTACACAGTGTAGCTTTAAAGCTGCAGTCCGTAACGTTTTTGGGTAAAAATGTTTTCAAAAATATTTTTTGAGCAAGTAGCCTTACATAACCAGCCAGTGTTCAAAACTATCTGCTTGCCTTAGCTCGATTCAAAACGGTAAGCTTGTAAAATAATGTTTTTAATTTCAGAGGGTAATCAATTCAATTGAGTAATCTTTACGTAATTTAATTTAATAAATTGTACAATCCTTAATCAATTTTTGAATTAAATTCAATTAAACTATAAATTGAATTATATAAATACAATTTTATGGAATTTTACTATTAATTAAATTGAGTTAAAAAAAAGGCTTAATTTTTTTTGAGTGTACATAGCTTAGCAAACAATGGCTTTTATCTGTTCAGAGTTGATTTACCCCTCCTTCACTATTTGAACTGTCTTTAGGACAGTTCACACAAAAATGGAAATTCAGTCATTATATACTCACCATTATATACTAACACGAGAAGAAATAAAAATAAATCCTTGCTCCTGCTTTCATGTAGTTAGTTTTATATAATTTTTTAAAGAGGTCTTCAAACTTATCATAAAATAATCCCATCCAAATCGTGCCATATATTCAAAGTGTTCTAAAAGGTGTTTGACGAGAAACAAACCTATAATGTAATTTATTATTAAGGGAAAATCTTGACCTTGCAGTTGCAGTCCTGCACATGAAAGTGTGCAGAAGTTCACGCCAGGAAAAGTTATTTAGATAGGATTTCAGCTATCAATTTTAATAAAACAAGGCCGATAAACCTTAGAAGATTATGTGTCTGACAGTCAGAATGACAGTTCTTGCGTGAACATTAGAGCAAACAATGTATAGGCTAGGCCTATATACCTGTACAGTGGAGAGCGAGCTCACAGTATTACACAGTATACATATATATATCAAATAATTGTATAATTGTTTTAAAATTATGAGAGTTAGAGTATCAGCAGGTACCTTCTTGAGCCACGGCACAACATTCATGTAAAATGGGCCATCTGTTCGGTTAAAATGGGCCAATACACAGGTAACACAGGTAATTTTATTTTTACCAGTAAACACAGAAACACTTTTTTTGTAGCTACTGTAGGTCTTAACATCACACTTAGTCAGGCCAGTTAGAGCTTTTACTCCATTTCCTTCAAAGGCAGTCTTTGCAGATATAACCATCTTCATCACAGATGCCATTATCCTCTCCACCACAGCTCTCGTGGTGCCATGAATTGCACTGACAACAGCACACCCAGTCCTCTGTGGCCTTTGGGTCATTCACATCACCATACACTCTCTGGCAGGCTGCGCTGGGGTATTTGCTAATCTTGCTTTGTGCTCTATTCCCTTTTTGATTTTTTCCCTTTGTTTGTTTTTTGTTCTTTTTGGTAGTAATGCAATTGATGTGGTCTGTGCTTGTTTAATGGTAGGTGGGGGGCCTGGCCCTTGTTTCTAGGCTCATTTCACATTTTGGAATGGGTATTAGGTCAATGAAGGTTACTGGTCTTGTGCTGACCTCTACAGAAGACCCGGAAGATGAGGGTTGTTCCTCCTCCTCCTGATGGTCTGAAGTATCTTGCTCAGGGGGTAAAACATGGAATAAGGACCTCTCCATATCCTCCTGGGATGTGATGATTACTTCTTCATACACCAAATCCTTACTGACAGTGTCATGAGTAATCATGATCGGTGTATCCTCTACCACAGCCAGTTCCGTTCCTGTGGGTAGTAGAGCTCTCTCTGTTCTGATGCTTGGTTTGTATACATTATCAAGGATTATGTTTTTGTTAACAGGAAACATCCCTGTGCCCCTGAATCCAGCCTGGACGTTTTAAACTGTCGCAGTCTTCTGCCAGGCCTGGTGAACCAGACTTTTGGGGAGCAGACCAGACCAGTTGTATGATTTGTATGACAGTATCCAAATTACAGACATGGCTACTGTGGCCATCCAACAGGAGAACATGGGGCCTTTGGTCATCTTTTGGCAGCAGCTCTGTAAACATCTGACCCCACTCCAGGAACAGGTCACTGTTTATCCAGCCGTTGTCAGAGACCCTAACTGCAACAATTTCTGGTCAGCCTTAAAGCCACTCACACCTTAGTCGCTTGCCTTTAAAAATGACCATTGTGCAACTAAATGTTCCCGCTGCATTGAACGCTGCAAGAACTGTCGTGGTTTCTCTTTTCTCCCCAGCAGTTACCTCTACACAGGGCTTATCCACCTCCCCAACCACACTGGTAGAGCAAACGGGTCTTGCAGGCCAGATTCATTGGAGTTCCAAAGATGTGATGGAACATCTTTGATTGCAAGTTCCTCCAGCAGGTCCTAAAACTGTTGAAACCACTGTCCTACCACACTAGGGTTCAGCCCTGCTGCTCTTGACATCTCTTTTGGTAAGGGGGAAGCTTCTTTTGGAGAGGAGCTTGATAAGACTGGCCAGTTCTTTCTCAGATTCCTCTGGCAGGTATTGTTTCCTCCCAGACGCATAGCCAGAGCCAGCAAATTTGCAACTAATGCGTCTTTGCAAAGTGGTCTTTGGAATGTTCCAAGCCCTTGCTAAAAAGCTAACATTAACTGTCCGCCCTCTCCCAACTATCTCCTGGTATTCATTAATGACACCCCTCATTCTGTCATTTCTCCACTGGTTGTACTGACATCTTCATTTCTTTCCCTTTCCCTTCTCTCTTCTTGTCTCTCTATTTCCTTTCTCTGCTTGTTCACATTCACAGACAGCGCATTCTCTTTTGTCTTGTCGTGCTTGAATATAATATAATGATAATGTAATGCTAACCAAAGGATGACAGAAAAAATGGATACTGTGTTAATTGCATTAAATATTTGACAGCCCTAATATTTACATATATATATATATATATATATATATATATATAAGGCTGTCAAAATTAACGAGTTAATAATGCATTAACACAAATAAATTTTAACAGCACTAATTTTATTAACTCGCAATTAATGCAGCGCACGTTTTCTGTTTGGCCCATGGCCTAGCCTTTAGTTGGAGAAAAGGAGATGCAAACCGTAAACAGAAATGTTATCTAACGATAATACATATGAACTACCTTCGAGAGCCACCGTTACAAACAAGATTCACAACTTCTATGAAGAGATATGCGCCCTTGATGAGCACATTTGCTGAGCGCGCACTGATGCAAGCTCCACTGCAGACTTCTTCCTGACAGTTTAAGCAGCGTTACGTCATGAAAGTGTGGACTCGTAGGAAGACTGCGAGGGTTTAGGGTGCCATTTGGGACAGAGCCAATATACAGTATGCGGAGTTTCGATTCGTTTTTGTAACATGCTCCACTAACTTCACCTAAAGGAAACCGGGATGGCAGAAAGCGGCATCCTGCTTGTTTTCTTTATTTTACAAAAGCACACTGTTTTGTTTTTATTGTGAGTGTACACAAATAAAAATAGACCCTTTACAGTTTTGAATGATGTCTTTGTTTGCAAAGTGCAGGCAGACAGATGACGATCAGGATTAAAGTTCAAAGGCAGAGTTTAATACACATCCAACAGGTACAGTGTAAGACAGAATAAACGCTAACGGAAACGAGACCGGACTTACACTGAGTGAAGCTGAGGAACTAATATACACATGGTGATGAACTAAACCACAAACAGCTGTGATGAGGATTAGTGTTCATGGAAACAGATGGAGTGGAGAAACTCAAACAAAGGAACACATGTGACTAATGAAAACAAAGTTGGGGTCCATGAAAATGAAACTAACAAACACACCTGATATATTGTGACAGTCTTACTTTTATTTGTATGACCCTAAATGACTGACTATTTTAAGTTTCCGCTGTTATAATGAGACAAAATAATTTGGCTTTGTGTCGTGTAAGTCTAAGTACTGCTGTCCAGTGATGAAATATGCGTGTCCTGGAAATGGGAAGCCTCACACACCGTCTCCTCGTGGAAAAGTGAAGAAGGCTCAATTGTAGATGCCACTTTTTCTCCTTGTGGAATGAAAAGAAATCTAGCATTGGGGATTTATACCGAACTCGTATCGAACCCCGAAACCGAGGTGAACATACCAAACCGTGTCTTCTGTGTACCACTACACCTCTAATACATATATATATATGAACAGTCTTTCAATAAATTGTTAATTTTTAAAAAATATTAGTTTTTTTCTATGATGAAGTTCAATATGGACAAATATATACAAAAATATATTAGTATTTAAGGTATGAACTATACAAAACGTTCTAAAGTTATTTAAAAAAAAATCTCTCAACATGGTTGTGATTTGAAATGAATTTAGAAAAGCAGAGTATTACCAGAGAAAGTCTAATGAGGGGAGAAGTGCCACTCAATAAACTTCCGGTTGCAGTTCCACTCTTGTTCCACATGAGGGCGCTCACAGGACGAGTGCAGAATGAATGGAGGTCTATGGCACTATACCCCTCAAAATCCACTTTTCTCAGGATATAATTTTTTGTCTAGTATTTTGAATGTTGTATTCGAAAGGGGATGCAAAGAAATTACACATTGCTTGGTGTTAGATTTTTTAGAGTCACTTATTTGCTTTAAAAAGTCTTTCAAAGTGTCAATGACGTCACACACATCGTACGACCAGAGATACTGCTTTACGGCAATCCTTCAGTCGCGTTGGTGCTTTCGCACTCTGCACTTTCTTTTCTCTCGAGGCATCGACAACACAGCTGACACAGGTAAACACACAACACAGCTGACACAGGTAAATACACGTGCTAGATGAGTTTTTGTTTTGTTTGTTTCTAGTCCCGCTTCGGATGCCCCGATGCCATCAAGCGGTATCTCTGGTCGTAATCAGTCCTTCACTGACCAATCAGCGTTCCTTAGCAGAATGCTAGCGTGTTATGGGAAACAACAACTCAACCTGTAAGAAATCGAAAGGACATAAGTACTCGTTCATTCAACTTTCGACCTATAACCCATGTTGAACTTGCAAAACCTACAATCAAATCTGAGATTTCTCAACGGCAATCGGGTGAAAGAGACAAATTTAGCCGTCTAGCCCCATAGACTCCCATTCATTCTGCACTCATGGCGAGCGCCCCCAGTGGAACTCTGGTGGAACTACAACCAATAGGACTTAACAGGGCGTTGGAGTGAACAGGCTTTCCGTAGACGGGCTTTTGTATTACAGTTAAATCACATCTTTAAATAAACTCTCATAAACCATCAAAAAATCTGGTATTTTTATAAGTCCGAAGGAGAGTCGAATTCAATAAGAAGTAACGGAAGATACATTGGAGCTTTTATGAGTTTTATTTATGATCGAGACTTTTATTTTAGCTTCACCGAACGACGTCAGGATGACGTCAGTCACGTCACAGGAACATGGATGTTTTTTTTGGTTTTTTTTAACAAACTTTATTATGAACAATGCACAGGACAATAGGTACAGATACTGTGCAACCTGCACAACAAAAAAAGGATAATAACATATTAATTAATAAATAGAAGGGGAAAATAAAAAATTATGCAGTTCCTTCAGGAGATGAAATGTTCTTGTAGCCTTCATATTTTGCATGTTTTCTATTGTTTTGTAATATGATTTAAAGTCCAGATGAAATACATTAAAGCAAGGTTGTGAATTAGACCATTTACATTTGTGAATATGGTATTTTCCAAAGATAATAAACAGTTGAATAACAAAAAAAATATTTTTGGACAAACCACATAAATCAAAGTATAACATGACATCAAAAATATTGATTCTGACGTTTACATTCAATTTTGTGATTATAAATTCTTCCAAATCAGACCAAATTTTTTTTGGTGTACATACAGTGATAAAATAAATGAAAAATAGTTTCCCTATTTGATTGGCAAAAGACACAAGACTCTTCTAGGAACAAGGATGTTAGGAAATTAAAAATATATAAAAATAGAAATAAGGGAAAACACAAGTTGTTGTTGTTTTTTTTTTAACATGGGAGCTGAACACGCAGTAGCCAGAAATACAACTTAGGTGAACCCGAAATAATAATAAATATTTATATATAAATAAATAAAGAATATGATGACGTGACCGTCATCCATGTACGAATAAAAACAGTAGGTGGCGGTACGTGCCTAAGGTGCGGAATACGCCAGAATTCCAAAGAAGAAGAAGAAGAAGAACATGGATGTCTGCTGTTATTCAGCCGAGGGAAGGTCTGTGTTTTCAGCGCTTCAGTTGTTCATGTGTGTAAAGCTATATAATACGGTTGGAAGTTTTGACATTTAGTGCTCCCGACCACGAGGTATTAGCCTATTATTGAAGACATTTTGCGTTAGTAATGTGAAACAAATGTAGATAATTGCCGAATCTCATGATATTGTAATTTTTTTAGGCCTGTTTACATCAACTATGAAGTAAAAACGGACAGAATGGGAATGTTTAATATAATTATGCTTTATCTACATTTTATTACAGAAGCTGCGTATATTATTTCTTGCAGTACACTTTATAGTATATACTTTACTGTCATTGTACAGTACTGTGTTACTGTGTCACTAAAGCTAGTGAAATCTTTATTGTTATGTATCTTATAACCGTTTTTGTTTTAAAGTGAGTCGAGTTTTGGGAGTTTTATTCTGCAAGTGAATGATTGAAGTGTATTTTGCTGGATACGACTGACACCTGTCATCATTTTTCACCAAGCCAAATTTTAGAACCATTAAGAGTTTTTGCATTGTGACATTAATATCCACCGTTCAGCATTTATCCTCTATCATTTTCATACATTTCCTGTAGAAAAATGAAAATTATCCCATGATTTACTCACTCTCAAGCCATCCTAGGTGTAAATGACTTTCTTCTTTCAGCCAAACACAATTAGAGTTTTAGAAAATATCCTGCCTCTTCCTAGCTTTATAATGGGAGTGAATGGTAACTGAGATTTTGAAGCCCAAAAAAGTGAATCCATCCATCATAAAAGTATCCATACGGCTCCAGGGGGTTAAAGGGCATATTGCAGGTCAGAGCCCCCAGTGAGTCAATGTATGACTTGATGTGCAGTGCCTGACTTTGCACCCAGGCTTTGAGGCCTGTATGTGCTACCATGTTGAACCCAATCATATCGCCGGGATTATAATCCTTCGGTCTAAAGTGAACGCTACACACTACCGTGTTTTTCGAAGCAGATGCAGAAGTGAAGTCCCGTCTCTTCACCTGCACAAAACACACCCAGACATGGAAGATAGCACCGTCCTTTATCTTGTTAGGAAACCTGTGGACCCTGTCCTGACAGGCTGGAGTTTGTGCAACCTCCACGAACACAATCATTTATGACAACGATAAATTGAAATGAACAACTACTGTAAACACGCAGAGCAAACGACTCCCTCTTGTGACGTAATTATATGACGCGATGTTGGGTGAAAAAGCGTTTTTAAAACGGTCAAGGAACTTGTCACTTTTTCTACAAAATTTGTGCCCTCATGTCTTGTAAAACATTTTAAATTCTGCATTGACATTTCATATGTTATTTCCCCCCCCCCAATATGCCCAATAAAGGGCTTCTGAAGTGATGCTTTATTTGTAAGAAAAACATCCATGATTATAACTTCATAAACTGTTATCACTAGCTTCCGCTAACGGCCGTACGCACGCTCACGAGAGAGTCGAGTTCCGGCATATGATGTAGAGTAGCGTAAGCTTAGAACCCTCACGTGGGTTCAAACAAATAGAGCTGGGCAACAAACTCAAGCTCCTCTTCTCTTATGTTGAAATCCTCCGACGTTTCTCTTTAAAAAATCTTGTTTTAGACTTCTAATTCGTGACCAGTGTTTTGTTTTGCTCTATCCTCTGCGCTTCTGCATTTGTCAATACATCACGTGTCAGGTCAGAGGTCACTCTTCAGCCGGAACTCGACTCGCGGACAGCCGTGACCGTAAGTCAGTCATTACAGTTTATAAAGTTATAAATATGGATATTTTCATAGCTTCGCTTCAGAAAGCCTTTATTAACCCCTTGGAACCATATGAATAATTTTTATGATGGATGGATGCGCTTTTTTTGGGCTTCGAAGTAGTTCTGCTCGATTATTGCAAAAATCATAATCACGATTAGCCTATTTTGTTCAAAATTGAAATCAACATTATTTAACACTTTTATAGGTGGGTGATCTAATCAAAGTCTTATTTCATGATATGAGTCATTTTAAATGTCAGTGAAATTTCACAATTATCAGTACTTCAACAAAAACTAAAACTAGGTTAATTAATGCAAGTAAAAGTCCTCAAAACAGTTACAGTACAGAAGACAAGTAAACATCAGCAATACAATAAGAAGAAATAAACTAAATTACAAACTATACAAATTAAATAATTAGTGCTCTAGGTTTTTCAGGAAGATGTTACTTATTCAGATAAGTAATAGCCTACAACAGAAACTGAATAACGTAATCAAATGTAAAATAACACTGCTGTATACATTAAATATAGTCTGATCCTTATTAAAACTACAGTTTATTCATTCACGAGCAGTGAGTGATTTTATCTTTGCCTTTTGTTGTTTGATTTACAATAATGACTGCAGCAGATTTATTAGGCTGCTGTCACTTTAAGAGTTTAATGCACGGACCCAATATACTGTTACACGCGCTCTTTCTCAGTGTTTGCATTTCAACATATGTAGGCTATTTGACTGTTTTGGCACGTATCTGAAACCCACAGTAATACTTCGCTTATGCGTCTTCCGCCTAGTCTCGGAGCGCCTAGGGAACCATATAGTAACCCTGTCGAGTAACCGTCAAAATATCGGAAGTGCGCTTTCCACACACGAGAATCCATGAACCGCATTATTACACCATTTTATAAGGCTACGCAATATATTTAATACCATAATATAGCATAGTGCTATTCTGAAATCACAAAGTATACGATTCATTAATATGTGCGCTGTTTTTTTTTTCACAGAGAAGCACGGCGCTTTAATTATTTACATGCGTGCAGATTACATGTTAAAAGTACCTCAGCTCCGTTCACAGTAAATGCTGCTCCATGCAAACTCAGTCGCTGCATGCTGTGAGTTTGGGTTGCTTATTCACAAGATTCGTAACGTAAATAATATATAACCTACGCCAACACAGGAGAATACATACATATGTCTCTAAATATGCTAATTGTTGTTCATTGCGATTTTAAAATAAAAGTTTAAACCATCGCTCTGAGTTTACTTGTTTTGATGTGCACATGATCTTGTTCTAGAAATTATAGCAGCTGATGCATTTCTATCGTATAGAAGTGACCAAATATCAAAGATTAAGTGGACTTTTGAAATAAATGTTGTTTTGGTCAATGTTAAACAAGGATTTGATCATGCCGTAGTGTAACAGTAACTAACACCAGGCTGTTGCGAGCGCCCTCTGCAGCATTTGTTATAATACATAATGTACATAAGTTATGTTTATATTAGTTTATATAATTTATTTTACAGTTTTTCTTAACAGTTTTGTTCAATAAAACCCATATGATTAGGGGTGTGAACCGACACTGGTCTCACGGTTCGGTTCGATTATGATTATTATGTCATCGATCCGGTTCAATTCGATATCACGATGCATCACGATGCACCGCATCCTCAATTTTAAATTTTACTTCAAAAGTGATGTGTGCGCGCATGTGCTCGCCTGTTCGGGAAGTTGCAGTGACAGAAACAGTGACATTCCAGTTTTAAGTTTCAAGGGATTAAAGCTTGTTTATGACACTAAGAAAAGGAAAATCTGTCAAAATAAATTTTGTTTTAAAGAAATGTTCATTTAAAAGCAGCGCTCATTAATCAGTGTATTATGTTACCATTAAAGATGCGCGCATCAACCGTCGCCGAGTCTGCTGTTGAAAGTGACGATCATCCATTTATAATCACGCGTAACAACACAGAATAATTGTAATTTGACCATCGGGTGCGGATACTTAAATCAGAGAAAGTTATTGGGGCGGGTGGATGATTTGTTTTTGGCTGCGGATTCGGGTGACGGAGCTCATCCACTTACTCTAAAGCAGTCAGACTCTGCCGGGCGATAACAGCTCGGGGTGAAAACGGCTAACGTGGTTTATCAAGTTAGTGGTATTACCTCCTGCATATTCTATTTGTGCGTGACATGAGCGCACACAGCGCGTGTCTTCTGCAGGTCGTGCTTACCACGTTGTTCATAAAAGCCGAAATGTGCCCAGATGTTGGCTTTTAAAGTAGTTGGAGCTTTTTTAATTTTCTCTCACTCGCGTCTCACCTCCCTTTGCCATTGTATGCTACCGCAACAAAGCACGTACGCGACAAATGACGTAAGAAAAGCGTCAGTACATTATAACCGGTTATGGTCTATTACTGAACCGATACCGAATCGTCCTCGTCTGCATCGCGATGCATCGTAGAAACGATCAATTTTGACACCCCTAATGATTACTTTCTTTGATACTTTATTTGAACCAATTATTATTTATTGTTCTTATACATTTGTATTGAAAGTCATTTTAAAGGCTGTTGTTCACTTGGATCTATTTTTATTAACAAAAATGTTGATCCGATTAATCGACGGAATAATCGGTAGAATACTCGATTACTAGAATAATCGATAGCGGCAGACCTAGTCGGAAGTCAAATAAAAAAATCTATTAACGATTAATCGCACAGCCCTACTTAAAAGTCTCAGTTACTATTCACTCCTATTATAAAGCCTGGAAGAGCAAGGGTATTTTTTTATGTAACTCTGATTGTGTTTGGCTGAAAGAAGAAAGTCATATACACCTAGGATGGCTTGAGTAACTGAGTAAATTAGGGGATCATTTTCATTTTTGGTTGAACTAACCCTTTAAATTTGACTTAGCAGATTTGGACCTCCATACCAGTGAAGCTGCTCCCAGAGATGGGAATATTTCAGTCATTCTACAAGTGAAGAAGCCACGTGGATTCAAACAAACAGGAATAATTCTGGTGTGACAACCAATCCTGCTTAACACATCATTGAAACGATGGAATTCGTCAGAGTGGTGATTGGGGACGTGAGTGATCCAGAGCCATTCAAAATATTAAAGGATGACTCCGAAGAACAAAAAGGTTGGTCCCCAGTTTGATCAACTTACGGTAATTGCAGGGTCTATTTATTTATGTAAATCTATTGACATGGTATATGTTGATATTGTACCATATTAAAGTAACATTCCTTCAATCACAAAGTAATTTTTAAGGTAAAAAGCAAACCAAAGTGCATCATCACTGCAGCAATGCCAAGAGTGTGAGAAAAATGTCTTTTTCATTTTTATATATTCTATTTTGTGTTCATTTTAGACCTGGTGGAGGTGAAAGAGGAAAGTCAAGAGTTGAACGAAGTGGAGGAGAAATGTCAGTTTGAGGAACCTCATGCATTCATAACTAGTGACAAATCTTTGAGTTGCTCACAGACTGAAAATAATTGTGCACAGAAAAGCGCTCTCATCTGCCCTCATTGTGGAAAGTGTTTTAAACAAAGAGGACACCTTGAGGATCATATAAGGACTCACACCGGAGAGAAGCCTTACACATGCCTTCAGTGCGGAAAGAGTTTCACACACAAAGGAAACCTTAAGGATCACATGAGAATTCACTCTGGAGAGAGGCGATTCACATGTCAGCAGTGCGGGAAAAGATTCACGCATAAAGCAAATCTTACGGATCACATAAGGATTCACACCGGAGAGAAGCCCTTCACATGCACTCAGTGCGGAAGGAGTTTCACACATGCAACGAGTCTGAAAACTCACCTGCTCACTCACTCCGGAGAAAGGCCATTCAACTGTGATCAGTGCGGTCAAAAGTTTATTTTGGCGGCGCACTTAAAAAGACACCTGAAAATCCACACCAACGAGAGGCCGTACGTGTGTTCTTTTTGTGGGAAGAGTTTTTTATGGCTCTGCTATTTTAAAGACCACCAGAAAAAACACACCGGTGTGAAAGCGCACGTGTGCTCCGAGTGTGGCAGTGCTTTTACTAGAGCCAGCGAGTTGAAAATGCACCAAAGAATCCATACTGGAGAAAAACCGTACACGTGCTCGTACTGTGGGAAGAGCTTCGCCGAGTCTGGAAACCTGAAGAAACATGAGCGAGTGCACACCGGAGAGAAGCCGTACCAGTGTCCTTCATGCGGGAGGGGGTTCAGCCAGTTCAGCCATCTACTGAGACACTTAAAACAGCAGAAGTGTCGCAAATTACCACAGTTCATCTTCAGGCCCCAAGACGAGCAGAGTGCATCCCCAGGTGCAACACTTTCAACTACATAGTGTGTAGTTCAGTTGAATCAAAGACTCCCAAAATAGCAATGACTGTGATGTATTTCCAGAGAAAACTGAGGTTTAACATGCTGACATCCTTAAAAATAGTTTTAAACAAAGTCAGTCCAGGATTTAAAAAAAAGTCAATATATTACTGTATCTGTTACTGTATTATATATTTAAATAACCTAGATTTCACAATGGGAATACTGTATCTAGGGCTGTCACGAGTCCTCGATTAAATTCGAGTACCCGATTTAAAAAAAATCCTTGATTGCATTTTGCTCGTGTCGAGTAACCGCTAAAATACCGGAAGTTGCGCGGACGCATTATTAGACCGTTTTCTAAGGCTGCAAAATGTATTAAAACCATTCCCAAAGGCTGCAGTTCATTTAAATAGCTGAAGATATATACATCTAATATATATGCGCTTTATTTATTTTCATGTGTGTAGGGTTACGTGCGCTTCAGAGCAGCTCCGTTCACACTAAATGCTCCACATGAACTCTATCATCTACACGTGTGGCGCGTCTCAGAATCTCTGCATATGCTGTGAGTTTGGATGGCTTATGATGTTTATCTGGGAACCTAAACCTAATTATGTTTCTAAATATGCGAACTGTTCATTGCGATTTCAGAATAGAAGTTTAAACCCTTGCTCTGAGTTCACATATTTTGATGTCCACATTAAATGTTGTTTGTCCAGTATTACATATCAAAGGATTTGATCAAGTTACATGTGTAACAACAACAATCACCGGGCTACATAATACATAATGTACATAAGATGATTGTTTATATTATGTAATTTAACTGTTGTTTTATAAAACCATATTATAACATTATTGCCTCATCATTATAGATGTATATTAAGTCATTTAAAAGCTTAGGTCTCTGCTAAGGTCTATTTTAATTACCACAATTTCTTTTAACTCGATTAATCCTCAAAATAATCGACCAATTACCAAAATAATCATGAGTGACAGTCCTAGAAATATCCTTAGAAGCTGACATGGCATTCAAAACTAACTGGGAGATGTTTTAAGATCCGTTACTTGATGAAATATAGTACAGAGTAGTAGGTTGCTGTGAAGTGCCATGTTTTTAGAGGCGTGTTTCATATGTTGAAGTAGCAGTAGTTAAAAAAAGTATATTGATGTGGGACGGTTCACTCAGAAATGAAACTTCTGTCATCATCGCCTGCCTTGCATTTCTTTCTGCTGAACACAAACGGAGATATTTAAGCCTTATATCTGCTCTTTTCCACACACTGAAACGTGTGATTCTGACTGTCAAGTGCAAGTACATTAAACCACTCTTTCCAAAAATCCTTTTGTTTTCATGGTAGAAGAAAGATGTGGCGTTTTGAGCAACATTGGAAACTGGATTGTGACAAATTCGCATTTCATTGTTAACTGTGCCTTTCTGTTTGGAGGCTTAACCAGTCAAATAGTAGAAAACATGACACTATCAGTACCAAACTGAGCTTGATTTGATCAAGTAACACAATTGTTGATCGAATGTATAAGTTGCTTTGGATAAAAGTGTCTTTAAACTGAATAAATGTTTAATGCTTGTTCACCTTTAGAAACACTACTTGTGGATTAAGTAATTTTTTTGTGTATTTAGTTTGCAAACATCAGTCAAGCTTGGGTGTATACTAGCTTTCTCTTATAAAAAATGTACACAAAGTCAGATTCTTCTAATAATTAGGCTAGTGTTACAGTTCACATTCCTGAAATATTTTATTTCTCAAAGAAACCTCTTTAAGCCTCATGCTACCACCAAAAAAAAAAAAGTTTTTTAATGTGAGTGTTTATATTGGCATATAGAAACCATATATGAACTCTGTTGTCACTGTCAAAGATCATTACACAATGGTGACTAGTAAAAAACATGAGGTTTCAGATATGCAATCATAGCTTCAAATCTTTTGCAGTAATAAATCATAAGTGTCCATGATTTTCCTCTTTTGGGGACTTGTGTAGGTTACTAACACAAAGCATGGGAGAACACGTCTTGATATTATTGCATGTTAAATTTATTTGTTACCAACCCTTGATGTGAGGATCATGTCTCTTATTAACTCCTGTCACCATTACAAACTGGAGATGAGTGGGACTGAGAGTGTGCGTGTTTATTTATCGCCTTAGTGAAGTTACATCAATATTTCTACTTGATTTGTTTCATTTATTCAAAAAACAATTTAATCAAGGCAGGAGAAATGGTTTCAATGTCGCGTCCTGCTGAACATCCCTGAATCTCAAATTCATCTGGACAGCATTTCTGATTGCATGAGAAACTCTCATCCTCAAAAACCATCAACAGATCTATGTGCAGTAAAAGACAATACATCCTAAACTGTGTTAATGTTTGCCTTGCAATGGGAGTGCATGATTTGTGCCAACCATAATATCTGTATGCATTTACAAAATCAATTTTACTGTTCAGCTTGTGTTCATAATTTTGCATATTTTTTGGGCTTATGCAGATCATGGTGACATTAATACTTTTCTGTGTTTGATTTGAATCATATTTTCTTTAACGTTATGATACAGTATGATAAACATTGCTGTGCTGTGTTGGGTTGATAATATCCAATGTAAAATCTGGGTCAGCAAAATGAGTTGCGAACCATTGACGCATAGCAGGCTTTTCCATCATTTAGGACACACAGCCTGCCTTCTGCTTGTCTGATGTGAACTCGCGTCTCCACACCCCCACCTCATCTCAAAACTGATTAGAAAATGCCTGCTAACACCACTGACATACTACTTGAACCTTATAATAAAGGTTAAGTACCCAAGCTATGTGCATTTTGATATATACAATATAGACCTTAAAAATTCTGTGTAATAATTAGACATTCTTTCAGCAGGGATACTTCAAATTGATCAGAAATGACAGTATTTTACATTGTTACAAAACAATTATATTTCAAATAAATGATGTTTAAACTTGATCTGACATGAGGTGACACCCTGCACTTTTAATGAAGAGGTTACAAATGTAGTTGTGCTGGTCCTAACTCAGAAAAATGCTTTCAGATGGTGAATCATTTCCTTGATTGTATCCCATTTAGCCCCATTTTCTGTGAGAATATTCCCCCGTTGATCAGCCCTCTCCATCACTCCCATTTCCATACAAACATGTCATTTGAATTGTCTGCACAACACAATGCACAAAAGGTTAATCACAGTAAAATATCAAGGTAAGATGGCTCTCTTTTTCTGACCCTATTTTTCAGGGTCCTGTCACTTTGCTTGTTCTTGTTCTTCGTTTTGTGACAGAGGCACATCATATACAAGCAAAATTCATGTCTTCACAGTAAAACAAATGAACAGCAGAAAAACTTAAATTAAAGGAATAACTTTATACTTTAGGCTGTTTGCTAAGTTTCGAGAATAACTTTCTATACATTTTAAAATACCAAAGTTTGAAGATTAACTTATGACTGCCAATGAAACCAACAAACTCTAATGAATTCTTTGCACTCTCCAAGTGTTTTGGTGCGCAAAGTCTTTCACTGCCGCTTTAATGTCGATGCTGTGAGCATGGGCATCAATACTCAGAAGAGCTAAACTAGATAGTCTTTTTTGTGACATTGTGTTCCAGAGAAATGTCTTGATCACTTCCAGTATCGAGAATGAACTTTCAGCGTTTGCAACCATTACAGGTAAGCAGGGGCGGACTTGGTGAAAAAAATATTTCTCTAATATGAAATATTGACTGTAGCTGTGGATGGATTGAATTTATATAAATTCAACTACTTTACATAAAAGGAAAATTTCAACCAAATATATTATTGACATTCTACAGAACATTAGTTCAGTAAACTTTTGTAATGTCTCGTTTTGGTTATGAAAGTGCTGCAGTTCAAGGTTCCTTATATGACTTTAGGGGGACGTTCTATTTGGGGTATTTTATGGTCACATAGCAAACGTTACAAAGAGGACATTTGGGACGTTAACAGAACGTTCCCATACGGTTCTCTGTTGGTCATATAATAACGTTCACCGATATGACTTTAGGGGGACGTTCGATATTGGTTATTCTATGGTCACACAATAACGTTACAAAGAGGACATTCGGGACGTTAACAGAACGTTCTCGCATGGTCCTCTGTTGGTCATATAATAACGTTCCCAATGTGACTTTAGGAGAACGTTCCATACTGGTTATTATATGGTCACACAACAACATTACAAAGAGGACATTCGGGACGTTAACAGAACGTTCCCATACGGTCCTCTGTTGGTCATATAATAACGTTCCCAATGTGACTTTAGGAGAACGTTCCATACTGGTTATTATATGGTCACACAACAACATTACAAAGAGGACATTCGGGACGTTAACAGAACGTTCCCAATACGGTTCTCTGTTGGTCATATAATAACGTTTCCGTTATTACTTTAGGGGAACGTTCGATATTGGTTATTATATGGTCACACAACAACGTTACAAATATGTATGAAAGCATCAAATTAATGAAAGCAAATATGTATTAAATGTACATCTAATTCATGAACATATTAAATAATAAGTATTAAACTTAAAAATAATAACATTAGTTAACATGCTAGCCAATTTATTAGGTCCTCTCTGCTAATTCTGTGGGTAGGATTTGATCTTTTTTTACTTACAAATAAAAACTATGACTTCTAAAAACCTTAAAATCTAAAATCTAAAAACCTTGATGTGTGCATAATCCCTTATTAACAAATAGACATACAAAACAATACAATGTCATAGATCAAGGCAACATGAAAATAAGCGATGCATAAGTGATGCAGTTACATTTTTCACCACAGATTTAGCCTACATTGGAAAATTGTGGAGTTTTGTGGAGCTCTGTGTCACAGTGTCTAGTTTGTGTTTCCCCAGGTGTCCACTAGAGGTCTCTTCCCCATACTGTCACCATTCACTCTGGAACTGCATTTCCCTTAATCCTTTGTCTGTTCTCATCACTCGTGATTGCACTCAGCTGTTCCCGATCACATTGTTAGTTTCTGTGTATATATACCCTGTCTGGTCAGTGTTTGTCATGGAGTCGTTGTTTAAATGTCACCAACACTTCTGAAGTCTGTTTCCTTGCCTGTTCTTGTTTTGGTTCTTGTTTATTTATTTATTGGACTGCTAAAATGGATTTTGACCCCTGCATGGATGACTACGAGTTGGATTGCCCTGACAATAAATATGCTACATTTGGATCCACCTGTTTCTCTGTGTGTTCCCGTGACACTCTGACACTGTCTCCTAGCCTACATGCTGAAGTCGTGCGTTAAATTTGAATATATCAAGCGCACTTTACGACTTGATATAGTCTAAAAATACTTACCAACATTGCTGCAGAATGGTGAACACATTTTTATTATTTTCTATATAAATGTCTATAGGGATCTCCCAGTCACGTGACCCCTAGCCGCGTGTCAGCCATTTTGACGGAATACTATTGCACAAGCGCACATACATGAGAATGCGGATTATCACGTTTTATTGCTGCGAATTGATTAAAATAATGAATAATGGTCACTGTATAATTATCTTGAGCCTGCTGAAATGTTCCTATAAATATATTTTCTTTCCAACTGTGCAATCTTAATAATAAATAGGCTAAATATATTTATCCACTAAGCTGCAGCAGTCTATGCTCGTCTTCCCATTAAGTTTTTTTTCTCTTTCTGACATTTCATACCTGTTGTTACATTTTTTTTTAAATTAAATTGACTATAAAAAAGATTGCTTGTGTGTGCTGGTGTTCATTCCAGTCTTTTAAAATAGTTGAATGAATGAATGCTCGCGAGGTGCCTGTAACGATTTTAAATAGGCTAACGTTAGGCTATTTAATCAATAATGTACACAGGGTAGAGGAGAACGACAGTCAACTACTTTGAATATTATAGCATTTGGGGCATAAACATGTAAATAGTGAAAAGACTGACATTGAAAAATGACACAGAATGATTAAAATTTAATATTTAAATATTTAATCCAAATAAATGTTCGTGGTTCGCACTGATGTTATTCATTTGTTCTCACACACTTCAGCGTCGCGGTCACTGGCCACTATCTATTATTAGCGCAGCGGCTGTCAGCTAACTCTTCACGTCATGTCATCATAAAAAGAAATATACAAGAGGAAGATAAAATAATTAGGAATCATAGATCTATATGAAGCACCACGAGTTCTTTTTACAGGCATTAAATGTGTAGAAAAACTTCCTGACATTGAGTTCGGTGACATTTACAGCTACCTTATTCACTTCCCATCACGCTACACCGGAGCTTCATTAAAAGCATACACAAGCTTAGCAGGCTATCGGTATCACGAGTCCGGATGGGTCAGCAACTCTTTGATTTGGACGCCAGCGGGGAAGGTTGGTAAATAGATGAATATTTCGCGACGAGCTGTATTATCACCAGCGGTTTAGCATTTTCTATTCCGTCAAGATGGCTGCTCCAAATGGCGTGACGTCACGCGGGACGTCCCTATACATTTACGTATAATGATAATTTACGTAAATGTATAAACAATACATTTGTTTTACTTTAATATACATTGTGTGGTAATCGCTTTAGAAAAGCAATAAGGTACTCAAGGCTAGTGCTGTCTCGTGAATAAGTCACATCTGAAGGGGTTGCAAGCACTCCGGTTCGCGTCGTATTCACAATACAGCACACCCTCTCATACCTTATTGCTTACATGTACGACGCTGTCTAGACCGGACGCGTATGGAACGCTAAAAGGCTCACAATGTGCCACTTTCCTACCTCGTTTTGTTAAAAAAACGGCGTAAAAAGCGCTGTTTGAACGGCCGGGACGCCGCTTTTTACGCCGCCAAAAAGCGAAACGCCGTAAAAAGCCATAGACAGTAAAAGAAATGGACTCAGCGACCCCATTGGATTCAATGGAGAAAAGTGAAGTCAATTAGAAGCTCTCACTTCCTGATGGCTGACCGTACTGCGCAGACTCAAACTGAGCTTGACGACATAGATGTGACGTGAGCAACCTGTCTGTCTTCTAGTAGCTGTGCCAAGAGAAATCTGAATCATTCCCTTCCGAAACTTGCAGAGACGGAGAGTGTGAGTAGGAGGTGTCCATGAGCTAGGAGCAGGAGAAACTTTTACTAAGTATTCTGATGAATTATTTTGTCATTTTTCCTCGACGTCCCCCCGATTGCCTGCGAGCTTCTCCTCCTGTCCATACGGTAATTCTCTACTGTGCGACAGAGAGTCGCGTGGTTATGACGCAATCGTTAGCCTATTTTTACAAAAACTGCTTCTACGGGGCCATAACGTAAGATACAAGGTAATGGAGCCTTTATACATTGTCGTGTTTCTTTAGAAATAAATAATGGACAAATGTAGTCTTTAAACGCCTCAGATGTAAAGTTATTCGCTGTCAAAGTGACGCCAAAATGAATGGGAGTCAATGGAATGTTAACAGCAGGTGATGGTCTGCTAATCAATGGCGGCCCCCGGGGAAGCTTCAGTTTTTTCCGAAACATTGGCCCCCTGTAAAAAGCGGCGTGGAATTGTGTAAACAACGGCGTATTTTTCGTCGGTCCAGAGGCTCATGTATATGCTCATGTAACGGCGCTTTTTACGGGGCACAGTGTCCCCGATGACGCGTATCATAACGCGTCACAAGACGCGTAGTGTTAAATGATAATGATCTCCACCCTGTCTTTTCCAAAGCCAATAAATTTGAACTGGTATCACCCAATCAGTAAAGAACAAGAACAGACCACATTAATCCAACCCAGCACAAGGATGAGCTTCCATGCCTCAGCTCACTGAATGTATACAGTATACTGAATGTTGCTGAAACTGAGAGAGATGGTTTAACTCACTGCTAAAGTTACCGCCTTGTAAGGCAAGTCTTTAGGCATATTTTATTTATCATTATAATAGGCCCACTTTAATCTTTTATTTCTCTATGTTCTGTTACCGCACATTCTCTGTGTTTTTTCATCTGATTATTTGTAAAGCACTTTGAATTGCCACTTTATGCATTGTGCTTTATAAATAACCTTGCCTTGCCGCTACTCCCCTTACACATTTGTTTGTTAGACAATGCCATTGCTTGGGAACAATGACTGTAGACAGATAAATTGTAGCTTATACAGTCGTATTGTTTCCCCCAACATATATTAACATAATAGAACTAATCCAGTTGATTTGAAAAGCACAATCCAAACATAACGCAAGATCTCCACTAGGTGGTACTCACACACTACCAACATTACAGCCCTGTGTTCGTGGACAAATGTGGGCACAGAGGTCTCAGGTGTGATCCAAATTATTATTATTTTTTAAAATAAATGTTATATCACTATCTTCGATAAAATAAAAACTTTCATCCAGTAAGTTCTGAGAACCAAAACCTAAAAATGTGGTGACTTTGTTTTGCGACATCTGGTGTCTTATGTTGGTATAAAATTAACAAAAAAGTAATAATATCAATAGCCACCAGATGGCTGTGGTACTCAATGGCTGCATATAGGCTGAACTCTAAAAAACACTGTTTTAACAAATTTAACCTCTTAAGTTTTTTACTTAATCACAAGTAACAATGGTCATTTAAAAATATATATATCTGTGTTAGGTGAGACTATAAAAAGATGCTTAGACAAATATGACCATGCTATAAGGAAAATACAAAGTAGTAGATCATGTGTTTGTTTGTGTGTGCATGGACAGGTGGTTGATTTGAACATAAAAAAAAAGTTCAGTCATTGGCTTATTCAATTCTTTTTTTTGTATGTGTGAGTGACTTTTTATATATATATAAAAAAAAGCAGCTCTGTAATAGGCTCATTGAATGCTTTGTTTGTGTGAGTGTGAGTGTTTGCCACATTGAGAATGTTGTACAGGATCACCCCTCATTTGTGTGTATGTATGATATGCATTGTGTTGGATCTATTGATTTTTATTTGACAAAAAAAAAAAATGCTCTGAATTACAGTTTTTCCCATTCATTCCTATGGGTGCCCATTTTTGTCCACGAAGGCGGGATTAAGGATTTTTTTTTTTCACCCACTTAACATTGTAGAATAGAGTAAAAAAAAAAAAATTGTGTGTTCAGGTGGCAAGCGTGGGAAAAGTCACCAAGTCTTGTACCGCTCAGATTATGGAAAGTATTTTAAAAAAAAACAAAAAATTTAAATGATTTTGCCCACATTTGGCTCCAGCCGCCCCTTTCACGCAGGCTGCAGGACCACCAGGTCAGGCTCCAGCCGTCCGTTTCACGCAGTCCGCAGGACCACCAGGTCAGGCTCCAGCCGTCCGTTTCACGCAGTCCGCAGGACCACCAGTTCAGGCTCCAGCCGTCCCTTTCACGCAGGCCGCAGGACCACAAGTTCAGGCTCCAAACACCACGTTCAGCCTGGCTGCAGGTAATTTATTTTATTATTGATACTGCAGATAAATAGAAACTAGGGGTGGGACGAGACACTTAACCCAAGAGACGAGATAGGGTTTGCGAGATAACTCTACGAGAATCTAAGGGCCTTTCCGAAATTGCTTGCTACCTTCCGTGTGCGTTCATGCGGAGGGTCCGCCACATTGAGTGACATCCGAAACCAATGAGGGTGGAGTGGTAGTGGGTTGTTAAACCCTCAAATGCAGAGTGAGCACCGATGTTGGCTTGTTGAAGGTGTGTAACACCCTTTGCTGCACGATGGGCGACATTTCTTTCAAATGTGAGTTCCGTGTGACTTCGCCAGTAGGATTTTTTTAACTCCGAAACAACAAATGGGGACTCGACTTGAGACTCTTCCTCAAAACACTTCAGACTTGACTTGGACTAGAGGTGCAGGACTTGTGAACAATGTTTATTTTTGGGAAATGTCTGATGAGCTTGCTGTTATTCCCCTTCCTCCGTTATAACCTGCCTACATAACACAGCTACGTATCAGCTGCGCGCGGCCACGCGTGAGAGGACAACAGACACCGGCAGCTGCTGTGCCATTCATCATAAACTTTGGCTTTAAAACTTCATACAACAAGGCCCAAACAAAGAAGCGCTGAACACAAAATAGGTTAGTAACCTGAGGTTAGTAAACATGTTTAGCTCAGCATTGTCCATCTAACGTTAGCTTGCTTCTTGCTTTAGCTACGACATACGGGAGGTTAAGTCCGACTGTCATTTGTCATGAAAAGATGAATGAGCGTTTGTTTACTTGCCAAACTTGTGGTAGTTGATTAACGTAATCTTTTACGTCCCGCTGGCTGCCATCACGTTAGTTAACGTTGGCTGCAAACAGGTTACGACCAGAGTTCACTCCGTGACGGAGTGAAAGTGGCCAGGGTCTAGTTTCGTAAAGGCCCTTGTCAGTGCAGCCCTCAGTCATTCTGTGCTGGTCTCAGATTAGTTTCTCCTGTAGATCAACTTATTTAATATCATCCCTGCTGAGTCCTGATTTTAGTCTTCCCTCCTCTTTTGTGTCTTTGTTTGGGGAAGTAACCTCTTTAAATGTACATGTGGCACCTTTTCACCTCAGTAATAAATGATGAATTTTAACTCAGTATCTCACTTGGTCCTGGTTACATTCTGAATCACACTGAATCAGAACCGTAGTAATGTTATCCTGGTGTTGTGGCAAAAATAATAATTAAACAGTAATCATCACTGCATAAGAGACACCAAGAATCAAATCATATTTTTAAAGATATTTATTCTCTTGCAAGAGGCTTAGTCACAAAATCACAGCAGCTACCCCGTGATGTGAGCAAGACCTGACACCCAGCCCAGGAAATTCCCTTCTTATACTCCTTCTTCAAGGTCTTTCCTCTGTAGTTTTCCACTCACCCAGCATGGCCAAATCTAGCTGAACCATTTGTCTTACTGTGTGTGTCTTGCTTACGCCAGGTCCACAAACATACATATATCCTGTTCACATTCCACAATATAGACATGTGACACATTACTTTGCAATATATGTTGAAGATCAATGGAAATCAAATTTTTCCATTACAATTCCCCCTTTTTATCATTCTCTGATAAACGATTGGTTTCATTAACACTACATTAGTACTGATTATAACAACTTAAAACTCATGCTTGTTTATAATGCTAAGAAAACTCATACACGATTATAATTTCACTCAAGATCAAACTCATAAATGATTATAATTGTTTCAAGTCTTTACATCACAGTTATACTCTTCATGTCTGATTTTCGTATACCTGATCGTATACTTGAACCTTCTACTTGAATCTAAAAGATTAAAAGGAAAAAGCTTAGGCTGTTTTTGTAAGGATAGGCCCTTAATTTTATAGCAAGCAAGTAAAGCTTTATCTGAAGCCGGGCTGAATGAATAAGCACTGTTATTGCACCCCCGACCTAGGTCGGACCCTCAGTCACCTCAGTATAAACAAGAAATAGTATCGATTGTATTAGTAGGAAAAACATGTCAATCAGCAGCCATATCACCCTGTAGCCCAAGACTGGATGCCCACTGAAGCTAAGCAGGGCTGAGCCTGGTTAGTACCTGGATGGGAGACCTCCTGGGAAAACCAGGTTGCTGCTGGAAGAGGTGTTAGTGAGGCCAGCAGGGGGCGCTCACCCTGTGGTCTGTGTGGGTCCTAATGCCCCAGTATAGTGATGGGGACACTATACTGCCAAAAGAGCACCGTCCTTCGGATGAGACGTTAAACCGAGGTCCTGACTCTCTGTGGTCATTAAAAATCCCAGGATGTCCTTCGAAAAAGAGTAGAGGTATAACCCCGGCATCCTGGCCAAATTTGCCCCTTGGCCTCTGTCTATCATGGCCTCCTAATCATCCTCATATACTGATTGGCTTCATCACTCTGTCTCCTCTCCACCAGTAAGCTGGTGTGTGGTGGGCGTTCTGGCGCAATATGGCTGCCGTCGCATCATCCAAGTGGATGCTGCACATTGGTGGTGGTTGAGGAGATTCCCCCCTTCTATGTAAAGCGCTTTGAGGTCTCAGAAAAAGCGCTATATAAATGTAACAAATTATTATTATTATCAATTCAACACCCCTAGTTAATTCAACAAGCCATATAGAAATAAAAAAAATAAAAAGTAGATAAAAATCCCTCATTTCAAACCCTGTCCTTGTACGCCACCTCGTAACACGGATGACTGCTGCTTTTAACCCTCTTTACAGTACATATCATCGTCCTCAGAAAATAAGAAAAATAAGAAAAGAAAACATACCCCAGTTCACCACATTTCACTATAGCTTCCGCTACTTCCATCATCTTTACATTTGTGTTCACCATTATCATCATCAGGATAGACTGTCATTTTCACCAATTGAACAGACATCCCTGCTCTCACCAGTCTCTGTACTGAGCTGGAAACACATTTCATAATACATGGCAAGCATAACAATATCGCCAATCCTACTGCTAAAATTGGCAGTACGGTTTGAATCACCCAGTATGCCCACCCTCCCCAGAGAGTCATGAACCAACCAACCCATTTGTCATTCCCATACTTCACATCATTGAATAGATTTTCTACTTTTCCTGAAAACATTTGCACCAATCAAATCATTAGATCTATATCAATACTAAGCCCTAGTTTGATTTAATCAAATAAAATCATCAAAATCGTCACAAAACAGATTCTTCTGCTAAACTTAAAGGGATATATTCCCTTTAAATGTATGATCTGAACTGCCTGTAGCATGATTTCTTTTAACATCTCTATGTCTATGATTTTCAACTAAAACACTGTGCCTTACTATAAATAGCTTATTATCACTTATGACACAGGCCCAGATAACAGCTTTTTAGTTGACATTGAATGAGAGAGACTCTGAGGCATTCAGGACTGGTACTCTGCACTCTCATCAACTTTTATCATAGTTTCATTTTACTTTCTTTTCGACTCTAGCCCAACTTAATATATTTGCCAGAATTTACATGTATTTTCAAACAACCACCTTTTATATTTGTCTTTTGCCCACATCCGGGAATTTAGACATTACAAATTTCCACTCAGATCGTGTCTCTGTCGCACTGGCCGTTTCAGCCACAGCACACACCATTATCAGATAAGCAAACTGTTTCAGCCAATCACAAGCTTATCTTTTGAAAGCAATCAGCTTCTAGTTCTTTCATGGTCAACACTATTCCTCCATGTTCAAAACACTAACAAGCTGTTTGTTTAATCAGATGCCTTTCTACACATTTTACATTTAGCAACTGTTAATCCAGTAATACTGCTTCTGCTTATTTGATCAATTCACTTATTCTTTAGACGAACATTTTGATATCGTCATTTAAACACTGATCTACTTTCAAACCCACATTAATACCAGAAATTTCTGTTACTTTCACATTTTCTCACCTTCTGAGTGGCCATTTACAATTACTGGCTAAATAGCCCTGCTGACCATAATTACAACACTCTCTGTCATCTGGTGGGTTCATGTGTCAGCCTCAACAACAGCAACAGACATCTTGCCTATAGTTTGATCATTGAGCTTGCAAACGGCTCCAACTTAATGCACACCCTTGAAGCAGTGTGTCCCAATCAGGAATGTAAACAGAGCTACTGATAAGCAGTTCTCTGTATTCTTTTACAGTCCACCAGTGGCGGATTCAATCACAATAGCAGAATCATAATCTTCATCATTATCATTGTTTTTGTTTAACTTGAATCACATTTGTCCAAGGAAATGATCCCCGACCCATAATTACATTTACTTGCTTTTTATAATCATCGGAAGCAATACGAGGCTAAAAATAAAATAAAAATCAGTTTCTTTCTTTCTTTGTAGCCAGTCAAGTTGTTGTTAAAATTTCCAAACATAATCAAAACCCTGACTACCCATTTTCTTAATAATTTCTGCACATTTCTTTGAAGTCAGAGCTTCAGAGAACAGCTGCTTACAGCGTTTGCTCTCTTCTGTCTCACTGTTTGTTTCAGGACTCTTCATAAAGTATAAAATTTGTACTATATGTCATCAATTTCATTAAAACTGGTTTGTTCTGGTCTGCAGATTCAACTCAATGTTATCATTATTTTCTCAGTCCCACTTATCTCTGCTGTTTCACAAAACCCCAAATATTATATTACTCATATCTCAATCCCTAAATTGCACAGACAGCCATTATAGCTGCTTGCTCCTTCAACTCTTGTTATGAAAATTCTCTAGACATCATTATTTTACCACTAAAATATATAATTGTTCCCCATTCTGCTTAATAAAACTAATTTGTTCATTCCTCATCTTTATATCACTTAATTTGACTTAACAGGTGTTCATAAATAGTTCCATAAATTCTATCAGAAATGTTATTTTCATAACATACATTTTCCTTTCTCATCTTTCCCTCTTTCCCTACATGCTAGTTCCTTCTGCATCCTTTTCCTTTCTTTTCGCTCTGCCTCATCTAACCAGTACACGATTGTTTGCTTACAATCCACACACACGTCTCTCACCGCTGTCAGCCTAGTGACACTTAACATCCCCTCCCTTGGAAAACCATGGTACTTGATCAACTTCTTGCATGCATTTTGCCCTTAACTCTTTCATTTGACAGAAAACTGGTGTATAAAAATTATCGAGCTTACTGTGAGATGACCCCATACTGGCTGATTTCTATCTCCCCTGGATTTTCCTTCGACACGTGTCTTACCAATCTGTCAGACGTCTCAGACAGATCCGATTTTTTTAACCCAAAATTGGCCAGGTCTGCACTTTCCAGCGCTCGATTGATTCCGGTTCACCAAATTAATCAGGTGTGGCTCTTCCGTCCACTTTTTGCCTCACGGTAACTTTCTATACCCGCACCAAGGAAACAGTCTCAGCCACCATGGTTCACTCACAGTCATACCAAAATTACACCACCACACAAAACAAATTTGACTGTCTCTTACCAGAGATGCTTCTGTTGCCACCGGTTTCTTTCTGATTCCAGTGGAGTCCCTCCTGGCCCTGATAGCAGTTTGCTCTTCTCTCTCAATTTTGCGAGGTAAGACTAAAGCCTGGTGCTTCAGGATGATCAATCATCAATCCGCTTTACTCAGGACCAGAAGAAACTGCCATGGAATCCCAACTTCTGACACCAATTGTTGTGGCAAAAATAATAATTAATCAATCATCATCACTGCATAAGAGACACCAAGAATCAAATTGTATTTTAAAAGATATTTATTCTCTTGCAAGAGGCTTAGTCACAAAATCACAGCAGCTACCCCGTGACGTGAGCAAGACCTGACACCAGGAAATTCCCTTCTTATACTCCTTCTTCAAGGTCTTTCCTCTGTAGTTTTCCACTCACCCAGCATGGCCAAATCTAGCTGAACCATTTGTCTTACTGTGTGTGTCTTGCTTACGCCAGGTGCACAAACATACATATATCCTGTTCACATTCCACAATATAGACATGTGACACATAACTTTGCAATATATGTTGAAGATCAATGGAAATCAAATTTTTCCATTACACTGGCAATTTAGAACAGATTGCTGACGCAGGGGGATATAACCCTGTATGCGCAACATCATTCTGACATCAAGTCACGCAGCAAAAGAAGCATTCTATTCTTTCTTAGAACAAACAGGATCACACAGGAACAGATTGATATCTGTGCATGTAATGCACATAAAATAATTCTGATTTGCCACTCATTCACAGGACCACCAGTCCAGGCTCCAGCCACCTCTGGTAGCCATAATCCTGAGGATATGAGGTTTGTTTGTCTTGGTTTGAAATATTCATGGTAAATTTGCCGAAAACAGTTTGTGTGCTGTTGGCTAATCCCAATATCTGAACTGCCTATCCTAATCATCATATTGCATCTTCTGTGGGACATAGGCAAGACTTCTACATGGACTCCTCTGAATCAGAAGTTGAAATTCTCTCCATTCTCCAGTCAGGTGCAACAGCCTCAATGTATGCAAATGTGGGATTTTATCTAAATTTGTATACCCTATATGGCCTGATTATGCATGTGTGGTCATTGTTTTATTTTCTGTGTTCTCAGGATGTCAGATGTTTGGCTGACATTTTGAAACACTTTCAAAATGACCATCTAGATCTCAGTTCCATTATCACAGTCATTGCCAGGCGCAAAAACATTCTTCAGAGTGCATGTGTTGCTCTAAGCAGGAGCTATTTTGCCTGGCATAAACTGCCACATATCGAGTTTGTTGGGGAGATGGCAGAGGACTACGGAGGTCCAAGAAGAGAGTATTTCAGGTTAATTCAAAATTGTATGCATCCTGCTCAAAAGGTTATGGGATCATTGGTACCTTTTCAGATGTACCATATATGAGATGTTTTGTGTTTCTGTTACAGACTGCTCATGATTGAACTGCAGGAAAAGATGGGCATTTTCCAAGGAAGACCAGGGCGACTGCTTTTCAGCTATGACCAATGGGCATTGGCACAAAACAAGTTTTACACTGCGGGAAAGCTGGTGACCTGGTCCATTATCCACAATGGACCAGGAATCTGTTGCCCGAACAAAGACCTATTTCTGCTCATGTGTGGCCAGAAGCCTGAGATGACCTCCTTTGATCTGGATATTTTCCTGGAAGAGGAGTTGGAGATTAAACTTGAAAAGGTACCTTAATAGTTTCTATATGTTATAGTCTTGTTTTAAGAGTTTGCTTTATCACTTGCATTACAATCTTGAAACATTGTCTAAACAAGTTCTGTCCACAGTAACCTAAACTTATTGACTGGTCTGCTCAGGTTGTGAGATGCGGTACCAATGAGGAGCTAGAGGAGCTCAAATGCACATTGGGGGACTGGATAGCTGACTGTGGTGTGCCAAACATTTACACAGCCTCTGTCAGGGACCTGCCTACAATTCACGGGCAAATTGTTACTCATTACTTGTACCACAGGTAATAAAACAAAACAAAAAGGGATGGGGTTTCAAGCACACATGAAGTAGTGGTCTACTGTACTGCATAGCTGGATTTTGAACACAGTGCTTCAAACCAAACACTTTCATGGAATTTCATTGTCTTCTGTCATGTAAATTGTAGGAGTTACTGAATATTAACCAGTGAATATTGTAGTCATGTTGACAGCCATACTGTTTGGGACGATTTACTACTGAATTTGTTATTGATATGAAAATATTGATATTAATTTATGTGTTAAGGGTGGCCAGTATGGGCCAACAGTTCATTGCCGGGATGAATTAATGTGGCCAGATGTGGGAGATAGTGGCGATGAACTGGAGAGAGTTCCTCCCACTTTTCACAAACGCGCAACAGAAACTCTCCAGGAATGACATCAGGAACCTCTTCACAATATCCTGGAGTCCACAGGGCAGCAACCACAGAGAACAGGAGGAGGAGACTGTCTTCCAGTGGGAGTGCTGGCTGATGTCCATTCAAGGTGTGTGATACGAGCTGTTTGTAGTAATTTAATATTTTCTATGCAATGACTTTAGTGTTTTTCTGCTACCATAGAAAAATTATGATCTTGATAGTAATTTTTAAGAGGCACTGCATTCATCTTTCTATGTATGGATCCCTCTCACACACACCTTGGAAACCACTGAATAGTGAATGTACATTCTCTTGAAGTTCTTGCATACAACTATAACTAGTTCCTTTAACGGCCATGTGATTGTACTGTATGTGTGTCAGCAGAAGAGGACATGGATATTTCTTTCGAGGTCTTGCTGGTGTTTGTGACGGGGGCCGATTCTGTCCCCCCTCTTGGGTTCCCGCAGAAATTCCAGCTTGACTTCTATAATCAGGAGGATGGGAGCTGCCGCATTCCTTACTCCTCAACATGTAGCCTTTGCCTCTTCCTCCCGAGAGGGGTTACAGAAGAAGAGGAGTTCAAAAGACTTATGTTCCTTGCCCTGAAAGGGTCTCTTGGTTTTGGAAAGGTGTGATGGAAAACAAAAAATTTGAAGTAGGCATTGGCTTGTTTACATCAATAAAATGTTTTGAATGTGTGCATTTGAATCTCTTTTTTAAACTAGCATGATAAACAAATAGAATTGAAGAAGTGTGTGTGATGAGCTTTGGTGATTTATATTCTGATGCTGTTTATCTACATTTCGTAGCTAAAATAAACAATGTAGTCCAATAGCCTACTTATGTTTAGTGATGGTGTGTTAGTGCCACGTAGAGGTTTGATTAGGTTAATGAAAGGAGCAACAACTCAGATGTAGTTTATTACTTTAATATGTTTTAGGATTAAATCAGAAAAGCATCCCCATATGCATTAAACTGCCTCATAAAATCACCTAATCTTGGTTTCACTTAGACCGAAGCACAATAGTGAAATCTAAAAAGATAGGATCTGGACTGTTTGCTTATGAGTGTGGAAAGTGAATGAGACCTAGCTGTGGTAGGGCTGCGCCTTTCCACAGGACAGGAAGTCCATCCACAATGTCATGAAGATGGCTGAAAAGATAATGCTCTTCAATGCTATTTGTGGAAAAGTTGTACCAGACCAGGTTTCAAGGTGCATCATGTTGGATGGACACACTTGCTTTTCTGCAACTCCTGTGGTCTGATCGCCCGTTCTGCTGTGCTGCCAAGACCTGCAGATTCAAAGCTTCTATAAACAAGTGCATTTGCAGAACAGTCAGTAGCACACACCAACCAACCCTTCTTTCTCAAGCTTGCAGATGTTGCACCTTAAAGCAAGCACAGTCAGTATATTAATGTTGGATCGGTTCTATTCGGTTAATAAAATAGATGAAAACACAAGGTTTGGCTGCCTACAACTTAAGTTTACCGATTGCCATTCTAATAGAAAACAGACTGTACAAAAAGATAAAAACCTCTCTCAAATAACAGGATGTGAGTGGTTGCAAACCCACGACCCACAGAGACATGCCTTACAAGGCGGTAACGTTAGCAGTGAGCTAAACCAGCTCTCTCAGTTTCAGCAACATTCAGTGAGCTGAGGCATGGAAGCTCATCCTTGTGCTGGGTTGGATTAATGTGGTCTGTTCTTGTTCTTTACTGATTGGGTGATACCAGATCAAATTTATTGGCTTTGGAAAAGACAGGGTGGAGATCATTATCATTTAACACTACGCGTCTTGTGATGCTTTATGATACGCGTCATTGGGGACACTGTGCCCCGTAAAAAGCGGCGTCACAGGAGCATATAGAGAGTCGTTTTTTTCGCCGCCTCCGGACCGACGAAAAAGAAACCGTTGTTTATACAATTCCACGCGCTTTTTACGCCGTTTAATTTTTTGCTGGCGTAAAAAGCGCCGTCCTGGCCGTTCAAACGGTGCTTTTTACGCAGTTTTTTTAACAAAACGAGATAGGAAAGTGGCGCATTGTGAGCCTTTTAGCGTTCCATAGACGCGAGTGGTGCAACGCGACCCGTGAAATCCCCAACAGCACACGGATTCCCCATCCTATTTCTGACTTAGTCCCTGCTCTTTGCAACAGTCGCTTCAAGCACTGTGTTGCATCCTGTCTGTGTAGACACGGTGGCATGCTAAATCATTTTACACAAAATATACTTTAAAACAAACACCAGAGACCGCTTAGACAAATGTCTCACGTGCTGAGAACGCTAACCTAACATATGAACACAAAATCATTCATGTTTAAGAATCACTTACCTCTGGGCGATTCATGATCAGAGTCAGAGAGTGGCAACCTCTTGAACCACCACCACATTCGCGCTGGAAAACTACTGCAGTCCTGTAACTGGCCGAAATGCTCTATTCGACTTTTCTGAGATCCTCTACTCTTCCATGTGGATGACCTGTGACCTACTTTCTGTAAGATCTGGATTTTCTGTATTTTTAAAACGGAATATTTGAAGTCTAAGAATTCAGAACAAAAAAATTGCTGTTTGAAAATACACGTCTATAAAATTCAGCCATAAAAACATTTCAATTCGTTAAATTTCAAATGTTCAATATTCGTTCAAAGAAATCAAATTCAGAACCATTTAAAATACCACATAAAATTCATTTTTGTTAGATTACACTTGTAAATAATTCAAATTTACACAATTCAAATTCAAATCATTTTGTCATATTTTCACATAGATCCATATTTTTACTACTGAATTATTAGCTATCATACTAGCTCTACAGTGGATCGAAGAAGTTCAACCAGAAAGAACTGTGATATGTAGTGACTCAATGGCTGCTCTAACCAGTCTACTAAGTGGTAAATCTGAAGCTAGACAAGACTTAGTATTTGAAGTTTTACAAAGTTTGTTTAGAATAAGGCAGTTATGGATAGAGGTAAATTTCCTCTGGGTGCCTGCATATGTGGGTGTGAATGGAAATCAGGAAGTAGACTTGCTAGCTAAGAAAGCATTAAATCATCCACAAATAGAAATTAAGTTAGCTTTAAGTAAAGCTGAATTCAAGAGAATTATAGCGTTTTAAGTAAGAAATGGCAAAAGTTATGGAATAATGGGTCAAAAGGAAGACATCTTTTTCAGATTCAGGAGTATGTTGGAAACGAGAGAAAAAGACTTGGAAATAGGAAGAAAGATGTCATTATTTCAAGACTAAGAATTGGACATACAGCATTAAACCATAGTCTTTATAAAATAGGTAAGCATGAATTGGGAAAGTGTGACAAATGTGGAGAATTCGAAACCGTGATGCATATTCTTTTTGAGTGTCCTGCATTTGAAAGGAGAGATTTCAATTTAATACAAGAATTAGGATGGTTGGGAGTTAATAATTTCTTTAAAAGTATTGTTAGGAAACGGGTCAAGGCAATAAAGAGTACATGAAATATAATTTAAATAGGCCTACCTGAAAAACACAGCAACAATAGGATCTAGGAATGTGTTGTTGTTGTTGTTGTTGTTTCTTCCAAAAAACATACTCCACACTCCAGATCAGTAGGTGGCGGAAATGCACCTTTTTCGTTGGTTTGCCAAACCGCCATAAAACACCAGAAGAAGAAGAGGCTTAATTTGCCCATCCCAAACAGGGAACAGGGAACAGGGAACAGGATCGCGAAAACACAGATATCTTCCTTCCTTACACAGAACAACCTCTTGGGCAACAATCAGTCTGGTTTCAAAAGCGGACACTCAACTGAGACTGCCCTGCTCTCAGTAATTGAAGCTCTGAGACTGGCAAGAGCAGCTTCCAAATCCTCAGTTCTCATCCTGCTGGATCTGTCAGCTGCCTTTGACACAGTTAACCACCAGATCCTCCTGTCAATCCTAAAGATGAAGGGCATCTCGGGAACCGCACTCCAATGGTTCAAGTCTTACCTCTCAGGTAGGTCCTTTACGGTATCATGGAGGGGTGTGGTGTCTAAGACCCAACATCTAGCTACTGGAGTGCCTCAGGGCTCAGACCACTTCTCTTCTCCATCTACATGACATCACTAGGATCTGTGATTCAGAAACATGGCTTTTCCTATCACTGCTACGCTGATGACACACAACTCTACCTCTCATTCCAGCCTGACGATCCAACGGTAGCTGATCGTATCTCAGCCTGCCTGACAGACATTTCTGGCTGGATGAAAGACCATCACCTTCAACTTCAACTACTCGTGGTCCCGGCCAACCCAACACTTCATCACAACTTCACCATTCAGCTAGACTTGTCATCCATAACTCCAAGGTCAGCCAGGAACCTTGGTGTAGTAATTGATGATCAATTGAACTTCACAGACCACATTGCTAGAACTGCCCGGTCATGTAGATTTGCCTTGTACAACATTAGGAGGATCAGGCCCTTCAGAACATGCTACACAACTCCTTGTCCAGGCACTAGTGTTATCCAGATTGGACTATTGTAACGCTCTCCTGGCTGGTCTTCCAGCTTGCACGGTCAAACCTCTGCAACTGATCCAGAATGCCGCAGCTAGAGTGGTCTTTAACGAGCCGAAGAGAGCACATGTCACTCCTCTCCTCACAAAATTGCACTGGTTGCCAGCTCCCGCTCGCATCAAATTCAAGTCACTGACGTTGGCCTACAGAACAACCACTGGCTCTGCTCCCTTTTACTTAAACTCATTACTTCGGACTTGTACCATCCAGAAACTTGCAAGCGAACAACGTCTTGTGGTGCCATCTCAAAGACGCACAAAATCTCTTTCTCTGACCTTTACCATGACTGTTCCCTGCTGGTGGAATGATCGGCCTAACTCAACCAGAGCATTAAATCATCCACAAATAGAAATTAAGTTAGCTTTAAGTAAAGCTGAATTCAAGAGAATTATAGCATTTTAAGTAAGAAATGGCAAAAGTTATGGAATAATGGGTCAAAAGGAAGACATCTTTTTCAGATTCAGGAGTATGTTGGAAACGAGAGAAAAAGACTTGGAAATAGGCTGAGTCCATAGCCACTTTCAAGAAACGGCTGAAGACACTTCTTTTTCGACAGCACTTGATCCAGTAATACTAACACTTTCTCTTCTCTTCTATTCTATAATAAAAAAATTAAAAAATTACTGCGTTAGATTAAACTGAGAAGGGTCATAGCACTTGCATATTGTTGTCCTACTGTTAGTTTAACTGCTTCTATTGTTCTCATTTGTAAGTCGCTTTGGATAAAAGCATCTGCTAAATGAATAAATGTAAAGGGACCAAAAATGCAGTGGTAACACTATCAAGACTACGCAACGAAAGCAAAGGAGAACAGCTTAAATAGGCAAATACAAACAAGCTAATGAACCACAGGTGGAAGAAATCAAATCCTAATGAGTCTGTGCAATGGATTATGGGGGATGGAGTTCATGATGAGATAGCACAGGAGACGGCAGGAGTGCCCTCTGGTGGCGATCATGGGCACTACAGCTGGTGGATGTGACAATGAAAATTGCATTTATTGATGCCAAATATATAAACCTGGTAGTGTGTCACAAAAATGTATTTTATCAGTAACTTACTATTACAGAAACCCTACCTAATTTATGTATGACTGACAAATATGCATCACATACGTTTATTAGTTTGCTTATGTTAAAACTTATTTTGTATGCAATTCAAATACATAAATCTTAAACTCAATTTACTGCAAATGCTTAAACCTGGGACATGTGAATGCTTTCAGCACCAAGGCCAGATCACAGATTGGGACCTGAGCGGTTGAGATGAGCTCAGCATGAGGGGCGAGGAAGACAGACACATCTTCATGGACGTCATCCAGGTGGTCATCATGACTATGATTCTGAATAGATGATGCATCACTCTGCTTATATGTCCTTTTCTTTCTTGACAGTGCTGCTGCTGTTGTAATCACATTGTTTTTCATTACTGGAAGATGCTTGGGTTGTGATTGTGTGCATAATTCTGCAAACAAACAAAGAAACAAACAAAGAAATAAATTAAGCCGTCAACTGGAGGTAATTTATCCTCATGTCACCAGGTAAGCTTATTACTGTAAATTAATGTTTTTGAGTTTAATACAAAATTAAACCAGTTAGGGTTTTTAATGTACCTAATTGAAATTAAATAAATAAAAATATTATATATTAAATTAAATAAACCTAATTTAAATGTGACCACATGAAACACAATTATAATTTATTTAGGTTTCCAGACAAATTCACAGACTGTGATGATTCATTTCCACAACTATGTCAGAGTTATGAAAAGGGTCAGGGGCACCAAGGAATATTAGTCTGAATTTAATTTGGTCACTTTAATGGGTCAGAATTTCTAAATAATATATGTTATTGTTTGCATTACATTTTGACAAATATCCTACAACTCTTCACCAGATACATGCATAAATAAAAAATTACACATGCAGAACCGCAAAAATAAAAAAAAGTGGTGATAGGTGTTAAATAATAAATAAACAATACATTAATACAAGTTATTAACTATATTATTAATAATGTAATTTATTATTTAGGCTGGATGATTGTTGTACACATAGTAATGCCAAAATGATAAGATAAGAATAAAATAATAATAATAATACTACAATGAATTACACAAATAGAACCGAACAAATGGTCATATTATTTCAAGCTTTTTTCCCCACGCCTATAAATCTGCTTTCTTGTACTACAATATTTCCCATAATCCCTTGCTCCACGGAAGAGCACGGTTTACGACAGCTGAGCCGATGCGGATGGAATACGTATATTTATCTCGGTGACAAATCAGTACGGATGTAATGATATACTTTAACAGTGGTTTATTTAAGTGGGGCAGTAGAGTTATTCAGAACAGTATCTGCTGAGGGAATTCACATCATCTGAAACGCGACGAAGACCGCTTCAAAACAAACAGCTGAAAGTTGCATACGGATGGAGTTCATTAAAGAGGAGAATAATGATCTAAGAATTTCAGAAGCATGCAAAGCGAAAGATGAAGAAGATGCTGAGGAACAAAGAGGTTGGTGTCCATTCAATCATTAATCACTGCCGAGGAACAATAACGTAAAACAATTAAGCAATTGCTCATAACGTTGTAGTTACTTAACATGTTTGACAGCATTTACGTGACAGAAGTGCATGACAGAAGAAGCATTTTGCAAAGACTTAGGAAAGTTGGTTTTATATTCGCACATTCGCGGACTTCCGCGTTCAATAACTCGTGAACTAAAAGTTGTTACTACACAAATAACACCTAACACATAACTACACATATAACACCTGCAGCTACAACCTAATTTTCCTCAAAACGAGCTTTCCTTCGCAGTGGAAAAAATACATTGATCTCTATGCGCAGGCTGCTGAGAAGGGACCGTCTGCAAAGTGCAAAACCCGAAAAGTGTTACTACAATATATTAAAAAACTTCACTGTAATTCTCTGTATTGTTGAGATGACACATCACTGCTGTCCTGCTGGTTATATAACAAGACTTTGTTTTGGATAAATGCAATACAATTGTATAATTGTATAACAATGTCTGATTTGGCAACAAATTGAGTGTTACAAGTTTTTGAATATTTTTCATAATAACAAATCATAAAAATAATGCAACTTTTTTTTTACCCAAAATAAGTGTAGTAGTATAACCATCAGGACAGTAGTGATGTGTGAACTGAATTCAGTGACACTATAGTGTGTGTTTTTGACTGTTACTGACTGGTCCCTTCGGATCTGTCTCTCAGCCGGCCAAGTAAATTTAATTTTAGCTTTGATATTTGCTGCATATTCACCGAGGCTGCTTTAGGGACCGTACAGTACACACATTTTTTATGTAAAACTTACAATAATTCACCAAAGGGATATTCCAAAGGTTGTAGAATGTTCCTAGTGACCTGACTGACTTACTACAGGTGAGATATTGACAATACCACCCTTAAGGTGATGATACACAGGGCAACGTTTTGAGCAAAGTTGTTGGGCAATCTTGCCGAGCGATTGTTGCTTGGGCACTTTCACATTGAAAATGGGCAATACATTTCTATCTGGATAATTTAGATGGGTCGTGGGCCTTGTGTCTCATCTGGTTGCCCGTTGACGGCAACATTGCCCAGCAACATTGCTTAAAAAGTTGCCCTGTGTATCATCACCTTTACTGTATACAGTAGGCCTATACAAATATTTGTTATGAAAAATGTAAAGAATTTACCAAAAGGGGTTTTCCTTCTTCCAAATGTTTTTAGTATTTTTATAGTGACCAGACTGACTTAGTACAGGTGAGATTTTGCCAATACCTCCCTTACTGTACGTTATACACGTGTAGTAAGTCAGTCTGGTCACTAGGAAAGCACTACAACCTTTGGAACATGAAAAAACACTAGGCGAATTACTGTAATTTTTCCATATGGATTTTTGTGTACTGTATGTACAGTAAGGGAGGTATTGTCAAAATTTCACCTGGAGTAAGTCAGTCTGATCACTAGGAAAGTACTACAACCTTTGGAATATATAAAAAACACTATAGGTGAATTACAGTTTATTACATAAACATATGTGTACAGTATGTGCAGTGAGGCAGGTTTCCTATCCCATCATTATAATGCACTTTTTATTGTTGCTAAAGGACAATCAATAGCATTAGAACACATAATGTGAGAGATATTTGCTGGTACAGCTGCAGTTGGCTAAAATGTAGTTGTCTGTTTGCACACAATGAAAAAATATTATCCCTATCTTGGTTACCACACTACATTGGACATTCAGTGGACATTCGCAAGTTAGTATGCCATTAAAACAATACTTGCCCATTTTGATCGATTGTGGAAATTGTAGTAGTTGATCATCTTTGTTGTCCATATCATGTAGCTTCTTAGAATTTGCAAAAATTAGCTTTATTGCACATATAATTGAAAAAGTTCTTAAACGCAAATATAAAACCAACTTTACCTAAGTTTAGCAAAGCCACTGCTTTAGCCTTTAAAGCTGCATTACGTTTTCTGCCAATATGAATTAATTGTTTTTTGTATGGCAAAACTTTGACCGCAAAACATGTTTGCATGGTCAGACGTAGAAAACCCCTGCAGTGCTGGAGCTGAAAATACAGGAAGGTGTGTTTGTTGAAGCTGAAGTCTGCAGGAAGGTATATCTTCAGGCTATTAGGTTAAGTTTTATTTGTAGCCTACCAGGGGGTTTCAGTCTTTCAGGTGCCACCCACCCATGGACCCTCGAGCATCCTGGAGCGAGCCCCATCCTAAAATTGAAATGGCAGCTATATTAAAGGTGCTCTAAGTGATGCCGGGAGTGTTGACATTCGAATTGTTGTCAAACAAAACGGAGGCTAGCTAGACCCTCCCTCCTCCTCATCCCGTCTCCTCCCTCCTCCCCTCCCTTCCGGCATAAAGGAAAGTCAAAGTAATCACTAAAAACAAAGTTAAGTTTTACTGATACTTCATTCAATGTGTAATGTCACCAAGTTAGATAAATGCTTTTATATATTGCAGAACAGAATGCAGAAAAAGAGAAACATTGTCTTAAAATCGTTTCGCCACCTGAGGTTATAACTATAACTATTAGTTCCCATACAAGGACGCAATAATAGCAAGATAACGTTAGCTTCGCGTTTCCCAGTGAGCATAAACAATGGCGGCGGCGTAAACAAATTTAGTCAAAGTTGTCAATAGCCTATAAATGAACATTCAAATCCATAACAAACCGTGGGTGAAAACAGTCATTCACACAAATTGTCGCCCTACTGTGAATTTGCTTGATCATTTACAATAGAGATTGATCGCTAGCTGAAACATATATGTTGTATTCACCAAAGCTAACGCTGACTGCATAGTTCTAGCTAATTACATCCTTGTGTTGGTTTGGCGAACATGAACGTCAATTTAGAAAGAAAAATGGATTTACCTGTTCTGCAAAAACAGAGCAACTGAATGTCGGATTGGAAGCCCTTCTGCCGGCGGAGTTCTCGCCACCTTTCGAAGGTTTTTCCGATGTAAATTCGGGACTTTGCGCGTTCCTTATCCTTGTCCCTCTTCTTTGCAATTTGTTCATCGGAACGTCGTCTCTTTAGTCGTGTGTCGGCCATCATTCAAACTTCCCTCTTCATGCTTCTCTCTCCTCCACACACCCCCTTCATGTGCACGCGCACTAACCCCCAAACCACACCCCTCAAATACTTCTTGTCGGTGATTGGCTGGAGCACTGTTTGTTGTGTTTCGTGGTGGGGGTGAGCTCAGTTTGTTTTTGTTGCCGTTTGTGGAGCCTGTGGTGTCTACAGAGACCGCGTTTTTTTACAGTGTGTTCAGGGGAAAGGCAGCTAGCGGATAGTGAGGAGATGTTTGCTGTATGTGACAAAAAATGTTTTGGCCTAAAAAACGCGTGACATCACTTAGAGCACCTTTAAGTAGCCTAAAAAGACCCAATTAATACTGTGGAATAATTAATACTATAAATGTGTAAAATATTTAGTTTCTATGTGTGTTATATTAAATACATGTTTTATTAATATATTTGTGATCAAATATTTTAAAATATTTTTCAGATAATTATCAAATGTATTTATTATTTAGGCTATCAGATAAAAAAAAAATGTATAAGTGATTTAGTCAGTTTAAACTTATTAACTGATTAATTGAATTTAAAACACTAGGCTACTTAAAAAAATATAGGTTTTATTTATTTATTCATTTATTTATTTAGTTTTAAATGTAACGTTTAGAAGTTTCAAATGTTTTTATTTATCTATTTAGTTAAATATAATTATATTTATTTATTCTTATTGATTTGTCTTGGTCTACTGTATTTATTTATTTATTTATTATTTATTTATTTATTTAAAATATACATTATTTCTATATCTAAGTATTTAATTTATTTAGTTAGTTCAATATTATTTTTATTTATTTATTTTTACTTTTATTTTACACTGCTTTTCTCCAAACCTTTCCACTGACCCCCTAGCACTCCCTTGCAGTCCCTGGTTTGAAAACAAAATGGTGTAGACATTTTCTCTCAGAAATTAATGGTAAATTTCAGAAATAATCAGGGGCGGCTGGCCAATAGAGGGCGCTAGGGCCAGATCCAGCACGGACAGTACTGAGGGATATGAAGCACCTGTCGGAGAAAGTAACAAAACAGTTTGAGTTCAATTTCAAATGCAAATAGAAAGTTTGTGCAATTTGTTTGTTTTTCTGTAAGAATCCCTCAACCTTTTAATATTGGCATTAAATAATTACTTACTTTTTCACAGAGCACTGGTATCCTGCAGTTTGTATTGTGTTTGGGAGGTGATTAATAATAATAATGTTTTTTTATTTTATTTATATAGTGCCTTTCCAACACCTATGGTCGCTTTACAAAGATAGGTTAAGGCATTGGTTCTCAAACTGGGGTACGTGAGGTGACAGAAGTACCGCGAACAAAATGCTGAATTTTGCAGTTCATTTATTTCTACCCCACCTTAAAATAACATGAGCACGTTATTAAAATAATACTGAGCATGTATTTCTATCAGGTAAAATGCCATAAATGCATGACATCCGATCAAATTACCTAATCTTTTGCACAATTTGCAGTCAAAATTGACTGCATTCACACAAGCTTTGTGCATACAGATTGCGTGCAGTTTAGGCTGCCTTGACAAATCACGCTATACTGCCGTTCTCGACGTACCTTTGTAAAAGTGGGGATTTAGGCTAGCACTTACTAGCATGAACAATACACAGTAGACACAGACTGTGGATAGAGATCACTTTAAGATTCAGTTTCTCTTCGATACAAAACATACCCTGTGTGAATTCCTGTGTTTAATGTTGATCACATTATATATCCACACGATTGCAAATGTGACATTGATTTTATACAACAGTTCAACAAATGAAAGGTATTAATATTAAGTGATGTTCATTTTCAACACAGTATTGTCAGTAACAAAATAATAGCTCCAACGAAAGCCACAGCAGAACTGCAGCACACAGCAGTGTTTGTGAACGAATCTGTGGCTTTGAATGAATCGTGAGAGTCAATGATTCATTCATAAATACAGCCACTTGCTTCGTTACTGTATGAATGAATGACTCGATGACTCACTAATAAAGACCATGACTTGCCGCCACCTACTGGTGATTTTAATAAAAAAAAAATGTTTTACCATCATTGCATATTTCTCTATTGAAATTTTTTTTTTCTTTCAAGAATTATTTATTTTATAAAGGTATTTGTAAAGGTAAAAAATGCTCTGGAAAAATCGATTTAAGGGGGCAAATATTGTATTGTCCCTTACTGAAAAAGGTGTGACTGCTGAGAGGGAGTAGGCCTATGTAGAAGGGTGTTAAAAGCCTCAGGGGGTACAACACTCTAAAAAGTTCGAGAACACTGGGTTAAAGGAATAGAACAAAATAAACATCAACATCAACGCACAATACATATACCAAGGGCAGAAAGTAATACAGAGGTCACTTGAAAAGTTAGGTTAAAGATACAAACAAAGAGGGATTCAAGCAAATAACAAAAAGGTATAATTTACAGACTGTGAGCTGAAGAGTAATATTCAGAGAAAAAAATTGTTTTTGAAGGAGAGAAGGGTGGATGCTTGACGGATGTCTTGAGGAAGAGCATTCCACAACCTGGGAGCCACAACGCTAAAAGACCTGACTCCCATGGTTTCCAAACTATTGAAACTGACTTAATATGGCACAGCATAAGTCTAAGATATTTTTCACCAGCTGCCACTGCAAATAATTACAAATAAACAGCTAGTTTCTACAGAAAAACAGATTTATTACAGGCCGATCTCGAATCCACCTTTTCTGTCAAAGATACTAGAAAAGACAGAATCCTAACAACTATGTTCCTTTTTAGAAAGAAATGGTATCTGCGAGGATTTCCAGTCAGGATGTAGACCGTACCATAGTACCAAGACAGCTCTCATTAGAGTCACAAATGATTTGCTCTTATCATCTGATCGTGGTTTTATCTCTCTATTAGTGTTTCTCGATCTTAGTGTTTCTCGATCTTAGTGCTGCATTTGACACTATCGACCACAGCATTCAGTGGAATTGCATTAGCATGGTTTAAATCATACTTATCTGATCGTTATCAGTTTGTAGCAGTAAATGAAGAGATGTCTCATCGATCACAAGTTCAGTATGGCGTACCACAAGGCTCAGTACTAGGACCGTTGCTGTTCACTCTGTACATGCTACCCTTGGGAGATATCATTAGATAAGCATGGCATTAGTTTTCACTGTTACGCCGATGATACTCAGCTCTATATTTCTTCACGCCATGACTAAACTTACCAATTCACAAAATTAACAGAATACATAGGTGATATAAAAAAAACTGGATGACTAGTAATTTCTTACCACTTAATTCTGCAAAAAAAAAAAAAAACACAGAGATTCTAATTATTGGACAAACTTCCTCACGTAATAACCTAGAATACTGTCTAACACCTGATGGATGCTCTGTCAAGTCTGCGTCGTCAGTTAGGAACATGGGTGTGCTCTTTGATACCAATCTTTCATGGAAAAACAACGTAAAAAAAAAAAAATGTACTCTTGCACCTTGGAACCTATTTCAAGGTTTGCGTTCTTGAGCCACCAGGCACTGTTGTCGTGCAAATGAGCAGGGCGGAGCACATTAAGGGTTTTCTGTTAGAACACTGTCGTGTTAGCGGCCCCCTAAGTTAATAAATAATGATCTTTGCAACGGAAGTGAATCAATCAAAACTAACTTAAGATGGACAATAACTTTATTATAGAGCTTCTGTAAAGCCAAAACTTCTGTGATGTACGTAAAAGGTTTCTATATTTACAATGTGTTTTTGAAGCATTGATCGTTGTAGCCAATCACAGACATGTCTATTGAGCATGTGAACGCAAGGTCAATCGGAGATTAAGTTAGAATCTGTTCAGTTTTCATTCACTGCACACTTCATAGTTTAGCATGCTCACAAATCATGTCAAATTATTATTACCAACAAAGTGTAAACACGATGTAAATATTGTGCTTAGGGATGCACCCATTAGAACTGATCCGATCCGATACTAAAAATTCTGAGTATCGGCCGATACCGATCTGATATCATCACAGTTTTTTTTTTAATCAATGTAGAATTTCTTCACCTCTGTGTTTTGAACTGATAATTACTCTTTTGTGTGTTAAACATCATTTTAAAGAAAAACAACAAATGAATTTATTTATTTTTTTATAATTTATGACAAAATACTTTTATAAACTAGATTAGTGGAAAATTCAGCAGCAAAAGTTACTCTAGAATCATAAGTGCACAATAATTGTATTAAACATTTCACTAAACATTTAGTTAAAAACATTTAGTATCGATGGTGAACCAATAAAAGTAAATAAGTGTAGCACTAAATCTGTTAAAATGTTACACATTGTTCTTCTTTGTATTGTTGTAAAATACACTCATGAAAAACCAGTAAATATACTTATTATTTATATAATATAATATATACTGTCAAATTAAAAGACATTAAGCGCAGCTGTTTGAGGCAGCAACATATTATAGATAGCACAGAACAAAAAAGGAAATTAATAATCTTTCATTGCACAGAAGTATTATATGCTCCTATACAGAGCGGCTGGCAAATCGCTTATGCGCATCCCGTGCGCAGAATGATGCGCTTGAAGCAACATAGAGTCACAGCGCATTGAAAAGTTCAAAGCACAAGGGGAAGAGATATTGATGCATAGTATATTATATCAATGCAATAGTTTATTAAGCCTTTTCTTTGAACAATTTTAAATTCCAGTTATTGTGCGTGTGAAGAACAATTCATAGTGCTCTCTACTCCAGTGTTGCGATCTAAAAGACACCTGGGAGAAAGTTACGTGAACAGAAATAAACTCCAGCCAGATAAAGTCAGATAAAGCAAAACCATAGACCTTTATCTACAGATAAAATATAATAGGAACAATAGCCGCGTTTCCACTGTCGGGCCAGGGCCGGGCCGTGCTAGTGCGTGCCAGGGCCAGTTGCGTTTCCACTGTCACTTCCGGGGCTTGATTGGGGCTTACTCTGGGCCAACGGCCAGGATTTCTGGCCCATCGAATACCTTGGGCCAGCTCGGGCTAGAGGCGTGGTCAAGGTAAAAGGCGGAGTTTATCGGTGTTAGGGAAAGTTATGGTCTGCGGCAAGATGCACATTTCACTTTTTTATATCGCGAAAATTAAACGCTGCTCGAAATGGAGAATCGCCTGCACTGGTCTGTCGAAGATACCAAAGCTCTTCTGAGCATTTGGCCAGAAGAAAGGGTACAACGTCAATTTGACGGCGTGTGCAGAAACGAGGACGTTATAAAATACATCGTTGCTGAACTTGCTAAGCTAAGCATTCAGCGAACAACGCTTCAAGTTGCGGGCGCAGTACAAGGCGATTAAAACGCACAATGGACAAAGCGGTGCCCAGAGAAGGAACTTTCCATGGTTCGACTTGATGGACGGTGTGCTGGGTCACCGTCCCTCTGTTAGTGGAGAGACAAGTCGGGACACTATGGCAGCTGCGGACGGTGAGGTAATACATGCTTCTTCTTAAGCTCTAAGGTTTCTAACTTCCTAACTTCCTGCCTGAATGAACATCATAATTCCCGCTGAAATGGATGGGGTTGTATGACGTTTGATCCAGGAAGGCGTGTTAAGGGCGGGGTTTAGGGCAGCGCTGCAGGGCTAATGGCCCGGCAGTGGAAACGCAAGCCCGGTGCTTGAGGCCTGAGGCCACTGGCCCGGCTCGGCTCGGCTCGCTGTTAGCCCTAGCCCGGCCCTGGCCCGACAGTGGAAACGCGGCTATTGAATCAACTTGGAGAGAGTTTCCTCGTGTTACTGTCGTAACCGAACGCGACACGCAGTTTGAGTGCTGAGTGGGGAATGACTGACAGCCGCAGCGGAGGGATGCACCTATGTGAACTTGAATTTAATGACTTCAATATTCATCTGTCACATTAAACTATGGAATGGCTTTAGGACACTTATAATATAGTGCGAAAAAGTGATGCTGCTTTGTTTTTGTGCCATTTGTGGGGCTTAACAATAACACAGAGTAGTATACGCTCAGCAGTATCGATAATTATAATGACCTGCATGACTGTAGGTATTGATGCCATTTCAGTTCTCAAACGAATCTTGACAGCTTCAACTCTGTCGTCTTTGATGTTCTTCAGCTTTAATCTGGGATCGATTACAGAAGCCATGTCAAGCCACTCTTGTGTCTGTGGATCATCATACTTCTCATTCATGTAGTCCAAGATCTTTTCTCCCTCTTTTTCTGCCAAGATTTTATTTTTGAACACATGAAGAACAGGCTTCACATATGATACACTTAACATATTTCTCTCCTGAAAAAGCATCAGTGAATTCACCAAGAGGAGAAAGGGAGTTGTTGACTGCCTCAAGGACTTCTATATCCTGCCATGTGGGGACAAGGTGTCTGACTTTTTTTGTCCGTGGAGAGAACACAAGAAATGGCACTCTGTTGTTCCAACACCCTGGCAATAATTGCTTGTTTTGATCCCCACCTTGTTGGACATACAGTCTTGAGCTTGTGCTCAGGTAACTTGAGCTCTTTCTGGGCCTCGGACAACTCTTCATCTCTAGGTATAGGAGAAGCACCCCACCACCTTTTTGCAGTTGAATCAGGTATTTATTAGTTAAGGAGTCCTCTAAAACTTTCTGGGAGGATGGTGTCCCCAGGACTGGATTTGAAAACCCCTGGTCTACATATTATTAGACATGTACATATGATATTGCAATGGCATAATAATGAAGTGTTTATTTTTTAAGATAAATAAAAGTTCTTAAGTAATAGCAGGCTACTCACCAATTGCTAGGTGCAGCCTGTGCCCAAAACACTCTGGTCCATTTATTAATAGCAACTGCGTTCACTTTATTTGTTTCGTTGTCTGTAGTTAAACAGATTTGTTGCTCCTCCTTTAAACCCCAGGCAGCCAGCATCTCTTTCAATTTTTGAGCAATCACATTCCTAGTGTGATCTTGTGGAAAATAGGACGTTTGCAAGCATCTGGTTTGAGTTTGATCAATGTAATGAACTGTTAGGCTCATATATGGTTCCATAGTTCTACTCGACCATTAATCAGTCGTAGTGGAATAGAACTCTGTATTTTGCAGATCTGATTCAATGCCTTCTTGGCATTTTGAATAAAGTGAAGATAGCGCAACTTGAAAGAAATAATTGCGGGAGGGGATGACATATCTCTTATCCAGTGCGTTTATTAGTAGTTGTATAAACCCCGCTGCAAACAGTATATCGGCGCCATGTCTTTTGCAATGAACTGCGTTATTGCTTCAGGTATCTCCATTTGCCTTTGAAAACCTGCCAGGTACGGCGAAGCACTAAATGATTTCATGATGAGTGTCTGAGTAACAGTTCTCGCACTCGCATTTCTTTGTGCTTTTGGCTTCACGCTAAGACACTCCTCGTATTGCACTCTGCAGTTGAATTTTAAATGATTGAATAAATTCATGGTGTTGCTTGATGGTGCAGAAGCAGTTGTTCGACATAACTTGCACAGAATAACACGCTGCTCGATGTCATCGCTAGAGAATCCAAAATAATTTCACACCACTGATGGGAGCTTTTCTTTTTTCGGTTCTAATGCTTGATTCTGAGCAACACTTTGCAAGTCGTTGGAATTGGATGCTTCTTTATCTCAGCACACGTTCACGAAATTAACATGACATGAGATAGACATGTGGCAGTGGATAATCAGGTCTTAATCAGGCCGTTGATAAGGACACGCCTAAAGTGGATAATCAGGTCTTAATCAGGTCGTTGGTAAGGACACGCCTACAGACTAGTATTAAAAGTTGCGATTCGCCTCTCACAACGTAACATGCTCTAAACACTTAAGTTCGCAATTGTGGCATCCGTAATCGCGATTAGAAATTAGATTAATTGTGCAGCCATAACGTAGGTCATGTGCAGTGAATTTACTCACCTCAAATCATTAAAGATACAAATTTACTGGTAGTAAAAAATGTCACTGCTAGAGCCCTACTTCATAGCGTTTGAATTGTGCTTCACTTTTGACTTTTTTTTTTTTTTTTTTTTTTTTTTTTTTTTTTTTTACAATTTATTATATCCATTTTAGACCATAAGGACGTGGAAGAGGAAAGCGAAGAACTGCATGAAGTGGAGGAGCAACATCAACACCAGAAACCTGATGGCGAAAATTCATTTTTGTTCTCCACGCAAAGAACAGGAGGGAGTTTTATTTCCACCTGCCTTCAGTGTGTAAAGACTTTCACACAAAAAGGAAATCTTAAGAGACATCTAATGATTCACACAGGAGAGAAGCCCTTCTCATGTCCCCAGTGTGGAAACAGTTTCACATATAAAGCACACCTTGAGAGTCACATGAAGATTCACACCGGCGAGAAGCCGTTCACATGCCATCAGTGTGGAAAGAGTTTCAGAAGAGTAGCGGATCTCAAGGATCACGAGCGCTCTCACTCCAGAGAAAGGCCATTTAACTGTGAGCAGTGCGATAAAAAATTTACTTCATCATCTATTCTTAACAAACACATGAAAGTTCATGCACAAGAAAAGCCTTACTTCTGCTGTTATTGTGGAATGAGTTTTTCACGCCTGAACTCTTGTAAAGATCACCAGAAAATGCATGCAGGTGTGAAAGCCTATGTATGCTCTGACTGTGGCAATGCCTTTACTAGAGCCAGGAACTTAAAACAGCACCAGAGAATCCATACTGGAGAAAAACCATACAAGTGCTCACATTGTGGACAGAGTTTCGCTCAGTCAGGAACCCTGAAAAAGCACGAGAGGACGCATGCTGCAGAGAAGCCTTTCGTCTGCCTTCCGTGTGGGAGAAGTTTCAGCCAACAGAGCTCTCTCCTGGCTCACGTAAACAATCGCTGTCCAAAGCTGTCAAAGTGAAGAGCAAAGTTCATCTTCAGAAAACGTGCAGCAACTTAATTTAAGAGCAATTTGCTATGGTAAATTATCTTAAGTGGTGACTTAAAGGGATAGTTCACCCAAAAATGAAGATTAGCCCATGATTTACTCACCCTGAAGCCGTCCTAGGTGTATACGACATTCTTCTTTCAGACGAATACAATCGGAGTTATATTAAAAAATGTCCTGGCTCTTCCAAGCTTTATAATGGGATTGAATGGGCACCATTTTTTTTAAGTCCATAAAAGTGCATCTATCCATCATAAAAGTGTCCCAAACAGCTCCGAGGGCTTAATAAAGGCCTTCTGAAGCGAAGCGATGCGTTGGTGTAAACTTTATCAACTAAAATAACTAGCTTCCGGCATCGATTTACGTCAAAAGAGTAACCCTTGAACTTGACGCACAACGTAATGATGAACGCGGTTGCCCAGCCCTTTTTGTTTGAACCGCGAGAGGCGTCAAAGCTTACGCTACTCCTTTCGTCATATACTACGTCATACATCGTCAAGTGTTACTCTTTTGCCGTAAATCGACTTGCGTACGGTCGTCTGCCGGAAGCTAGTTATTTTATTTGATTAAGTTTTAAATATGGACATTTTTCTTACAAGAACGCATCGCTTCGCTTCAGAAGACCTTTATTAATCTGCCAGAGCCATTTGGGACACTTTTATGATGGATATGATGCACTTGTATGGACTTCAAAAAAATTGTGCCCATTCACTCCCATTATAAAACTCGGAAGAGCCAGGACATTTTTTTATATAACTACGATTGTATTCGTCTGAAAGAATGTCATATACACCTAGGATGGCTTCAGGGTGAGTAAATCATGGGCTAATTTTCATTTTTGGGTGAACTATCCCTTTAAGGCTCCAATATACTCGCTGTGAAGTTCTTGTTTGTTCTTCGCATAGGAGTAAAAATAGTTATATTAGCGAACATACTGACGCTGCCGATATGAAAATATAAATCTGTACTGTGTGTTTTCCTCTCAATAACAAAATAAACACATACACAAAAAAATAACAAGTGGTGTGAAAACAGCAGTTAAGAAAGCATCTGATTATAGTAATGTAGATGGTTGCACCAGCTCTGCAATTCGGCACTTTAGTCACATTACATCACGTTTATTTATAAACCACTTTATACAATATATTGTTTAAAATCAAGCAGCTTTACTGTAAACATGAAAAAACAGTGTCAGTGTTTCAATTAGAATTACAACTTCAGTTTCTACTATAAAGCAATTCTCAGTGTGTTCATGTTTTTACTTGCGTCTGACATCGATGGACTGAACAGAAGAAATTAACCGGAAAATATTTCCACATCAAAGAAGGCGGAGCCTCAGAGCCACACCGACCTATTATGTCATCGTCACACAGACCAATGGTAGTTTGAAGGTGTTTACTTTTCCAGAAAGTTTACTTTAAGCTGTTTAAAACTGCATGAACTCTAAATGAACTTCACTTTTGCCTGATTTTGTTTGGAATGACATTACACTTTAGCTTTAAGTATATCAGGGTCTTCATTTCATAGTTGTTTGCTGTGGAAAGTTGACGTTTGAAAAAAAAAAACTGAAATGCCTCTCCGGCACTGTCTACTACATGATTATTCTGTGTTGTAGCTTAAACAGTTAACAACAACTCTTTAAATTAAAGTATATGTGTGGTAAAGCAACAATGTCATTTATTGTGTCTTTAAATCAGTTCCACTGATTGTTTAATGCCATGTGTTGTATAGGCGACTGTTTCTCAATGCTGGTTCCCCACTCCCTTATCAAACATAGCCAATTCAACTCATTAGCTAATTAGGCCAAACTCCAAGGCCAGATAATGAAGACATCCAAAGTAGTCGGGGTCTTCAGGACCAGGGATGGGAACCACTGGTGTAGTGTAACGTGGAAATACAAGAAATAAAAATGATGCTAATCATTGTATCTCAGTCTTGTTTACTGCATGATTCTGCTGAATAATGTGCAACAGATCTTTCTTATTTCAGACTTAAATACATATTAATTTCTCTCATAATAGTTGCTACAACTAACAATAATTTGTATTATTGTTTAATCTGTAGTTTTTCCAAACATGTATCATTTTATTCAATGTCTGGCTAAGAGATGTTAGGCAGAATGTTAGCCTTACCATTTGATTTTGAAGATATTATACATATTAACAATATGATTTTCTGCATTGAAAATGTATTGTGAAAAGCACTAAATAAACAAACTTGACTTGACTTTTTTTTTTGCATACCGTTAAGATTTTGTTATTATCTTGCTTTGTGTTCAACAGACAAATGAAAGGCATAATTTTAATATTTGGGCTAACTAGCCCTTTAAGTAAAGCTGAGGCTCAAGACATCATAAAAGATCAAACTCAAAAAATATGACTGGAAATTGAATATTGGGATATTAAAGACCTCATGAAATCAAAATGGACCCTATTTACTTGGTTAGTGCACATTACTAGTCTTGTGGTAAACAATTAATCCTTGCAAACATTAGTTTGTTGTGGTAGCCTAATCTTTAATCAAAAAATCTAATTTGCTTCCGCTCTGGAACGACGTTCCTTCGGCTTGGGTTGAATATCCTTAACCACTCCCCTCCAACCGTCAGTCTGCTATGCTTCATTGCTTACCCTGTGGTTTGTGTGGGTCCTAACGCCCCAGTAAATTGATGGGGACACTATCCTGAAACAAGCAGCGTCCTTCGGATGAGACGTTAAACTGAGGTTCTGACTCTCTGTGGTCATTAAAAATCTCAGCATGTCCTACGAAAAAAGAGTAGAGGTGTAGCCCCGCATCCTGGCCAAATTTGCCCAGTGGCCTCTGTCCATCATGGCCTCCTAATCATCCCCATATATACTGATTGGCTTAATCACTCTGTCATCAATAAGCTGGTGTGTGGTGGGCGTTCTGACGCAGTATGCCTGCCGTCGCATCATCCAGGTGGGTGCTGCACATTGGTGGTGGTTGAGGAGATTCCTCCTTCCATGTAATGTGCTTTGAGTGCAGAGAAAAGCACTATTTAAATGTAACAAATTATTATTATTAGTGGTGTGCATCAACGACCATTAACTCCAGTCTGTACAGCTTTTTGCTACGTGGATTTCTCAATTTCAACTGGCATTTGCCTTCTGGTTTCAGTGTACTTGTGTTGTACATCACAAGTACCTGGTCTGTTTTCTCTATTTGAACGTCTTGATTCACAAAGTTTATGGGGATAATGTTACACGTTGCCCCACAATCCAACTGGAATTTGACCAGGTTGTTTCCGAGCAGCATGGCAGCAAACACTTTCCGTCCAGACTCTTTGTGACTTTGTCCACAGACTCAGTTGTGATGCTCCAAATGTCACTCTCTGTTTCTGTTACATTATTCACAACTTTCCCATGCACTTGTTTTAACTTTCACGAAGCAGTGAAATAATTGGCTTTTCCACATTTCCTACATCTTTTCCCATGAGCTTAACATTTTTGTTTATCCCTTTTGTGCGTCTTTCCACCGAATTTGCAAGTAACGAGAGCTTTTCGTTCGTCATCCTTTACTGTTTTATGTGTCGTACCGATTTCAAAGATTGAATTTCCTCTACTATTCTATCAGGACCACTATCATCAAGATGATTGACATTTTAGCATACAGTTTGAATTTGCGGTATATTTCTGTTGGGCAAGAACTCCCTGCCCATCCATGCAGCCTAGCATGGATAAGAGCAGGGAGAGCAGCGATAGCTCAGAACAGAACCAACTTAATTGTCTTGAAGATATCATTAATGTTCAATCATTTTTATTGTACACATCGAGAGTTAGAACATCTGTTGTCGCACATCATTAGTTCACAAATATTATCACCAGTACAGTATATTTGTGAATGACATTAGAGAACTAGGGAATAACCCTAGTATGCAACCCTAGTATGGAGTAATCTATAGCGTAATCACTTTTCTTTTTTCAGATCTGGTTCTCCATACCACAATGAGCTGTGACGTTGTAAAGATGGAGTTTATTAAAGAGGAGAATGACGATACAAGAATTTCAGAAGCATGCAGAGTGAAAGATGAAGATACTGAGGAAAAAAGTGGTTGGTGTCCTTTCTTGATTCTTGACTTTTAACTATTTTTTTTACTAGAATCATAGGCTATTACAAATTTATAGAACCAACAAAATGAAACAATAAGCTAAAAATAATAGTTACAGATTTGAAAATCACATCTGACAGTTTTATATTTTCATTTTAGACTTGAAAGTACACAAGAAAATTGAAGAATTACAGGAAATGGAGAAGAAACATCAGAATCAGGAACCTCATGATGCTTTAAAAGAACAAAGAGCAGAAGCCAAAAAGTCTTTTACCTGCCCTCAATGTGGAAAGAGCGTCACACGTAAACAAAGCCTCAAGGATCACATAAAAATTCACACTGGGGAGAAACCTTTCACATGCCTTCAATGTGGAAAGAGTTTGAAATGTAAAAAAGGCTTTAGGATGCACACAAGACGTCACACGGGTGAGAACCTGTTCACATGCCCTCAGTGTGCAAAGATTTGTTTAAGTAAAAGCAACCTTAATACTCATATGCGTATTCACACTGAAGAGAAGGCATTTGCATGTGATCAGTGTGAAAAGAGTTTCAAATGGTCAAACAGTCTCAGAGTTCATAAGCTCACTCACTCTGGAGAAAAGCCATTTAATTGTGATCAGTGCGATAAGAAGTTTTTTCAGAAATCAGATTTAAAGGGCCATAGGAAAGTTCACACAAAAGTGAAGCCTTATTTGTGTTCTGTTTGTGGAAAGGCGTTTTCATGGCTGGACCGTTTTAAAGACCATCAGAAAATACATGCTGGTGTGAAAGAGTATTTGTGCTCTGATTGTGGTAAAGCTTTTACTACAGCCACTCTGTTGAAAGTGCACCGAAGGATCCACACTGGAGAAAGACCTTACAAGTGTTCATACTGTGAAAACAGTTTCAAGCAGTTAGGAGCCTTGCAAGGACACGAGAGAATTCACACTGGAGAGAAGCCGTATCAGTGCCATCAATGTGGCAAGAGATTCAGCCATTCCAGTGCTGAACAGATTCACAGAAAGAAGCATTGCCCAAAATTAAATGGAAAGTCAATACGTTTGGAGAAAAGAGACCATAAGAGCACAACAATTAATAAGTGCTGAATTATTGCCCCTTGTTTTACTTTAGCTTTTTTGTGAATCAAAATGTGAAAAATGTCCTAATATACACAAGTAGATCATGCAGTCATTTACAGAATGAAAATTAATGATTGTTCATATACTTGCATTGTAGTATATAATGGTTAATGGGTTCACTGAAACCACTGAAAAGTGACCAAATGAGATTGACTTCTTATTAAAACGAATATTTCACCATGAGTACTGAATTCGAGCCATTCTTTACAATCAAACTTGAAATTCACCCTTCTGGCCCTGAGGGGGGCATTTATATGAATGCATCCCTGCTGCTAACTGTCTTCAAACGTTTTTTGTTTAAAACTTGTTTAAATTACTATTCTGCTTAGTTAAAGGCACAATATTTAAGATTATTTGATTAAGATATCCAAAAACCACTAGAACGATATTATATATTTTGTTGACTTGTGTTACTTACATTATCCCAAATGTTTCCAAGAATGTTTAAATCCAGAGAAATAAGCAGTTTTAACCAGGAGACGGACCTTTTCCGTGCGTCGCCTATCAATGACATCATACCCGCGTTACCCTCGATTTCCATGGAAATGGAAACACCAAAGACGCTTTAATATATTATATGTTTTATTAGACAGGTGAGCAACTGTTTGGATACATTCATTGACAGAAAACTAATTGTTATATAGCTCAGCACAGTTAGACTTAATGTTTAAATCTCATTTTCTTGATTTACCGCGAGTACCATGTTTTACCATGCCTAATATCGATGTAGCTCACTGCAGTGTGCAACAAGTGTCTCATAGTAGCCGCATAGTAGCAAACGCACATTAAAACAACTTTCAACTTTCCACGAAATCACGGCGTCATCAAACTACGCCTTTGTTTTGAAAAGGCGACCTCTAGCGATGAAAATGACATATTGTGCCATTAAAAGTAACAAAATGGTTTGGAAATTAAAATCACTTTAACACATATATAATTACTACAGTAACAACACAAGCAACAGCAATAATTAAAGGGGGAAATTTTATGGACAAGAATAATTATGAAGAATGTATATTTTTCACATTCCTGACTAGCAGACTTACCTTGGAGTTGATGGACAAGAGCTATGATGTGAAAAAAATTCACAAATCTAGCAGGTCAAGAATGACACTGGTTTCATGTCCCAAGTTTTTGAGCTATACACATTATAAAATTAAGACACTATCACTATAAAAAAAAATTTAAAAAAGGATTTTGGACCAGAGGACCTAAATTTAGAAATCATGAAGAATGACATGCAATGTTATTTGCATGTCTACAACAGTGCACTGCAGATTTGTAGCCGAAAGAAACCTGAATTTCAATCCGTTAACTCTTTACTGCAGTGTTTTGTTTTTTTCATACCAACTGTTCATTTTATAATGCGGTAAAAGTTGGTTACTTAAAGGAGTCATATTATGCTATTTTAAAGTTATATAAAAGTTATATATACTGTATATATAGCGATAGTGTCTTAATTTTATAATGTGTATAGCTCAAAAAGTTGGGACATGAAACCAGTGTCATTCTTGACCTGCTAGATTTGTGAATTTTTTTCACATCATAGCTCTTGTCCATCAACTCCTAGGTAAGTCTGCTAGTCAGGAATGTGAAAAATATACATTCTTCGTAATTATTCTTGTCCATAAATTTTTTAAAGTTGTATATTGATTATTGGGTGCTATATAATTGTTAACGCTTATTTAAAATATATATATATATATATATATATTTTTTTTTTCACATACTGTACAATATTGCAGTACCTCTATATTCCCAGCCTGTCTGAAACGTGCTGATTTCTTCAAAGCCCCTCAGTTAATAATGTTGTCGGATTTACCGTATCAGTTCAAGCCAGACTCGGATTCGATCGGAACCAACAAGTCACAAGCACAACTTGAGCAGAACATTTGACAGTGGTAAGTAGTCTTTGTATATAGTCGACTCAGCTTTGTACTCTCCTAGTTCAGGAAGCTGTCCTCTGTAAAATGCGCTGTGCACAAGCAAACTTTTGGGTTGTACTGCTCAGCAGGGGCGTCATGGACCTACTTTTTTAAGGGGGCACTGTGTGCACAACACACAGAAACATGTGCCCACAAATACAGATATTAAAAGGAATGTAATAGAGGAATCTCTTACAATTAATCAAAACATCACACAAACCTATGGACGTATTTTACCAGAGTGGTTTTATTGTATCAATTCGCATATTTAAGCCCTCAAAAAAAAAGACAAAAATGTACACACAATCATAAAGATATAGAAGCATACATCCTACTTAATGTCTAACGTCTCCTAATGTCTTTCTCCATGCCTCCAAAATGCATCCCTCACTGTCTGCAGGTTCACAGACTGCGTTAGTTCTGCCTCAACTGGTGTGATCATTAGATCAGACATCCGATCCTGTTGTAACACTCCACTATATTATACAGCAGAGTATATACAAAATAAATAAGAACGCCTGTTCCCGTTTCCTAATCCACTTACAAGTCGGAGGACTTAAGACAGTCACAAACTTCATTGATCCTGATCACAGACTTGACATTGTTACCGGTGGGACTGATCTGAACTTTGGGTTATACACGCTGGACTAAAAGACTTTGCGGACACGACACCCACCCGCACTTTGTAAAGCTTTATGGGATTTGGGTACGTTTGTGTGGGTTTTGTAAATACACTTGGATTGTTTGATTATCAGATCGTGTTGAAGTGGACTAGGAAACAGGAACAGGCGTTCCTATTTATTTTGTATATAATAATTATAATAATTATAATAATTTGTTACATTTATATAGCACTTTTCTGGGTACTCATAGCACTTTACATGGAAGGGGGAATCTCCTCAACCACCACCAATGTGCAGCATCCACCTGGATGATGCAACGGCAGCCATGCTGCGCCAGAATGGCCACCACACACCAGCTTATTGGTGGAGAGGAGACAGAGTGATGAAGCCAATCAGTATATATGGGGACGATTAGTAGGCCATGATGGACAGAGGCCAATGGGCAAATTTGGCCAGGATGCCAGGGTTACACCTCTACTCTTTTTCGAAGGACATCCTGGGATTTTTAATGACCACAGAGAGTCGGGACCTCGGTTTAACGTCTCATCCGAAGGACGATGACAGTTTTAAGGACCCACACATACCACAGGGTGAGCGCCCCCTGCTGGCCTCACTAACACCTCTTCCAGCAGCAATCTGGTTTTCTCAGGAGGTCTCCCATCCAGGTACTAACCAGGCTCAACCCTGCTTATCTTCCGTGGGCAACCAGTCTTGGGCTACAGGTTGATATGGCTGCTGGCTTATATACTCTGCTGTATAATATAGTGGAGTGTTACTCTGTAACATGGTGGTTCTCAGTTTGTTTTTGATTAATTTTAGAGAAGAGAAGCACCTTTCATTACTGCAGGAAGTGTGATAATGAGTTGGTAAAGTCTGCTGAGTTCAGGGTATGCCATTAAATAATTCTTTTCAACCATATAAATGAAATGATCCATTAGACTGCAAGGACATTGCTGTTCTCTTTGTAATCTCTGAATTAACATCCTGTACTCAATTTCAGCTGTTCCTACATTCACATCTCCACCGAAAAATCCACACAGGGATTTCAAGTGTGGAACATTTTCAGATGAAGGTTTTGTCAAACAGTCAGTATCTTTCAGGAGAGGCAAGGTTTCACTGTTGAATCTGTCAGTGATACTTTGTATGCTGAGGTCCAGAGTTGCAAAACAAAAACTGACTTTCATCTCATCCTTCTGACAAAGCAGAGTTTGGCTTTGCCATCTGTCATCCATCCTTTATGAAACTTTTCTGGCTCTCTTGTTTTCCTGGAATTCAACTTTAATGGTTGAGGCTAGTTTCACTGTTTCAGTCCACATTTCTTAAAAAAATATCATCAGACCGCATTGAAACTTGCTGTTCCCTACAGTCTTCAACCAGCAGAGCAGATGTACTAATGTACGTCTTCTTTTTGGAGATATTTTGAGAGAACACCTGTTACCTGCAGAATTCTACTCAGTGCCACCAGATGCAAGCAGAACTCAAAATCAATGGCTTTGCTGAGTGCCATTGCATTACCTGATGACTCCTTGTCAAATCTATCACCTGTCTGAATGTGCTCAAGGGTCTCAATCACAGAGGGTAGGTTTTACAGAAGAGCTCTGCAGTTGTCTGTTCTTGCTGACCATCTTGTCGTACTTAATGATTTCAAGGTCTGGGGTTTTCTGTGGCCTTTTTCACTTTAAGCTTCTGTTGAACTTCAATGAAGAGGCAATGTCTTTTAGCAGATCCTTCCATGAATGAGTTGCTCAACCAACCCCAAAAAGTTACGCGTGGCTGTGTTTTTGCAGCACATGTCAATGACAACAAGGTTCAGGTGATGAGCATAACAATGTACAAAGTATACTTTCTCACTCCTCTGTTTTATGATTGCCTGAACACCTTTGTACACACCTGACATGGAAGCACAACCATCATAGCCTTGTCCTCTTATATTTTTCACATCAAGCCCAAACTTCTCTAATGTTTCCAGCAGATAGCTGGTTATGCCAGCACCAGATGTGTCTTTTGCATGAATGACATCAATCAAGCACTCATGAATCTTGGCCTCCTTGTCAACAAACCGGAGAATGATTGACAGCTGGTCCTGTTTAGAGGAGTCAGGAGTTGTGTATAGACAGACAGCACAGAATGTAGCTGCTTTCACATCATCTATGTTTTTTATCCTGACTTCATTTCCTAAGCAACTGATCATCTCATTTTGGATTTTTGCTGAGATGTAGGATGGAACTCCTTTTGGGGTTTTCCGTGATGACTCAAGATGAGTTTGTAGCACTTTGTCATTTCTTGCTACTAGATCAGTTATTTCCCTGAAAACACTGTTTGTTGAATCCTCTGACTCATCATATCCTCTAAAAGGTCTAAGTCGGGCTAACGTGGAGGTTACATCTGCTAACCTAAGCAGAGCATCATATCGGTTTTCCCTCTCCTTTGTTTGAAATGTTATCTGATTTGCTTTTTGAGTAGAACGTTTTTTTGTTTATTTTTTGAGTCATCAACAGGTGTTGTTATTAAATGCATATGCCATTTTTTGAAGTTCTCAATGTGATGCTGACTTGCATTGTGTCTAGAAAAGCCTCATGTGTCTAAGTCGGGCTAACGTGGAGGTTACATCTGCTAACCTAAGCAGAGCATCATATCGGTTTTCCCTCTCCTTTGTTTGAAATGTTATCTGATTTGCTTTTTGAGTAGAACTTTTTTTTTTTTTTTTTTTTTTTCATCAACAGGTGTTGTTATTAAATGCATATGGCATTTTTTGAAGTTCTCAATGTGATGCTGACTTGCATTGTGTCTAGAAAAGCCTTTCCCAGTCTCTAAAGCAGATTTCCAGTCCCTAAATCCTTCCAGTGAAAATTTTCTGTCAAACACTGAGGGACATCTAAAAACTCTGCAGGGAAAACAATACGCTGTGGATCTGTTGTATTCTAGCCACTGGTATTTTTCAAACCAGTTTTTACTGAAGCTCCTTTCCTTTCCTTTCCTTTCCTTTCCTTTCCTTTCCTTTCCTTTATTAAACGTTGTGGATAACTTTCTAGTTCTTTCTGAATGGGACCTCTCTTAATGTAATTCTGCCTGGCCAGTTGATCTTTTGGGATAATGAAGTAATAATAATAATAATAATAATATATTTTATTTATAGGCGCCTTACATGACACTCAAGGACACCTTACAAACAAAATAAAACAATCAACAGTAAACAAATACTCATTATTACAGCCTGGATACCAGTATTAAAATGTAAAAGTAATCACATAAAAGCCTGCCGAAAAAGATGGGTCTTAAGGCGAGATTTGAAAACACGAAGACTTCCACTGTTTCGCACATCCTGTGGCAGCAGATTACATAAATAAGGAGCTGCATGACTAAAGGCTCAGGACCCCAATGGAAGTAGTGCGAGTTCTAGGGAGAACAAGTGTGAGTGAAGAAGATGATCTTAAAGTCCGAGAAGGAGTGTAAATATGAAGAAGGTCAAATAAGTATGAAGGGGCAAGATTGTTGAGTGCCTTGTAAGTAATATAAGAAATGATGGTCTGTTCCCAACAACTTCCACTCCAATATATATATATATATCAAAATGTTCCTTCACTTAAAAGAGCTTAATTATCATATAGAGACAATTACATCCAATTTCAGTAATATGTAAATAGTATCACAGAGGGCAACCAATAACCATCTTGATTACAGGGACTTCAAATAGCTTGTCACCTTAACATTTAACCCGTTCTATTTTAACAGAAGATCAAAGATGTGACCACTACAGATAGATCTTATCACCTTAACCTTTTGCTGTTCTGATTTCACAGAACATCAAAGATGTGGGCACAGAGGAAAGATCCTCAATTTACATTTAAGACAGAGTTTCAGCCTCATACTGAGAGGAAAGACGAATCTGTTATTCTTAAATTACACTTAAAAACAGAGCTTCATTTACATGTAGAGGGGTAAGACAAACGAAATAGAGGATAAATGTTTGAGCTGAGAGGATGAGATTCATTCTGTGGGACTCCGCTGAATCCAAGGTGCTTTGTGTACCTTGCCACTGCTATGCTGTAATAAACTTCATTTTTGAGATCTTCGACGTCCACTTCATTTTTTCTTACATTGGCGAGCCAGACCCAGGAATCGACGGATTTCCAACAAAAAAGGGAAAAGGTAAGAAAAAGCTGTTTTCTTTCATTTATGCTGTTTTTGTCAAGGAATTCCTCGGTTTAAAAAAAAAAATCTAGAAAAGAAAAATTAAGGACAGAAGAGATCGAATTTGGTTTATTCAGTATTAGCAGGAGGAGTTTTAAGCCTATTCCGTACATTTTTGTTAAAGATTCTAACGTAACTGAATAAGCCCGAAGCAGTGTGGTGGCAGACTTGTATTGGAATTGTTGTTTCTAAAGTAATTGAAACAAAGTGCTTAAGTGTAAAGTTTCTAAAGTAACTGAAATTTGGTGTTGGTCTCTTATAATTCTGTTAAGATTCTAAAGTAATTGAATAAACCCGAAGTTGTGACAGAGTTATTTCAGATTGGTTGTTTCTAAAGTAACTGAAACAAATGTATATGTTTCTAATGTACTTGAAACCGATTGTGAAGTTGTAATAATTCTGAGGAAATTCTAAAGTAATTGAATAGACCCGACGCAGTGTGGTCACAGAATTATTTCACAACTATTGTGTGTTATAGCATAGGCTAGACTAGTGAGTCTGATGTGCCGTGACTTTGTGAAGTTTAAAACAAAGAACCCGAAGCAGTGTGGTTTTGCCCGACGTACTGTGGCATTGTTTTAAAATTCATAAATATAGTTTGAACCCGAAGTACTGATAAGCAAGCTGTTTTAAGAAAATAACATAAAAACCCGACGTAGTGTGGTTGTGTCCGACGTACTGTGACAGTGTTAATTTTTTTGATATTGTTTAAGCCTGACGTACTGTACGTGGCCAAGTTGTTTTAAGAATATACCATAAAACCAGACATAGTGTGGTTTTGTCCGACGTACTGTGACAGTGTTGCATTTCTTAACTGTTTTGCGTAACGAAATTTAAGGACCAATGGATTGTGGCTGTGGTTAAAGGAGAAGTTCACTTTTAAAATGAAAATTCTGTCATCATATACTCACCCTCATGTTGTTTCAAAGCTGTATGAATTTCTTTCTTATGCTGAACAGAAAGGAAGATATCTAGAAGAATATCAGTAACCAGACAGTTTTTGGGTCCCAATGACTTCCATAGTAGGAAAAAAATATACTATGGAAGTCATTGGGACCCAAAAACTGTCTGGTTACTGATATTCTTCTAAATATCTTCCTTTCTGTTCAGCATAAGAAAGAAATTCATACAGCTTTGAAACAACATGAGGGTGAGTATATGATGACAGAATTTTCATTTTAAAAGTGAACTTCTCCTTTAAGTTTAGAAGCCTCAGGTAGTGTGGCTATTTTGATCATTTGTGTCCGAAGTACTGGAGCTGTGAATAATTAGACTAACAGATATCTTAAAGGAACTAGATAACGTGTAGTCATTTAAATCAGACTTTGTGAATAGCTATTAGATCACGAGATATTTTAAAGCCCGATAAGACTTTTGAAAATGGAAGAAATTATTGTTAAATACATCGCTAAACACGGTTCTCAGGGAATGTTTGACGGAATAGAGAATATTGTTGATAAACCGTACAAGTGGGCTATCTCTAAGTTTGAAAATGATCCCAAAATGCCTAAGAACAAAAATGGGAAAATTGCTAATGCGCTTCAAGCACTTTTTGCTTCATACAAAGTAACTAGGAGGAGAGTAGATGAGTTAGAGGCTGAAAATGAGCGACTCAGTGTTGGGGTAATTTCTACAAAAAATTACCTTGCTAGTGAAACGATATGGAAAGAAGAAAAGGTCAAGATGCAGAATGAGATTGTACTTCTTAGAACTAACAATAGTATGCTTAAATCATCTGTGGAAACATTGTCCAACAATTTGGAGGAGGCGAAGGCGGCTTGTCAGTTTATGATAAAGAATGGCACAACTGAGAAAAACCATGGTAAGACATTGTTAGGTGTCACATTGTGTAACCCAGTTCCAGAAATGCCAGATTTACAGGAAGACAGGACTGAGGGTTTGGAAAAAGTTTCTCAGTCATTAAATAGCCAATACTCTGACTGTAGAGTCAGATTTCCCATGGCACCAGTCCATGCTACTACGACTATGCGTGCTAGAGAAGGAAGGGAAGAACCAATGACTTCTACCATAGTCCGAGGATTTAATCCAACTGAACTAGAAACTGTGATCAAGAATATTGGTAAATTTGATCCTGCCAAACAAGATGCATTAGATTTTCTGAAAAACTTGGAGGAATATGCTGAAGTTTACAATTTAACAGATGGTGATGCATGCGTATTGCTAAGAATGTGTTTGCCTGACACTTTGTCTGGAGCATTAACTCAGAAAGTGAAGAACAGAACTGCTACTAAGTCAGAGAGGAAACAGGCACTGCTGGATGTCCTAGGTGTGATGTCAGTTAATTGGGATAGGATATCTGAGATGCAAATGAGAAAAGGGGAACACCCAGCAGCATTTTCAGAACGATTATTGGAGACATTTAAGACTTTCAGTGGCAATCCTGATATTACTAAGAATGATGTCAGTTTCAAGTCTGCCTTGATTAACAAATGTGACCAACTCACCCGGTCTGCTGTGACAATGCTAGTGACACCACTCTCTGAATATAATGACATTATTGCTAAAATGACACAGTTTTACAACAATAATGCTAATGCAAATAGTCAAATGAAAGCTGCCAAATCTAGACATCCAGTTGCTGCCTTTGGCGAGAGAGAATGTTCTACATTGTCTAATGGTTTCCATCATAGACCAAGGAGATTTGCAAGAATAAATTCAGAAGGTGTTATTCTTTGCTATGCATGTGGAAAAGCTGGTCACATTGCTAGACATTGTCAAGACAGTGAGAGACCTCTTAAAAACTTTGTCTGTCATGCATGTGGGAAGGATGGTCACATTGCAAGGCACTGTTTGGAGAAAAGAAAGGAAGATCAGGAAGTTGTTTGTTTTGCTTGTGGAAAGATGGGACACAAGGCAAGACAGTGTCACTTTTCACACAAAAGAAAGATGGGCTATAGTGGTTTGCTTAAGAAAATAGGCAATTTAGAAACCCAGTTGGCACTGTTGGAAGGAAATAAAGAAGTCATTCACACCTTGTCAAACATATCACTACATGAGCAACATGACTGTAGCTCAGTCACAAGCTAATGCTGATGCAAATTAGAATTAGTTTTATGATAGTAACACATTGTAGAAAAAGGTTTACTATCAAAAGGGGGGTGATTCTTTATGATTTATGAAACATGTTTTATTAGCATTGATATGTAGTGGTAATGTATAATAAATGTTTTAAATACATTATGTTTAGAAATAATTTTTAACATGTTTTGAGATGAAACTTCTGTGACTTTGATGTTTGAATGTGAAAAGATGCTTGTGGGGGAAAGGGGGGCAACCTCTTCTTTTGATTATAGTTTCAGATATAAGCATCGAGATGTTTGCCTGAAATTTGTAACCTCCTGGAGAAAGGTGATCTGGTCGTTTGAAGGACGAGAAGGAAGTGGAGCCAGGGGGATTTTCTCAAGAAAAAGAAAATAATAGAGATTTCCAGACCTGCAAGATCCAGAACTCCAGGCCTAAAAGACCTAGAAACCCTGAGACCCACCATGGGATGGAAGGAACTGATGAAGAGGCACAGACTTGAACAACACCAGTGACTGCTTCTTCTAGAAGGACTTGCGCTCCAAGTGGAAAAAAAAAATGGACAATGAGAAGTGAAACAAGAGGAGATTTCAGAAACAAACCATTTCAGAGACTATGGACAGCAGTTTTTCAACATAGAGGGAAAACAAGTCGATAAAGGATGTCCACACTGAGAAAATGGACACAAAATGACACACACACACACACACACACACACACACACACACACACACACACACACACACACACACACACACACACACACACTCACTATATTGTCTATTGATTGTTGATTATTTGAGTTATCAAAACTAATCAATATGCTAACATCACTGATGTGAACACCACTTTGAGAGCCCAACAAGGCCTTGAAGAAAGACAAGATTTTTGCAAAACAAATGCATGATGGAGATATGGCCTATTCTAGTTTAATTTGGAATGTAACCTTTAAAACGGCTGTTTGTGTATGTATCTTTCTTATTATCGGTCAGTGCATTATGTTATGCTGTATGTGTTCCATGCTGAAACGTAAGATTATAGATAATTCCATGATCAATATTGAATGTTCCAAGTGGATATGATGGTTCTTGGTTACCTCGTATAAAAAAAATACATTTCATTATCACAAACTATGATAACTTTGCTCAAGTGAAGTAGAGCCATAACTCAGTGTGCAGGAGGCGTAGATCCCGAAGACGGGTAAGATTCTCTGATGGCCATAGATGGGAACAACCTAAGCCAGGGCTACGCCGCCACTGGGGCACCTGCCCACCAGGTTCGGGAGGTGTTATCTACGAAAAGAGAGTGGTTGTGATGCTACTTTGGGCCAAGAGCATCAAAGGGGGGTCTATAAGAAATGATGGTCTGTTCCCAACAACTTCCACTCCAATATATATATATATATCAAAATGTTCCTTCACTTAAAAGAGCTTAATTATCATATAGAGACAATTACATCCAATCTCAGTAATATGTAAATAGTATCACAGAGGGCAACCAATAACCATCTTGATTACAGGGACTTCAAATAGCTTGTCACCTTAACATTTAACCCGTTCTATTTTAACAGAAGATCAAAGATGTGACCACTACAGATAGATCTTATCACCTTAACCTTTTGCTGTTCTGATTTCACAGAACATCAAAGATGTGGGCACAGAGGAAAGATCCTCAATTTACATTTAAGACAGAGTTTCAGCCTCATACTGAGAGGAAAGACGAATCTGTTATTCTTAAATTACACTTAAAAACAGAGCTTCATTTACATGTAGAGGGGTAAGACAAACGAAATAGAGGATAAATGTTTGAGCTGAGAGGATGAGATTCATTCTGTGGGACTCCGCTGAATCCAAGGTGCTTTGTGTACCTTGCCACTGCTATGCTGTAATAAACTTCATTTTTGAGATCTTCGACGTCCACTTCATTTTTTCTTACAGTAAGAAGAAGAATTTTAAAATTAGTACAATATTTAACCGGGAGCCAGAGCAAGTGTTGTAATATGGAAGTAATGTGTTCAGCTAGGGGAGTTCTGCAGATGATTCGAGCAGCTGAGTTCTGTACTAGCAGGAGTTTGTGGAGTACCTTTGAAGGCAGTCCATAAAAAAGAGCATTGCAATAATCTATACGGGAAGTGAGCCGGACGAAGTCGGTTAATATTACGTATATGGAAATAAGCCAATGACACTGTTTATGTATGCTTCAAAGGAGAGAGTACTGTCAAGGATGACCCCCAGACTTTTAACTTGTTTAGACACAGACACTAGTAAGTTGTCAATATTCACAGATGAACATGTAGATTTCGTCAGATTTTGAGCCAACAAGAAGAATTTCCATTTTACTGGTGTTAAGTTTAAGAAGATTTGAAGTAAACCATTCTTTAATCTCTGCTAAACAATCTGAGAGGACAGATGGAGGAAGATTAGAGGTAGGTTTGGAGGACAGGTAAAGTTGGGTGTCGTCGGCATAGCAGTGGAATTGAATACCAAATTTCCTAAAAATATAACCAAGGGGTAAAAGATAAATAATAAATAAAAGAGAACCTAATACTGAGCCCTGCAGGACACCTGTATTGATATGAAGGCTTTGAAGAAAACTGCTTCAACTGCACAAATTGAGGGCCCGTCCACACGGAGACGCGTTTCGCTGTATACGTATACATTTTTTATCGTATTGGTGTTTCATCCACACGGATCCGGCGTTTTCGGAGACTGAAAACGCTATTTTTTGAAACCGGGTCCCAAGGTGGATAAATCTGAAAACGCCGCCCTTGCGTTTTCGTGTGTATGGCCAATCCGTACATTTTGTGAAACGATGATGTCATCACACCAAGTGTCAACTAGTCAGACACCGTTAAGTCACAGCAACTACATTTATGGTTTTTCATATTGTTCAACAAAGTTCTTGATTAAAAAAGAAAAAAGAAAAGAAAAAAAGAAGCTACTGTGCCTAATATTATTGTTGTATACAGCGCGCAAGGTTTATGCCATAGACAGTATATAAACTATATAAAGTATATATAGCAAGTATATAAAGCAAAGTTTATTATGCGCGAGCTCCAAGTCTTCTTCTCCGTTTTTAGTGTACTGTATGTCTGTGGCAGAATTACAGCGCCACATACTGGTCTGGCATGTATACTACATCGTTTTGAGTCGGTTTCAGTGGTTTCGTGTGTACGCAGATATTTCTTGAGACGACGCCGTGTTTACGGAATTTTTTTTTTGAACGGGGAAAAAAAAATATCGGATAGGGAAAGCTCTGGCTTCGTGTGGATGTGGCCTGAGTAAGACCCGTAAAGTACGATCGCAACCAAGTCAAGGGGGTACCAATAATTCCAATAGACTCCAATCTGTGCAATATAATGCTGTGCAAGATAGTATCAAATGCTGCACTTAAATCGAGCAGAATTAGTATAGATAAAAGTCCAGAGTCAGCAGCTAGCAATAAGTCATTAGAGATCTTAACTAGTGCAGTCTCAACACTATGATAAGGACGAAACCCAGATTGAAATTGCTCGTACAGACCATTATGAGAAAGATGATTCTGGACTTGGGTTGCTACAAACCTTTCCAATATTTTAGAAAGAAATGGAAGATTTGAAATTGGGCGAAAATTATCAAAGTTACTTGAATCAGTCCCCGGTTTCTTAAGTAATAGCAATAGGCTATATTGCATAAAGTGAAGTATCTAAATTCTACTGGACAAGTTATATTTTTCTGTCAAGTTATAACAAACTTTTATTTTGACGGGTTACTGTGAAGTCCTTTGAGTTTCTGTGTTTATGATGGGTGTTTCTCAAACGGAAGGTTCCTTCTTAGTCCAGTCCTTCTGTTGTGTCCTCCTCAGAATTAATCGCTAGAATGAGACAGTCTACCAAGTGCGCATGGCTACGTCACACGTTTTCGCCCCCCCGCGGTCACGTCACGAAAATACTATTTAAACTTAATTTTGGAAAAATACGAGAGAGGCGCGCAAAGAGAACTGTTCAATTTAATATAAGAAACTGCTAAGATACTGATTTTAGCTGGTCTAAATTTCGTATTTTTGTAAAACAGAAAAAAAGTTGTTTGTCAATTATTTGATTTTCAATTAAATAAGCATTGTATATAAGGAAAATAAGTTTGTATGTGAATATTTTTTCACCAGCCTAAAAACGAATAAAGAAGAAAGCATGTTTTTCGTTTTTCAATTATGAGTTAAAAAAGGAAAAAGGAATGGACTCAAAAGCACACGGACCTGTATTGCGCATAATTGTACTCATTCCCACAGATTCTCGAACCCAAAGTACTCACACATAAAGCGGCCTCTCAGTAGGCTACTAAATTGAGTTATTTTTCTGCTGCTTTTTCCTCTGCTTATTGCACTTAAACAGTGAAATACACACAAATTTTTTTCAAAATGCCAGCCTTGGCGAGTATTTGCGTAAACACAGTCAGTTATGTTTTAAGTGAACGTAAACAGTTGAGAAAGAAAATGCAGGTATAACAGTATTATGGATACGTGTGTCAGATTTTAAAGTGACAGCAGCCTAATATACCTTCTGCCAAATTTTTTGATAATATTGAAAATATATATATGGCAGTTTTTCCCCATGGTATCGATGTCAAAATTTTGACCACTGAAAACGTTGAGTGCTAGTAACTTTGGAAAACCACTAGCCACAGTGGCTGATAAACAAAAACGTTAATGCCAAAGTTAGGTGTCAAAAGACACCTTTATTTTCACATTCTCCACTATGAAGGTAAAAGAGTAGCAAAATTCAAGAGCGTGTAAATGTGAATTTGAGAACCAGCTCCAATGTGAAAACCTGTAAAAATTTTAATCTGAAGTTGAATGTTGTGATTTGCATTCGCTGACAATACTCACAAACCTGTATTCTGAATTTGAAGTTGCTGACAAGTAGTCACAAATGTGTAAAATGCCATTCACAGAAATAGAGATACAAACTTGTAGTACATATTAGCAATTATTCTAACATTCACATTCGCAGCACTACAGCAATCGGGGACTTGCAACTTCTCAAATCTGTCACTGCAATTTTAAATGGTTGCGCCTTGACTTTTTGCAACAATTTTCGTGATATATCTGATGCACAACTAACTTGTGCTTTGCAAACTCAGTGGCGCGAGAGAGAAGGGCGGGTCTGGGGGAGAGTACAAAGGAGTAATTTTATTGGTTGGTGCCTAGCCAATGAAATGGGACTTCTTTTGTACGCGATGATGTCATGACACCCACTGCCTCACTAAACCTGTCTGTGTTTTATTAATGATGTATAATGAATTTGATATTTTTTATAACTGTTGGTCCATTAAGCCCCGATCATTAAGTGTGTTCTTGGTTTTCAACGGGAAGAAAACGCTTAACGTGTAATTAAACGTTGCATTCGTATTCTGGGCTCATTTGCTTTTCTGTAGGCTACATGCTTTATTAGTATGGTGTTCACAGAATTTTGTCTTTTAATATCACTGTCTTAATAAATTTATGCAAAATAAGCACTAGTAACTAAGCACTATAGCTAATAAATAAGTACATAATACCAAATAAGGATTGCACAGACTAGTATTAGAAATCTTTGAAATGTTGATTATTCGACTAGTCGACTTTGATGCCCTGCCATGACGCTTTAAAGGGGACATATCATGCTAAATCCACTTTTTTAGCCCTTAAATGCATTTTGTTGTATATTTGGAGTGTTTAGAAGTACAGAAAAGTTTAAATTATTCTGTTCAGGTGCTTCGTTGATATCTTTATATTCTGTTTTGGTCATATTTTTCAACCTGTTCCGATTTTTCTGTTCTCTATGACGTTTTTTGATCTATTACGTCACAGTATTTGCAGCGGAACTGCCAAATAAGGACATTGACTTCCGGCCCAACACTTCCAGCAATCCGCCATTTTTATTTCTCGCAGCAATTTTGTAGTCCAAGCTAAAGGATGCAGAAGTTACGAAAGGGTAAGTTAAAATGTTCGGTTGTTGGATGTAGTAACCCACACGCTTCATTACACCGTCTAATGTAGATGAACTGCCGCGCTTGTGACAGGGCACATGTTTAACTGAAAGAACGAGCAGAGAGAGAGACACGGTCACGCGCGCGCACTCTCTCTCTTCGGAGCCAGGCGAGAGTGTAAACAAGACTTCGCCGTCTCCAAACTAGGCGCTGTCTTGCTCTCTCTCCCTCGCACATATTAATCAAAATAAATCGACACGGTGGTAAAAGGTCGGAAGACCAAAGTTTCATGTGTAAATACAGTAACACACCATTGCGATACATCCATATGAAGACGTTGTTCTGCAGGTTCGTCGTCTTCATTTTCATCTCGCTCCGGCTCCGACTCTTGATCGAACATGTAAGGCTGGCTGGACAAGTCTTCCGTTGTTGACATTTTGTTAATAACGTGTGAATAAAACGTTTCTGTGCCGCTAGATAATCGTATCTCTGCTATCAAACTACAAAAATGGCAGAACGGGGTGGAGTTGAACCGAGTGTCACTGCTACAACCTGGAGAGGGGGCGGGGTATGAAGTGTCTCAATTGCATTTAAAGAGACCGCACCAAAACGAGTTGCTCTCAGACGCACATTAGAAAAGGGGCCTGTGGAGATATAATAATGTGGAATTCAGACCCAAGCATTGCAGTTCTGCTTTATATAGACTACAAATGTATGATTTATATGTAAAAAGGAACGATTTAAAAGCATGATATGTCTCCTTTAAGTTTGACGTCGACTGGTCATGGCCTATAGAGGGCGGAACAGGATAATTAATCTTTGTCAAAAGTTAAAATGACAAATAAATGCATTCTCTGAGAGCACTCCACAAGATACGTTTGATTATACCATCTGGATGTATAACTGTATAACCAAATGTATAACTATCTGGAACGCCCCGCGTTTGAGTCTCAGCTCAAGGTTCAGTCTTATTTGTTCATTAATGACGTCAGCAGTGACTAGTCAGCGTCGACTTGACTTTCATCACATAAATGTCGACTTTAAAAAATCTTCAAACAGTAGGATACCTAAGATATTAGTGTCTAAAATAAACCAAGTAGCCCATTAGTAGCGTGAAAATAGATATAGGGTGAATTCAGGTTGATTGGAACACTTTTTCCCAGTTATCTCAAAGGCAAAAACTATCCCAATCAAATTGAATTTACCCTATGTTTTAAGTATTAAATGTTAAAATGGCTTGCAATAGTAGGCTCGTTTGTATATATATAAACAAGGGTCCACTAGAATGAAAGCATCTATTTCATCTGGAAATTAACTAATATCTTTTACACACCAAATGTTTTTCATATCTTCCCTGTCCTCGATGTGATCATTTGTGTTGCAACACTTTCAGTGCCCCCCCCCCCACACGAGTCAATCTCCACACTACAGTTCAGTAGGGGGCGATAATTCATCTTGCGTTTCTTTGCCAATCGCCAATAACAGCACAAGAAGAAGAAGAACAACAACAACAACTCCTCTTTAAGTTCAGCCCTCTGTTCTAGTTGTACGGAGCATTTGGTAAGTGCTGGTTGTAGTTCAATTAATTATTGTTAATATGGTTTCTTGATTTTGGGAGTAATTTTAATGTCTTATATTTGACTTTCTGTTACTGAAGTGGACTCAATGACAGACTCAATGTGTAACGTTACAGTGATTTTACGAATTCACTCCTGTATATAACTTAAGTATTTATTCACTACAGAAACTTTGGAGTGTGCACGTGACTGTTGGTGTACTTAACAGCATGACAAGTTATGACTTTTATGCAAATTCTGAATAAATTACATACGGAAGCGAGCGAACACAGGGATGTGTGATATTGACAAATTAAATTACTTCTCCATATTATCTGGGATTTTGTCGATAACGTTTTAATATTGAACGTTTCTGTGTGTCTTAAAAAGTCTTATTTCGCCCTTCCACAAATTAAGACCTTAAAAAGTTCTTAAATCAAAGCAGAGAGACTAAAATTCATAAAGTAGTGGCAATGTAACGTTATAATAAATGCATACAGGAATTTGAATATGATTAACAATAGCTTCTATAATAATAATAATTATAAATAAATGAACAAAACAACAATGAACAAAATAAAAAAAACAACAACAAAAAAAACATTGGAGGCAAGTATGAAATGCACAGCAATCTTATTTCACAAATGTAGTGTTGTTATGGTCAAATAATTTATAATAACTAATCCAGTACACAGTGGTTGTATAATTTATGAACAACGATTACAGCAGTTATGCATTTATAGTGGCTAAATTACATATATTGCACATGATTTAACAAAGTAGTGCAAACATCAGAGATATGTAAGTGAGAGATTATAACTTTTCTGTTCGAAAGGCGCGCTGCGGGTAAGAGAAGCTTCCAACAAGCTTTGTTTTGGGACAGAAAACTTTTCGTGCTGCTTAGTTTTTGTGGCTGAGGTTTGTAGCAAGTTCTAAACACTCATCATACTGAGCTTTATGGTGATGTAAGTGGTGGAAAAGATTTGATTTGCTTCCACTTTTTGACAATTGTTTTTATGGCATTCTTTACAGATGGCTTGTTTTTGCTGCTCATCGGATATTTTATATCCAAATCATCTCCAATTAATTGAACCATTGTTTTTCTTTTTACTAACCAGATCGTCTTCTGCAGTGTGGACCCGCGCTGTTTTCCTCCATGTCGCAGGCAAACTTATAATGGTCTGGACGAGGTCTGGTTCGCGCACAGAGCGAGAGTGGAGGAGGGTCACATGATCAAACCATGTTTCGGTAAGACAGAGAGCATTGCTATCCCTGACGTCTCGCTGGAACTCTTCGGGCTCTAAAATCATCCAGCTTGTTGTCAATTGACTGGACATTCGCTAAGAATATACTGGGCATTGTGTTGTCACGATACCAAAATTATGACTTCGATATGATACCTGACTAAAATACCTCGATACTGATACTGAATCAATACCACGTAGGGCTGCACGACATTGGAAATAACCAGTGGCGGCTGGTTAAAAATATCTGTGCTATATTCAGTCAGTTGTGACTCTTCCTCAAGACATCCGTCAAGCATCCACCCTTCTCTCCTTCAAAAACCTCTTAAAAACACATTTTTTCTCTGAATATTACTCTTCAGCTCACAGTCTGTAAATTCTACCTTGTTAATGTTGATATGTTATTTGCTTGAATCCCTCTTTGTTTGTATCTTTAACTTAACTTTGCAAGTGACCTCTGTATATTACTTTCTGCCCTTGGTATGTTGATTTACCCCCTTAAATTGATTTTCCCAGTGCATTTTTTACCTTTACAAATACCTTTATAAAATAAATAATGCTTAAAAAAAAAAAAAACAATCAATAGGGAAATATGCAATGATGGTAAAACGAAGTGATCCTTTTAAATATAAAATTAAAACCGCCAGTAGGTGGCAGTAAGTTACAGTCTTTATGAGTGAGTCATCCAGTCTGCTGTGGCTTTCATTGGAGCTATTATTTTGTTGTAAAAAAAATACCTCTGAACTGCTGAACTGTTGTATAAAACCAATGTCACATTTGCAATCGTGTGGATATTTAATGTGATCAACATTAATTGAATCTTAAATTGATCTCTATACACAGTCTGTGTATTTATTCTTCATGCTAGTAAATGCTAAATCCCCACTTTTACAAAGGTACATGGTCGAGAACGGCAGTATAGCGTGATTTGCCAAGGCAGCCTAAACTGCACGAAACATGTCATATATACGCTGCTTGTGTGAATGCAGTCCATTTGACCGCAAAAGAGGAGGTAATTTAATTGGATGTCATGCATTTACGGCATTTTACCCGCTAGAAATACATGCTCAGTTTTAATGTTAAAATTCAGCATTTTGTTCGCGTACCCCGTTCTGTCACCTCACGTACCCCAGTTTGAGAACCACTGCCTTCACCTGTCTTTGTAAAGCGACCGTAGGTGTTGGAAAGACGCTTTATAAATACATCATACTAATAATAATAATAACCACCCAAACACAATTTAACACAAACTGCAGGATACCAGTGCTCTGTGAAAAAGTAAGTAATTATTTAATGCCAATATTAAAAGGTTGAGGGATTCTTACACAAAAACAAACAAATTGCACAAACTTTCCATTTGCATTTGAAATTGAACTCAAACTGTTTCGTTACTTTCTCCGACAGGTGCTTCATATCCCTCACTCCGGTCACTGTCCGTGCTGGATCTGTCCCCGTTGTTTTAAAAAGTAATCACGGAGAGCACAATAACGCATTAGCATGACCACATCCAGCTAGCCAGGCCTTTCTAGTGTACCAGCTATGAGAGAAGCCTCGAGCGCACTGCTTCCCTTTACCGCTAGCCTGCTGTCTGATTGGGGCGCTAAAAGAATCGCCCATAGCAGACTAGATTTGAGCTCGCTAATTGGCTACAGTTTAAGAAAAACATTAATTTCTTAAATCAGCGATTGGCTAAGCTGCTCCAGAACCGCCTCTTTGGGGGATTTCTCCAGCGCCCCAGAGCTGATGAGACGTGCACACAGGAGGAGGGGACGTGTAGAAAAAGCAGACATTTAGAATTTCTATCATATTTTACACATACTGGGTACATTTAATATTTCAAATACACAACTATTGACAATTTGTATAGGCCTAAATGATTTATGTATTTACATTCCTAGCGCCCTCTATTGGCCAGCCACCCCTGGAAATAACTCGCATTGCGATATTTTGTTTTTCTGCTAAATATATATTGCGAAATTAAAACAATTTCACTTGATGATTTGAATAGCTCTATTTGTAAAGAATTAATCATTCTAGGATGATTGGGGTGATTTTGTAAGGGGCCAAATCTGCAGAAGAAAAAAATACAGAAAAAAATAAAACAATCACAAGCATAGATAAATACAATAGAAGAAAGATACAAATGAAATAAACAGTGCTTTATGTTTTCAGGTACAGACACTGAATAATCAAATGTTAAATAAAACTGTCTTCACTGTATACATTTTATTTAATTAATCAATTAATACATTTTATCCTTGTAAAGCCACAAAATAGATTTTCTCTTTCTCTTTTTTGTTGTTTGATAAATATTGGTGAGACAAACAGCTTTCTTCTTCTTGGGTGGCATAGCTGATCTACAAAGCACGAAAAGGGACAAACGTGTGTACATGCTGAAGGGCAAAGGGAATATTAAAATGTTTTACTCTGGACCTTTATGGGGTATTGTCGTCGACACACCCGCTCGCTTGTCTGCCAGTGCAAGCACAAAGCAAAGTAGCCTGTGCTTTGACACTCTCCCGTGTGTAGTGTGTCAGATACCCCCCCCTCGTTTTTTTAGCCAATCAAATGACGCCGTTTATTGTACTGTCGTCCTGGCCATCGGAATCGATCAAAATAGCAGCACAAAGGAGTTCGCTATAATATTTGTGGGGACAATTTTGTCATCTTAAAATATTGATTGGGACAAGTACCTAGCGTCCCCCCCTAAACCTACACCCATGGGAAACGGGTAGGACAGGTTGGTGGTATGGGTAGGTTTAAGGGTGGGTTAAAGGTGTAAGGGAAGAGTGTAATTGTAGATGTAATTACAGAAATGAATTATAGCTGTAATTGCATACAGGTATTTTTTTAAAATAGAAGTACAATGTAAACACATGTATGCTCACAAGTGCATTGTATCAAATTCTTAATTTAAGTATTAGTACATAGTAGCTAAAGACACCTAATATAAAGTAGTGGGAACTTTAACAGCTCTGTCTACACAGAGACGGTGAACTTATGAAGATGGAGAATGGGAGCGCTGTGTGCTCAGCGCCGGCAGAATAAGAGTCCCGCTTACGACTCATCGGCCAAACAGAAAAACGTATTGGCTGATGCGATAAAAAACAACAACGAAATATCGGCCGATACATCGGTTGACCACTAGTTATAACATCATATCCGAAAGGTAACAGAGTAACAAAATATAAACTTACCACTGTGAGACATTCTGCTCAAGTTGTGCTTGCAATATTGGTTCTGATCTAACTGCTTAATCATCCGCATTTTCAGAATCTTACTTGCCTCAAACTGATACATTAATATTGACGACATTAACTGTGTTTACAATTGCTTTAGAAGCCATTTCCAGCACACGCTTGAGGTTTTAGGCCAATCACAATGCACAACGTCAGCTGGCCAACCAGAGCACTCTTTTCAGAAGCAGGGGCTTTGTAGAAATCTGTGCATTTCAGACAGACTGGAAATAGACGTACTGCAATAATGTACCGTATGTGAAAAATTTGTTTTTTTGAGCATTAAAGCATGTTAACCTATTCTATTACAACCAATAAACAAAATAATTTTACTTTAACTTTTAAAATAGCATCATATGAACCCTTTGAACTGTTGTATAAAATCAATATCAACAATTCAATAATTGCAATCGTGCTGGTATTCAGGAAAAACAGCATTCTTGTTCGTGTGATTGCATCATATAGAAATATGGGGCTTTTTTTTTTTTTTTTATATCTTGAATTTGTGGGGCATTTGAACTGTTTTCTAATAGAACATGGTGTGTTTTTGTTTGTTTTTTGCAAAGTGAGTGACATACTCTGTCAGCTTCCACATTGTTAAAACAACAATTACCATATTATCGTTGAAGATATATTTCACACACCCCAAGGTTACAATAACTTTTTATAGCTCTTTTTGTATCCAAGTGTGAGACACATTGGTCTCATTTAGAGTTTAAAATGCATTTAATTTATTCATTGAATAAAGTTGAAGTGGAATTAATTGTATGAAGTAATGTATTGTATAATCCCTTTTTTTCCAGATCTGGTCCTCCATACTACATAGCAATGAGCTGTGATGTTGTAAATATGGAGTTTATTAAAGAGGAGAATGACGATATGAGAAGTTCAGAAACATGCAAAGTGAAATGTGAAGATGCAGAGGAACAAATAGGTTGGTGTCCATTTTTGATCCTTCATTAATGACTGCTGAAAAACCTGAATGTAACAAATGTTCTGACTGATTAATATAATCATAGGCTTATCAATAGTGCAAGGACAAATAAAGTGACATTTAAACTTCACATGTAATTAAATTATATTTTCATTTTAGATGTGATGAACATGCAAGAGAAAAGTATTAAATTATATTTTCATTTTAGATGTGATGAACATGCAAGAGAAAAGTGAAGAATTTAATGAAATGGAGAAGAAACGTCAGTATCAGAAACTTCATGATACTGTATCTGGAGGAAAAAAAGGACAAGAACTATTTCAAATAGCAGGAGCCAAAAAATATTTTACCTGCCCTCAATGTGGAAAGAGCATCACAACTAAACAAAGCCTCAAGGATCACATAAGAGTTCACACTGGAGAGAAACCTTTCACATGCCATCAATGTGGGAAAAGTTTCAAATATAAAACAACCATTCGGATTCACAAAAGACTTCACACTGGTGAGAAGCCGTTCACATGCCCTCAGTGTGGCAAGAGTTTCTCACAGAAAGGATCCTTTCAAAGACACATGCGTATTCACACTGAAGAAAAGCCATTCACATGTGATCAGTGTGGAAAGTGTTTTAAATGGTCATATAGTCTCAGAGTTCATATGCTCATTCACTCTGGAGAAAAGCCATTTAATTGTGATCAATGCGATAAGAAATTTGTTAAGGAATCAGATTTAAAGGGCCATAGGAAAGTTCACACAAAAGAGAAGCCTTACTTGTGTTCTGTTTGTGGAAAGACGTTTTCATGGCTGGGCCGTTTTAAAGACCATCAGAAAATACATGCTGGTGTGAAAGAGTATTTGTGCTCTGATTGTGGTAAAGCCTTTACTACAGCCACTGAGTTGAAAGTGCACCGAAGGATCCACACTGGAGAAAGACCTTACAAGTGTTCATATTGTGGAAAGAGTTTCAAACAGTTAGGAGGCCTGCAAGGACACGAGAGAATTCACACTGGAGAGAAGCCGTATCAGTGCCATCAATGTGGCAAGAGATTCGGCCATTCCAGAAGTGCACAGATTCACAGTAAGAAGTATTGCCCAAAATTAAAAGGAATGTCAGTACAATTGGAGATAGAAGACCATAAGAGCACAGATATTAATAAGTGCTGAATTATTGTCCTTGATCTACTTTATCCTGTTATTTGTGATTCAAAATGTGAAAAATGTCCAAAACATACCCAAGGGGCATGCAGTCATTTATTGAATTAAAATTACATGCGATAAAGTTTAAAATCTTCATTTGTGATTTTTCATACACGTGCATTACTGTAATTATCTGTTTAACGTTGTGTTGCTGAGTCACATATGTTTCATAGAGTTCGCTGACCAGATTTAAGTCAAAGCAGCATTAAAGTCATTAACTAAAGTGATCCAAATGAGATCCCGGTCCTGTTAAAAAATCCACTGGCAGATGTGGACTTTTTATTAAAACAATTATTCCACAAATATTCATGCAAACTTGTCACCTTTTGGCAAAATCTTTAGTTCTGACATTGAATTAGGCCATTCACATGTTTTGTGCAGATCTGAGGAGGTTTTTACTTGTTTGCTTCATTCTTCCGGCTCCACCATGGTTTTCTACTTCACTGGCTCCGCAGGGGTCTTTTCCTCCACCGCCATCAGCTCTGTGGTGGCTTCCCCTAGACCCTGTGAGTCAGGCTCACATCCACTTTGTGGTCTTGGTCCTCCTTAAGCCAACACCCATAAAATTGTCAGCGCTCATTGTCCTTTCTGTCCTGGGGCTAGTTCCCACCCTTGCATCCACCCTTAAAGCCCTTCCTCTGCTGCTGTTCCTGTCCGGTCTGTTGGACTATCTGGTTCTGCCCAGTGCCCTGTCCCTTCTTCCTCCACTGGTTTTGTCCAGCTCGCTGACACCTCATTCTTCTGCTCTACTGGTGCTCCTCAGTCCTCAGGCTCCATCGGCATGACCACACTCTCCTGGCTATTCAGATTAATCATGGTCTTCAGACTTGTGGCACAAGCTACGTTTCCATTAGCCTTCAAATTGCGCAAATTGAAATTACCGCAAAAAAGTTTTTACGAAAATTCGAAAAAATGAATATTTAGTAAAACTACCGTACACCTGGTGTACTTAAAAGTTATAATTCTTTAAAGATGACTTGGTACGTTTGGACAGAAGATGACAGAGTTTTTTATTCTTTATTTACTACCATTGACATTGACCATTGAAATCCACAGTTTGCGTACTATAACCTCCCAGAAACACCTCATACCTGGCAAAGTATAAGGGGCTTTCCTTGCCATTAATGCTTGGACAACACGCCTACATCTCCTTTGATTAAAAAGAATGGCTAGTCCGGTGGCTGCGATATACGTAAACCTTCTAACATTCGTCACAATGATTCTTGGAAAGACTTATAGCAAGAGGAAAAAAATATGTTTTAGTCGCATAACATCAGTTAATGGAAATGCTGTCATTTCGCAATAATTTTTTTTATCGTCATTTAGAAAATATCACAAATATTTTACCAATCTGTATCCTGGCCAAGCAGTCTGCAATTAGCATAAGCCCGTTACCAGTCTGTGTCCCAGCCCAGCAGTCTGCAGTCAGCACAAGCCTGCTACCAGTCTGCGGTCCAGCCCAGTGGCCTGTCGTCAGTGCAAACCAGCTCCCAGTCTGTGTCCCAGATCAGCGGCCTGCAGTCAGCACATTCCCGTTACCAGTTTGTGTCCCAGCCGAGCAGTCTGCAGTCAGCACAAGCCCGTCACCAGTTTGTGGACCAGTCTACTGGCCTGCAGTCAGCGCAAACCAGCTTTCAGTCTGTGTCGCAGATTACCGGCCTGCAGTCAGCCTAATCCTGTTACCAGTCTGTGTCCCAGCCCAGCAGTCTGTAGTCAGCACAAGTCCGTTACTGGTCTGTGGACCAGTCTGGTATTCAACAACCAGCTCAAGCCAGCTCACAGTCTGTGGATCAATCTGGCATCCAACAACCTGCCTAAGCCAGCTCACAGTCTGTGGACCATCCTAGTGGCCTGCATTTAGTACAAGCCCACTACCAGTCTGTGTCCCAGCCCAGCAGTCTGCAGTCAGCACAAACCTGTTACCAGTCTGTGGACCAGCCCACTGGCATGCAGTTAGCGCAAACTAGCTCTCAGTCTGTGACCCAGATCAGCGGCCTGCAGTCAGCACAATCCCGTTAACCGGTCTGTGTCCCAGCTTAGCAGTCTGCAGTCAGCATAAGCCTGTTATTAGTCTGTGTTCCAGCCCAGCAGTCTGCAGTCAGCACAATCCCGTTCCCAGTCTGTGTCCTGGCCCAGTAGTCTGCAGGCAGCACAAGCCCGTTACCAGTCTGTATTCCAGCCCAGCAGTCTGCAGTCAGCACAAGCCCGTTACCAGTCTGTGGACTAGCTTAGCATTCTGCAGTCAGCACAATCCCGTTACCAGCCTGTGTCCCGGCCCATCAGTCTGCAGTCAGCACAAGCACGTTATCAGTCTGTGGACCAGATCAGTGGCCTGTAGTCAGCACAAGCCCGTTACCAGTCTCTGGACCAGCCCAGCAGTCTGCAGTCAGCATAATCCAGTTACCAGTCTGTGTTCCGGCCCAGCAGTCTGTAGGCAGCACAAGCCCGTTACCAGTCTGTGTCTCAGTCCAGCAGTCTGCAGGCAGCACAAGGCCGTTACCAGTCTGTGTCCCAGCCCAGTAGTCTGCAGTCAGCACAAGCCCGATACCAGCCTGTGTCCCGGCCTAGCAGTCTGCAGTTAGCACAAGCTCGTTACCAGTCTGTGGACTAGATCAGTGGCCTGCAGTTAGCAAAAAAAAATAAAAAAAAATAAATAAAAAATAATTATAATAATAATAAAGCCGTCCTCCAGAAGAGGGGGGGTGGAGGTGAAAAAAAAAAAATATATATCACAAAAAGTTTTGCGCAAATAAGTAATTGAAACCTACCCACAACTTGGGAAGTTTGACCCTCTGGCTCCACCTTGGCCCTTCGATCCCTCAGCTGCTCCGTAGTCCGTAATCCCTCTGGCTCCACCAGGCTCTTTCGTCTCTCCAGCTCCATCTTGGTCTGTTGTCCCCCTAGCTCCACTATGGACTTGCCTTCTTTTAGCTGTGCTTGGGCCCTCCACCCTTTGGCTCCACCTTGGTCCGTCAAGCCTGTGATGTTGCCCTGGTCCTCTGTTTCTCTGCCTTGGTCTCTACCTTCTCCAGCTCTATTTTGGTCTTCCGATTCCCTGGCTCCGCTATAGTCAATGGTCCCCCAGGCTCCACCTTGAATCTTCATCCCTCCACCTCCACCTTGTATACGCTCCTTAAGGAGGGGGCTATGTCACGATCCCCGGCTGCAGTGCCCTTGATATCCACCAGAGGGGACTCCCCTCTCGTTTATTGTCATTCCAATATGGACAAAATCTTCCACAACTTTCTGCCTGGACTCATCATCCCTGATTGCTGTCAGCTGTATATCCTTAACTGCACACCTGAAGGGGTAATGTGGCCACAACATGGACTGGCTATTGCACCTTGGCTGTGCATTATTTTTCAATAATTCAGCGGCCCGAAGTCAATTATTCAGCTTATACTATGGTTACCAAACCTCAAAACATTGTTCAGATGGTGTATTTCAAGACATTTCTCAGGTTTTTATCCTTTTGACTAAATTCTTACGCATCTAATCCCAAGCCTCCATTGCTAATTCCAAAATGTAATTTTAGAGCTAGTAACGGAGGCTTAAGCCACTGATAGCAATGACTACTGCAGTTATTAATGTAGTTATTAGAGAGACAGAGAGAGAGCTATCAAGCGTCTCAAAAGCTATCAAAAGTCTTTAAAGTCCCACTCCGATCATATTTTGAGCTATTTTTAAACATTCTCAGTGGTCTTTAAATGATGATTATGCCGTTTTTAGCCAAAATCACAAAACCTGTGCCGTTTTCTGGGACTTCGCTTCAGCAGAGCGGC